>NC_136484.1:7892213-8227213 GCF_053919585.1 Euprymna scolopes | reverse complement strand
TATATTTATATATATATATATATATATGAGTGTGTGTGTATTTATATATATATATATATATGTATGTATGAATGTATATATTTATAGAGAACACCAATATGATTGATAGAATATATGCATACAAGGAGCAAAATTATACTACAGCAAGGGCAATACAGCGGAAAACAATATATAATAATGAATCAGCTGGTGCCACTGTCCAACGTACATGTGCATTTATATCAAATATATTGTCCCTTGAGAATATGTGCTGTATTTGATAGATCTAGAGCGCCGAGCGTACGACATTGCAAAAACAAATTACATATAAACTTGAAAGTATTCTGTCGTATATGTTATGCCCATCTGGGATATTCGCAGAAGTCTTCTGTTTCTTTCTATCTCTCTCAGTCTATTTTTATTTTTGTTCCATTCGACCTTTGTCTTTGCCGATCCATTTTTCTATTTTCTTCCCTAATACACTCCTGTACTCTTTGCATATATATATATATATATATATATATATATATATATATATATATATATATATATATATACACACTATTGTAGAAAAGTCAGTTTGCGTGTGTGTCATTGTGTGTGTGTGTGGGTGTGGGTGTGTGTGCGTGTGAAGCCTACTTAATGCTAATTAAACACAAAGGTAATTTATATTTCTAGTAGTTATCTTACATATATTGTGTACAGAAATTTATTCGATAATTATCGAAAATCAGAAAAGAGTCTCATTTGAAAAATTGTATATTTTTCTTTTATGGATAAAAATATATTTTACGGAAGAAAATATCAATCTTCATTTTAGAGACTAAAGGTAATTACAGAGTATAGAACATATTTATATATATATATATATACATATATATATACATATATATAGTTTCCTACATGTGTAAAAAATTATAATCACTGATGTCATTTGGGTAAACATGGCTAAATTAATTATAAGTAATACATTCACTAATTAACAAGAGAAATATTTCTGGCAGAATATACCTAAATTAATAAGACTATGTGGATTTTCTTGACTTTATTTATAAATTCAAAATGACGTAATGTATGCAAACTCTAAGGTATTTGCAGTTTTTCTTTAAATTTTTGGATTTTTTAATAATTCGTCGAATACCCGAGTACGAATACGAGTAATCAATAGAATGTTCAGAAAGTGGGAGAGAATATATATATAATTATTGTCCACAGCCGAACCAACGAGTATATAAAATTTCTCTTGGTGAGACGTCGGCTTGGGTTAAAGCTGGTTGTATACCTCGTCCCTTGTTCGATATGAGGCAGGTTCTTTCCACTGTCGGATCTGTGCCGCAGATTGCTTGATCTGTGTAAGTTAATAAGCATTATTGCATGTGTGGAGGGGTGTCTCAGTTGATAGAGTGATCGCGTAGCATTCAAGAGGTTCGGTTTTCCAACTGTGAGCGCGGATGTGTCTAACATCTTGGACTTCCAGTTCGTCGGCTTTCTAGGCTTTTGTGGGCTGTAAAAATAATTAAATATATATGTATATATATATATATATATGTATATATATATATATATATATATATATATATATAGGGTTTAAATAAATGGACGAAAGTCTCTCGAGAGCTCTTTCAGCTATCATCTCATCAGGAGAAAATCGATAGCGTAACAATAATAATATTATGTCGAAAGTAAAGAGCTCTGATGGGGAACTATTGAATGTGCCAAGAATTACGGGGACACTAAAATTAAGTTTATTCACGTTAAAAAAACGATTAAAAGAATGGCATAACGAGGGGGAAAAACGGGAGGAAAGATTAACCGTTCCCCAAAAGAGAAACAATGATTCCGCTCAGCAATAGAGACGGACTCCAATATCTTTAAATGGTTTCTGGAGTCCGCTCTATGTAGAACCTCGAACCATTTAATTTTATATCTATCGGCACAGCACGGGTTGTCAACCAAATGTTGGCCAATAGCAGAGTCCAAGGCTACAGAAGGAGGGAGACTACCAGACCCCATCCTCCAGTGTCTTATCTTCGATGGAACATGCTGGTTTATACGAGTCCAAAGATGCAAAGATGTTCGCCCAACATAACCAGCATCGCACTGGCACTTGAATTGATATACAATATTGCTATTTTGGATGTAAGGCAAACTATCCCTGCGAAAAGAAAAAAATGCAGGTGTCGTAGTATATACTAAACGCAAGGACACATAATAAAAGCAGTCATAAATACTTCTGCGAATCTGTTTGGAAAGTATGTTACTTATTTCCCCAATCCACGGTAAATTTAAATAAACCGGGCATTTAAACGTCCAAACTTTTAGGGGATTTAAAATCCGCAACCTTTTGGAAAATACAGTCATCAATAAGGTCAACATGATAACCATTATTCATGAATATTTCCCTGATTTTATCGAGTTCGGCGTCCAATCTGTTAGGCGAACAAATCATCAGGGAGGATGCGGTCTGGAAGTCTCCCTCCTTCTGCTGACTTGGACTTTGCTATTGGCAAACATTTGGTTGACAACCCGTGCTGTGCCGATAGATATAAAATCGAATGGTTCGAGGTGCTACATAGAGCGGACTCGAGAAAACATTTAAAGATTTTGGAGTCCGTCTTTATTGCGGTGCGGAAACCTTCGTTGTGTCGGCAGAAAGAAACATCTAACGCAGTGTTTCTCTTCGGAAACTGTGAATCTTATCTCCCGTTTTCCCCACTTTGTTGTGCCATTATTTAAATCGTTTTTTTTAAAAACGTTTATAAACTTTATTTTAGTGTCACCGTAATTTTTGGTTTATCCAATATTTCCCCATCAGAACTCTTTACTTTCGACATAGTATTATTATTTTTACTGTATCGATTTTCTCCTGACGAGATGATAGCTGAAAGAGCTCTCGAAAGACTTTCACTCATTATATTTAAAACCGTATTTAAATTCTGTACCTCTTTACATGTATATATATATATATATATATATATATATATATATATATATATATATATATATATAATTATATATATATATGTCAACGTTAGACTTCTTCTCCGGACGTTGCAACATGTTATACTATAAATCTTTTTTAGGTTTTTGTTTACTTATATATATATATATATATATATATATATATATATATATGTATATACTATCTAAGTATATATAATCCATATTTCCACCTACAAAAGAATCATATATCAAGCGATTACAATAGAAGCGCCTGTGGCTTTCTAAGCTGAGCTATTTGTTATGTAGACGAAAAGTGGGTGAACGTACATTGTTTACGTATGCTTATAATAATTGTATACGAGACATTCATATTCAATGATCCTATTTTTAATAAAATATAAAAATAAAATACTTCATTAGTAACAGACTGGCACATTACACCTGCTATTCCTATTAAGGAGGGGTGCTTAAGTGCAATATATATACACTATTGTTATACGTACGTAATAACTCGGGGCTCATCAGCATATTTATGCTTGGTAGGTAATTCTGTTTTTAAATACACATTAAACATTACTACTGTAAAATCTTTTACATTAAAATTTCCTGCACGTGTTTTGCACCTAAGTTTAATAAGTATGAGATTTTCATCAAAAACAGAAGATAAGACATTTACGTGATATTGTATACTAATTCCTTGAAACGTGTACACAACTTAGTTTATAAATAATTAAATTAATCTGACTAATAAGTCATCAGAAAGTCAGATAAGCAAATGTTTTAACGCCTGTCATTGCAAACATATATAAAATGTAAAAATATTAGTCAATATGTTAATAATAAAGACGTTGCATATAAAAATTAAATCCACTCTTACATATAAGGTTCTTTGTGGAATTTAATGTACCTTATAATATGTTCAAAATAATTGCTACGATAAGACTTAAACACACATGATCTTCATAAAGATAATACATTCATATGAATATGTCGTCATATTTAAATTATAAATTACTAATTTTGACACACGTTGATATGTGTACGAACACAGAAATCCTAATCCATAGTTATCGGCTATACATTAAATAATGCTTTCAATGCTTTTCTATGAAAATGTATTGCTTTCACGAAAGAATTTCTATCATTTCTAATTTACAAAATGATATTTATCAAACGCATTAGCTTAATACTCATATTTTCGTTTATTGATCGATTTTAACTTTTTTATGATTCCTTCACTTACCAATCTTGCCTGTCAATACTTTCAGAGTAAACCCTGTTGCAGATAAAACGGAATTTATTTTACATTGAGACTACGTCTGTAGGTTAATGTGTAAATCATTTATTGCTATTTAACTGATAATAGACAATCGGTGATTCTTAGTTGCATGTCAATAAACCTGATTAAACCGATTATTCATTTCATAGCGTTTTAGAAAAAAAATAACTTTGACTCTTTCCCTGAACAAAGCAAGCAAAACCGTGGATGTTATTCGAAATATTCTACATTATAGATCTATTAATAAAATAATGTAACCAAGATACATCTGAATACAAATATCTAATTAGTAATACTCTCGAAATAACTGTAAACATAGCCTTTTACCCGCAAGTGATGAGCAGGGACCTTTCGATTTCTCTGCAAAAACTATTATAAACTTAACTCCCTATAAATATTTCCTATAAAAATACAGTACTATAAATGTTAGTCAGTTAGAAAGTTATCATTGTTTTTTGGATTTAAATGAACATTAACAGGAAAATATAATACAAAATGCCCATGGAAAATAAATGAGACATAATTTATTAAAATTAATGGTGTAATCTTCACGTACAATTATTGTATTCATTACAATAAACATTATACAACCTGCAAAGACGAAATATCCACTATGCGGAGTCGTTTCATAAATACTGGCATGCTTTATAAAATATAAGAGTAAATTCATGTTGTATGAGTTGGTTTCATTTGACAACTCGACACACTTGAGTAGCTTACTATATACTTACTGGAAATCATCCTGATGCATGGGCATTTATATATACACTACAGTATATATGCCTATATCATATTAAGAATGCATAAACATATATGTTCCTCAATATGCGAGTAAAAGAAAACGCTTACACATAATATAAGCCATTTTATTTTAAAATACACAATCATATGTTATTTTAAATTAATTATTGATATGTAAATACAATATGGAAAATTATTATATAAAAATTTTGAATGCCTCTATCAAGATAATTTTCGTGTGTTTTCTTCTAAACAGCAGGAATTAAGCGAAAGAAATAAGTGAAATCAATTTTTAGAATGAAAGATTTTATTGTTGAACCTGCTGATAACACCGAACTGATTGGACCCGACTTTCCCGGAGCAAATTTTATTGTCTTCGATTATGAATACTAAATGATAAATTGCTTACTGACATTTGATCTCTCTGTCTGCATTCTTCCTTAGACGACATTCGCATAGTATTTGAAGAAAAAAACAAGACATTGCATAGAATTGTGGGCTGTGTACGTTTTATTATATTTATTATCCCTTATACAGACATACAAATTATAGTGCAATATTTTCTCTGGCGACGACAGTAGTTTTAAATGAAAAAATAAAGCAATAACACATGTAATAATAAATGAGGAATTATTGGCGTATAAATAAAGAAGTTTTATATCTAAATATCTAGCATGCCAATCAGAAATCTGATTAAATACAAATGAAAAACAAACAAACGTTTACAAGGGTTTTTGATATAGATGTACATAAGAATATTTTTATAAGTATGTTTAAACTTAAATAGGCATTATTTAATAAAATTCTTGGGTTTACCTTCGCGCCTGTACTCCATGGAAATATAGCACATACTTTGAAAATACTTTTCATTTCTATTTACGTTGATAATTATGTTTCAGTTTGTAAGAAATATTGTATAATAAAATTATTGGGGTTCGTTTGCGCCTGATCTCCATAGAATGTAAATATGTCACAAGTTTAACAAGGTTTTTATTAAAAGGGGGAAAGTTCCACAATAACACTTTAACTTAATCTTAATTTACCTTAGCTTTTATTTATTTTTTAAGTTGAATCATATTGTGTCGAATAAATTCACCTCATAAATTCACGTTCTTATTAAAGTGAGCCATAAAAAAGATGGAACTTTAAACAATTTTCGACACAAATGTTGCAGAACTCTGATTTTTCCTTCTTCACTTGCACGTGGCACCCTTTCGAAAATATATAAATAGATAAATAATAAAAAAATACTTGTTATCGTATCAAAAGAAGGAAAAATCCTGCTCACGTGATTACGTGTCTTTCTAAAAACATTTACATAAACTTTTTATTTTTATTTATATATCTGTCTAAGCTTTTTTGTCAGTGTACTAGAAGGAATTCAGTTGATTACAACCCTTTCTGTGTGTTCTTTACATTACAATAGTACAACTCTGGATCCGACGGCGCAATACTCCACCTTTCAATACAGTAAAACTGAAACGAAACTGTTCTGCTTGAAAAGGGAGCCATTTTGCTTTTATTCCTATCTCTATCGATTCTTTGCTTTTCAAAACTAAGGTAATTACGTGTTTACTTTTTTAATATTCCATTTTGCTGTTTCGGATTATTTTACTAAACTAAGTAAAGCTTTATTATTTTTCAAAACATTTTTTTCTTTGTTTTTCGATATTTCGTCGATATTATTTCGTAAGAGTGTTTAGCAGAAAAGCCAATAAACAACTACCGGAAAAATAAATATACAAGAAATAAATGTTACCATAGCCAATAAACGTTCAGTTCATGTTTTTTTTTGTTTTGAAATAGGTTTTAATGCTTTTTAGTTGAAATGATTACAGTGAACCGAAATTAAAACGAAATTTGAGGCGATAACAACTTTAATGAGTTTTATATGAACTACATATGCCGTAATCGAATATTCATCAAGCACAAAATAAAGGAAAGCATTAAAATATGTTTATATATGTTCCTTACGTTGACGGAACTCTCGTTAATTGTTAACACAGAATGGTCAAATGCCCCTCCTTCAAATTTAAAACGGGGCTCTTCATTTCAAAGTCGCTGCCATTTTGATTATTTTTAAACTGGTTCGTTAATTAAAAAGAAATTACAAACTACTTAAAATACAAACCACATTATTCTTTACCATAAAAGTAACTTTTGTTGACTATGATAACATTTATTTCTTGTATATATATATATATATATATATATATATATATATATATATATATATATATATATGTATATATATATATATATATATATATATATACGTATATATATATATATATAACATTTTCTCTTTGTAAGGAAACATCATATTCTTAGTCACTCTCGGCTACGAATGGAAACAAAGTTGATATAAAACATATATTTTCGCGAAAATTATATTTACTTCCATCACATTTTTTTCTTAGGTGAAATTTTCGAGTATCAAAACCTATCTCTTTACAACTCCATCCTTTTCATAACCTATCATCAATCACATTTTATTTTCTGTGGGCTGTTTTTGAACCCAGGCAACGACGGGTACTTCTGCTAGTATATACATAAATATGTATATATATATATATATATATATATATATATATATATATATAGATGTATATATATATATATATATATATAACTTTCGTAAATCACTTTAGTGCAGATTTGTAAAATATCAATATTTCATTTGATATACGACACAAATAATGTGCATAAAATGACTGTTTATTATTTTTTTATTATTTTATTTTAATCCATGCGATATTCACAAAGTTATTACGTTTTATTTATTATCAAGTAATGCATACTGTCTATAGCTTAATCGCAAGTTTTTTAAAATGCTACAAAAGGGACGATTAACGGTTATCGCGAAGGAGCGATCGTTGCTGGACTCGCAGAAGGATTTTTCATCAAAGAGTTTGCTATGGGCTGGAGAGGGACCCAAGAACTTTGGCTTCATTCGTGAACAACTCCGACACCAACTCCAGAATGAATAATACCATAAAGAGAAACGTTTACCGTCGTTATATTTGGAAAATTCGTAGGGAAGCTAACCAAAACCTAAACAGAACCATTGCCTCGATTTTTGCAAGAAAGCTGGAATCGCTCCAAGATCCAGGCAAGTACGATGTAATTTATTTAATAAGATGGCAAGGAATATCAACACGTCTCCATTGAGCAAACAACATAATGAAAAACGAATGGCTTCGACACAGAATTACATGAAAGTGGATTTTCAACGTGTTCTATTTACAGATGAGACCCTGTTATTCTTGACCCGGACGGAACGCCAACCCCTTACAGAGTTAATCGCCAACAAAGAGGTGGAGGCATTATGTTGTGGGTGGGAATCACTGAAGATAAGTTGGTTGGGCCATTCCAAGATCCAGCGGGTGTAAAACTTACCAGCAATACGTACACGGCCTTTTTGGATACACATTTGTCACTATGGCTAGATGGCTTATCCTTGTCACGTCGCTTTATGATAATTTTTATACATAGCATTATACCATCTCATTCTGCTAGGGCGACTGCATCCTTCATAGAATTGGTAGGCTTCTTTGAAGAAACTCTCATGAGCTGGCAACCGTGTTCTCCGGATCTTAACGCCGTTGAATATCTCTGGTCAATATTGCAAAGAGGCGTTTATGAGGGAGTAGAGCAATTTACTTCAAACGATGCCGCGCGGAAGAAAATAGTTGATGTCGCCAAACCATAACGTATTTTCAGATCAAACAATTGACTTCTTCAGTGGGCAAGATGTTGTTTTAATTTATTTAGAAATAGTGGAAATGGCGATAAATAATTTATTCTTCAACAGAAAAATATAATAAACGGTAAAGTTTTCCATGGTTAGAAATAATATTTAAGCCCTAATATTACATTTTAGGAGACTGCAATAAAGCGGTGGACAGTGGAAATTCCTTTATAATGTCTAAAATGTCATAACTGTGTGTATTTATTTGAATAAAATTCCGGGATATAATCAGCCTTAAAGCAGTAATTTGATTATATAATATGTATTTTTCGTGGCATATATCTAGTGAAATATTTATATTTTCCTAATCTGCAATAAAGCCATTGCCACATTATATATATATATATATATATATATATATATATATATATATATATATATATAAGCAAGTATACAGTTAGGATTAAATAGTTGCCATCGAATATTTCACTGCCTCAAATTAGTATTCTCTTCGTAATTTGTAAAATTGCTAATTTTATCAATCATATCGATTGATTACCTTATCTTGTCGGAAATTATGTTAGCTGGACGAACTATTACATGTTTTCCCACAGTGATATATCCACAATTAATTGCCGTCTGGATTGCACTACAAATAAACTATTGTTAATTTTACAAATTATTGTTATGCATAATATTTTAAGGTAAACTCTAAAATGCAAAAGCCAAATATTATGGTTAAATTGTGCTCCAAACTGGAATATTTAATTCAAAGGCGTTCATGTTATATCAAAGGAAATACTGTTAACTTGATATGCCTGGGATTTCTTCTACTTTAATGACAAGTGCTCTTTAAACTGAAAATGTCGAATGCCATAATTCGATTTTGTTTTAAACAAAAACATACATTTCGAACTCGTCTCGGTCATATCAAAGGTCATGCTGTTGATAATTTATGCTGTACATTTTTCAAATACACGTGTGATGATATGGTATATAGGGTGTTAAGTTCGACCAAGATTGTTTGTTCTTTCTCTCTTTAGATTTTATTGAACCGTGACAATCCACCGATCTTTCCTTCATGGACAAGAGTAGCATAATGTTGAGGTACATCCTTATTGTGAGACTTAAAATTTGACAAACTATTATTGTCTCGGACAATAAGGAAGATTTGATTGTTATGCAAGATGGAATTCCTCCACACTTGTCTATTGTTCTTCGTGAATGGATGAACGCAAAATTCATTGACAGATGGATGGTTGCCGTTCGAAAACATCCGATGAAAGATGATACAGGCGGTTTTGCACGAATAATCGACCAAAAGTCATGACTTTACACTATGCGAGTATTCTCTGAGTTAACGTAAAAAGAAAGTCTACTGAATCCAAAAAATAAAATCGTTAACTTGAAGGGCGATTACCTGAAATTATTACTATGATATTTCAAGCGTTTCTTCTGAAATCAGTTGATACAATTTCTGGTCCACTTGAAAAGCTGTTGGGAAAATGAATGCACGAATTTTGAATATATGGGAGGTATAGTTTAAGCATCGTATATATATATATATATATATATATATGTATATATATATATATATATATATATATAAATATATATATATATATATATACTAACCTAGAAACGTTGGGCATTTGCATAAACAATTCAATTAAATTAATTAAAGAGCCAACATTCTATAACACCATTTCGAGCTATACTGATTCATATTGTAATAAACCATATCGATTATAAATATCAACTGATGCATATACAACGCATCATTAACGGAAAAAGATCAGTACACTTTGCATACTTACAAATAACATACGCGAAACGGTAAGCAAAACTAATGTTTGTGGCCAACATGTTTAAAAAATAGAACGTTGATATATACCTATACGAGAATTATTATCATGAAACAGTGTTATATAATAGAATCAAGCACGCAATGTATTTCTACAGATACCATAATATAACAAAAGCTATTATGTTAATTCGATTGTTTTTTGAACTGAGTGACTTATCAATGTGGCAAATCTTCCGTTTTATGAATTTATTTGCATGTATACTGTTAGAGTAGGTGAATCTGTCTAAGGAAATATAGATTTGTATAAAATGTATATATTATATATACTCGTACAAACCGTGTATATAGTACACTGAGGTGTTTATAAACGGATGTTTGTTTCTATAGTGAGTCTCTTTTAACTTTGGAATGTCAACGTTCTGATATGTTATTCGTTTAGTGTATTCTCCATTAACTAATCATGTGTGCATACATATATTAACGGTTCAGAGATAGTGTTCTCGGTTTGATCACCAACAAAAACATTCCTCAAATCTTCCCTCAATGAGTCCGTTCTTTAGTTCATGAAATTGAAGGTGGTTTCCTTGAAAACGTTCAGATGGAAATTGTATCTTGATATAATCATTTATTTCTTGCTGTGTTTTTCTAGAGTTGGAACGCTTTGTGTAAGATTACTTTTTGTAAGTTTTTCATGGGCGTCCTGTTCAAAAACCCCATCCGCTTGCTTACACGTTGCGTATCGAACTGCTATTCCTCGTAACTACAACTGTAAGTCTAAAATTCATATTTTGATTACGTCATCACTACCGTAGCCTAAAAAATCTCGGTGTGTTTTTGTCGCCTATATTTGCTTATATTATTGGTGACTTAAATTCCATAATTCAACTTGACATAACTTTTCATATCTTTAAAATATTTTTTCTAATAATATACTTGTGATGGTTCATCATAATGTGTGCATGTGTCACTAAATGTCTATTCTGATTGTTCACTATATGATACTTAAGTTATGTTGTTGCAGTGTATTTCGGTTGTAAAGCTAAGATCGTATAAATGTGCATATGCGTGGGGGTAATGTGTTTGTGTGCACCTATATGTGATTCATGTATTTTCGACATACCTGTGACTGAGCAGAAATAGCATTGCTTTTCCGGTTTGTCTTAAAGCGATTGAGTTGCATATTCGCTTACATTTTTTTTTTACATAGGCATCACCACTTATCAAGTACAAAGCCATCGAGGATAAGGGTCAAGGAGGTAGCTCCGGACAATCTTTAATGTAATGCGAACCCCGACACCTAAAGCACCGAATGCTTGATTATTCTTTCTGAACCTTATTTTTCAATATAGTCCTTTGTATAGTCGCTGTCAATGCCCCAGTCTCTCGAATTCTTTTGCTGACATGCATTCTCTCTATGTGAACTAACTGCAGATAAATCGTCTGAGAATTCCATAATGAAATCACGCTTGTCTGACTGATCCAGTCCCCCCACTCCATAGAAATCCGGCTAGTCCAGCATATATTTTGAATGTACTGACATACAACATATACTGACTCTCCTGTTCATCTTGAATCGCTTTAGCTTTTCATATGCTTCCAAAAGCAGTTTGTGAATTCGGTCCCTAGTTTCATTTCTCACTCTTCCTCATCTAATCGAGTGATAAATAATTAGTTTAATAAAGATTAAACCACCATTGCTTAAACTAAATTAGTAAAGACCTTATAACAATTTCGTTGCAGTAATAATTGAACGACCAGACGATATGGTAATAATTAAATATAGCTTCCTAAATCCTATTTAAAACGGTTTATTTAAGAAAGAAAGAAATTAATGTAAAAAAAAATAATTAAACCTCCTAGACAACGGCAGGCATTGCAGGGAAATAGGTAAAAGTTGATTATAGGCCAATATTAAATTTGTGCGATCGGCTTAATATCTTTAAGAATAATGATTTCGTTCGCATTAAATGTATAGGCATATGCATACAAATTTAATAGTTATATATATATATATATATATATAATATTTGTTTTGTAGTATTACTGGTCGCAATAACCCCAACCCGACCCACCAACTTCCAATTTCTATGCCTACCTCTTTTATATTCATTTTAGACGAGTCTTCCAAAGAAGAGTTGGGACTCATTTTCTCTTGCTCATTTTAATTGTTCCACAGAAAAGATAATATGAGAGAAGATCGTCTTTCAATATGCGGATATTTCCCAGTCATCGCAATCGAGGTTGTCACAAAGGAATGTGCACGCTGTGTATATTTGCCCTCATAAAGGTGCTTATTATCAATTTTGAATATACTTGTCACGGATCCCCACAAGGTTGCGGTTCTGAAAGGTGTTGCTACAACTTCCATGACGTTTTTTCTTGCAGCAACGTATTTTTGACGCAATCATTTTCAACGCCATTTTGAGAGTGACTATGAATTTTCTGTTCTCACTCTGAATAAAATGTGGCGAATCAAATGCTCTGACAATATATGAACGAGTCTTATGTCAAGTTGAACTGAGATATATAAACAAAATTCGTTTAGATATCTTTCAAGTATTCATTCCCTTGGCATAAAATATATACGCACATAGATAATAATTTAAAAGTTCTAATATATATATATATATATATACATATATATATATATATATATATATATATATATATATATATATATAGTGATCATGTATTATATTTATTTTGTGTTACCACTGATCTTATTTACTACCCAGCTTCCACGTTCTATGCCAACGTCTTTCATATTTCTTTCACACAAGGCTTTTCATCGAAGTAGATCGCGGACCCATTTTCTTTTTCTGGAATTAAGAGTTCTCTTAAGAGGGTAATTTAAGTCAAAACTGTTTTTCAATTGGGAAATAGTTTCCAGCCATCGCATCGCCGCGAACACAATTGAGTGTACACACTGGGCATATGTGCACACATAAAATTATTGGTGCTAATGACGAAATCTTAATATATTTTGCCACAGATCCTCCTTAGGATTCGCTTGTGAAACGTATATATATATATACAGCTATTATGACGTTTTATCGTACGACAACGTGCCCAGGACGCAATTATTGCGCCATCTTTGTATTGACATAATTTCTGTTCTCATCGTCTCGATCGCGTGTAGCGAATCAAATGTGAGTTTGAGCCAAGGTATGTATACTTTATATTGGTACGTGATAGTGATGGAAGACGGGAGAACAGTGTTTTGACTCATTTAGTAGCCTGCGTCTTTTTTACATGGGGATCACTACTTATCAAGGCCCGTAAGCCACTCATAAGGGTTATTTTATGTACAATAATAATGATAATCACTTGTAAGCCATCACAGGCAATAGAGAAGCTGAAGATGTTCACTGCTGTAAGCAGCTAGTGCTGGGTTGTTTACAAACCGTATGTTGAATATGACAACTTTTCTGATCATTGTTTGGTCTTAGTCTTGAAATCTTTCAGAGTTTACCGTATAAATGCGTGTGTAAGTACATTCTGTTTTGTGGAGTTTCCTAACATCTCGTTGAATATTCACTACGAGCAATTTAGGTAAACCTATATGCCTAGATGACGAAAGCACTCTCGCAGATAAATGAAGTTATAAGCTTAGCAGGGACTATAAGCAACACTAAGCCTTAATAGGGCAGAAACCATAAGTGAGTCCCTGGTTCTGAACGAGGAGAATATTATGTGTAAAAATATCAGGATACACCAAAGAGGCAAAAGTTGTTTGTGGACAAAGCTGTGATAGTGTAGCCGAATTAGCAATAACCGAAATGGGAAGAGATAAAGAGCTTACATCGGATATGCCTGCTGTGTGTCAGGCTGAGCGGAAGAGAGATGGCATCAATGGGTTCTTATTGGCGTTGACGCCATGCAATTCTCGCAGAAGCACGAAACATTGCTAACCAGTTGACACGAGTACAACAGCGGTGTTTTGAGACGATGAGAAAGAAAAAAGGGCGTACCCCGGTGATAGGCGCGATCCACACAGACGCGCTGGCTATTCACAAAGGTAGTGGACATCCGGGGATGCGACGCACTACCTACTTTGTCAGGAGAAGTTGCCCAACCACGACAAAAGCAACCGTTTTAACGCTCATACGGAAATGTGAGGAATGTCAGTCCATTGAGCCAGCGCCGGTCAAGTGGGAAAAACGAAAAGCTGGAAGTGAACGAGAATTAGCAGAAAATTAGAATGAGTCTCACGCATTATAGCACCTTCCATTTTTTAACTCGAACAAACTGTGATCCATCGCGTTTCTCCATTTGGAGGAAATTGGCGAGGCAGGACTCGGCAAGCGTTATTCATCAGCTGGAGACAGTGTTACTCAAACGTGGCTCGCCGCATTAAATATTTTTAGATAATGACACGGCTTTCTGCAGCAACGCGGTCCCAGCATTTGCACATAGATGGGGAGTTTACTTGCGATTCCGTTGTGCATACGCTCCAGCCGAGAATGGTATGGCAGACCGGTGTAACCCTACAGTGAAACGAATAGCGGATCGAATTCGCTGTCCCATACAGGAGGCTGTCTACTGGTATAAATTTATACCAAGACACGACACATCTCCCTTCACTGCGCCTGCTAGCAGGATTTCTCGGTATGAAGCTCGAATAAAGGAGATCAATCTCGCAACTGCATCCCCAGGTCCCAGGAACATCCCTTACCAGGTTGGAGATCGCCTGTGGATCAAAAGACCACAAAATGGATGTACCACGAGGTTCGACAAGGGTGAGGTTACCAAGGTAATCAGCCCTCAATCGATGTTGGCGGTCGATGCGCCTCGCCATATGAAGGGCCTGCGCCTTCGCCATTATGTTGTTACATCGGAGGATGAGGAAGACTTAGACAGTACGATGTCTTCTGAAAGGACAGAGAGTATGAGGCAGGACGACGGAAAGGATTTTTAGCTATATAATCAACATACTGAAAAAGCAGAAGAAGGACCGCCCTATTGCCTTTACGGAAGAGTACCCGACAAAGACAAATACCTCCCTTCTCTGATTGTTAAACACCGCCTATGGAACAGACGTGTAGCAATAACGGTGGTAATGAGGAGGATGGCAACGAGGAAGTGCTGCCCCCGGTTCTTCGAAGAAGTATTCGACAAAGACGACTGCCTTCAGCCCTGTTTGTGATCATGTGATCAGTGGGGAGTGTAGCAGAATTAGCAATAACCAAAATGAGGAGTGATAAAGACCTTACCTCGGATACGTTTGTTGTGTTGTGAGCTGAGCGGAAGAGAGAGTTCCAAAATGGCGCCCATAGGTTTTGATTGTGTTTTTTTTTATTTATTTTGCCTTTAGATTATCCTTTTTTGTTGAATTTTACATTTGTATGTTCTTTGCTTTTTAAGTCATAGTTTACAGGTATTTTTATAATCACTTATCTATTTTCCCTCCAAATTTCCACTTTGTAATATTTGATTAGTATTTAGCTATGCATTCTTATTGTTCAAATTTTAGTCGGATTATTGAACAAAATTAGTAAACTGACATTTTATATAAGTTGAAAACAAGGTAAGTAAGAGTCGGTATATTGAATACTCTTATTTAGCTTGGACTATTTCCAACATATATTTTTTTTTCATTATAAAATATTCATGAGAAAGAAAGAATTTTTAATCGATTATAAACAAACCGAATACGTTTCAAGTAAATGATTAACCTATATATATATATATATATATATATATATATATATATATGTATATATATAAATATATATATATATAAATATATATATATAAATATAAATATAAATATATAAATATATATATATAAATATATATATATAAATATATATAAATATATATATAAATATATATATAAATATATATATATAGATAAATATAAATATATATATAAATATAAATATATATATAAATATATATATAAATATAAATATATATCTATATATATATAAATATACATATATATATAAATATATATATAAATATATATATATATATATATATAAATAAATATCTATATGTATATAAACATATATATATAAATATAAATATATATATATAATTATAAATATATATATATAAATATATATATAAATATAAATGTATATATATATATATATATAAATATATATATATATAAATATATATATAAATATATATATATATATAAATATATATATATAAATATATATATATATAAATATAAATATATACATATATATATAAATATAAATATATATATATAAATTTAAATATATATATATAAATATATATATATAAACATAAATATATAAATAAATATATATATATAAATATAAATATATATATATATAAATCTATATAAATATATATATATATATAAATATATATATCTTTAAATATATATATAAAAATATATATATAAATATAAATATATACATATATATAAATATAAATATTTATATATATATAAATATATATATATATATATATGTATATATAGCATGTCAATTTTTAGAACATCTGATTAAAAACGACAGAGGTATTCCCTTTTCCAATTTTTGTCTGGATATCTTTTCTTACTAGCATGATTGGCATGTTGTGCAGTATGGGGCCCAGAAGTTCTATTTCAGCCATATTCTACCCAAACGCTTTCGGTGACAACAACAACAACAACAACAACAACAGCATTTCCTGATAATATTTGGACGCACCTATAGAAAGCGCTTCAGTAGGATTTTGCTTAACAACAACTATTGGGCGCCATAGTGTACAACATGCCAAATGGAATTAAAAAAGTCACCGCTCGGCGAATCGGAAAGACATCCAGGAGATCGGAAAAATAATTACTCTGTTTCGTTCAATCAGATGTGCTTGAATATATATATATATATATATATATATATATATATATATATATATATATATATATATATATATGTATATATATATATATATATATTTATTTATATGTATATGT
Source organism: Euprymna scolopes (assembly GCF_053919585.1). Classification (NCBI taxonomy): domain Eukaryota; kingdom Metazoa; phylum Mollusca; class Cephalopoda; order Sepiida; family Sepiolidae; genus Euprymna; species Euprymna scolopes. The sequence continues at coordinate 8,209,833 of NC_136484.1, read as the reverse complement.
AGAGAGAGAGTGAGAGAGAGAGAGAGAGAGAAAGAGACGGAGACACTTGTTTTGTTATTCTATGCATAGACATTGTAATACAAGTTTAAAATCTTTATTTCCCAAGTATCAGCAAAGGTCATCATCTCACAATGCATGTAGTCATTGTCGGGACAAAATGAGAAATGACAATAGGAGGTAATTCCACAATTTATATTCAAATGTCTGTCACCAGCCATGTAGTTTTGTAAAGTTTCCGCTTCCAAAGTAAAGGAAAACCTTTTGTTCCATTTGCCTGAATAATTAAGTTGTTCATTATTAATATCGGTATGATTTATGGTTTTCTTCAAATATAATTTTTCCTTCGCTCCTGTAGTCGGACTGTGTTCACTTTGCTTTCATGTGCATCTATTGTTTCTTTTGATAGCAATATACTGGAAGAGTACAAATCAAGTGACCCAATACGATAACCGCAGAAAGTTAATCATGCAGCAGACACTACGTACCAACACCGTTTTACAGAATCTCATAAGAAAACTTCTAAATATCTTGAATGCAAATATAGACCAGCAGATTGACACTTGACTTGGCCAAACCCCAGCTTGAACGGATTTATTGCTAAAGATCGCATTCAATTGAACCGTGCCTCATATATAATGACATTTACAGAAAATAGTTAATCATGAGATGTGTCTATGTAAGTTGAGAATTTTTTGTTGAAATTTCTCCTTCACAAAAGCTGGATGGATGGCAGAAAAAATCACGAGCACATATATACCGGTGTGCTTTCAATAGATACATCTTAAATATGTTTTTTTACAACAGGAGTAGGTGGTCACCACTCATCAAGGCCCAGAAGCCACTCAGGGATAAAGGTTATTGTAAGTACAGTACGTTAGAGTGGATATTTAATAAAGTGTCTACTTAAGGGGGTGGTTCATCAGGAATTTGTTTACGTTGGACTTGAAGACCTCCAAGCTGTAACCAGGAGGGAAGCAGGCAGACGGAACAGAGTTATATTAAATTTGTATGTGGCATATGTTATTGAAAACTTAGAGAGGAATTTCTGCAATTTAATACACACATACACACGCACACACACCCACATATATATATATATATATATATATATATATATATAAATAGTCATCCACATACAGTACTGTATCACTGTATAACATCTCATCAGCGCGTCTAGTTAGGATACTACCTGAAGTCAGGATCAAAACCCGGCCGCCCAAACGACAATAAAGGCTTCTAACAACTGCTGCTATGAGGGTAAGTGAATTAACGATGTTTTGACATCTTCCAAAAGCCTACGCTCGATTTGTGTACACAAATACCACCGCTTAATACATTAAAAGCAGTTTGTATATTACTTCCCAATATTCTCAACCCTAGACAGGGAGCATTATAGTAATCCACATACAGTAGTGATTCGCTGTATCACAGCTCCTCAGTGCGACTAGGCAGGCAACTACCTTAAGCCAAGATCGAAACCCGGACGCCCAAGCGACAGTAAAAGCTTCTCACTATTACACTATACAGCTGTATGTATATCTTAATAAAACGCTCGAACCCCCACTTAAAATTCCGGTATGACGTAACTATTTGTTTGCGTCAGCCGCGTCTATGTAAGCAGAATGAAGAACATATGGATGTTCGATATGATTTGTTCACTTTCCTCCCCATGCTATCGCTTGATGTTGCTCCATCCGCGCTATTAATTTATGGTCTTTCGGCGACGTTTTTTTTTACTATGTTGCTACTATTGTCGACGTTTATATTAAAAGAGCCTAAAATATTTTGTATCCCTTTTTTAACACTTTTAGACTAAATTATGTTTTATATAACAATAAATTAAATTAAAGAGAAAATATTTTCGCGGTGATTTTTATTTTCTGTTCTTTATTACAATTTTACACATTTGTTTTTGTTTAATAAAAACTTTCACTGCGACTCATATTATTCAAATGTTTTATGTTTTATAATTTCATTTCCTGAATAATTATTTTATAAAGGTGCGCTTATATATATATATATATATATATATATATATACATATATATATATATATACATATATATGTGTGTGTGTATGTGTGTGTGTAAAGAGAGACGGAGACAGATTACAATAATTGTTCAAAATTGAAAGGAACATAAGACCAGGCAGCAATTATGTTTAGTTTTTAATGTTGTCTGAATTTATTCAACGGGGTAAACAGTATACGGCACTGAGTGACGATACTACTTGTTTCTACGGCAGAAAAACAACATTTTTGACTTGACTTGTATCAGTATATAGCTTTCGCTATAGTAACCGTTCTCTTGCTGCTATAATTCTTACACGTCTATGACATCGCTCCATGATGCTGTTTCAAGATTATATGTATTCTCATCAGAATCGAAGTTGTGTTTGTTTATCTCGGGAATTCTCCTGAGACCACCAGGTAACAATGATGTCATAATCACCTGGAAAAAGCTCCTGGGACGACCAGGCCACAATGATGTAAAACTCATGGGGAAATAATAACCGATATTATGGTAGGGTGATCATACTGCATGGATGAGCCGGGATCACCGGGAAATGTGTCATAATGATTTAAATTGTCAGGGGAACTTTAATTTATATTAACTCCTCAGAACCAAAACCCGCCGAAAGCAATACACAAAGGCTGGTCAAAAATGAAGGTTATGGGGTCATTGACGATATGCAACCCACTTCCACCTAACCTCACTGTATCTGATTTGTATTTTGATAAATGGTTAATAAATAATGGCATAGTTCATATCGTAAAACCTTTCATTTGTACTCCATAAAAACGAATATAATTTTTTGTTGATACGGATAACAAAACTTACAATCACAAACTCATATTTATATTTAACATGCGTATACATTTTATACCGTTGCAAATTTTATCCTCCAGCAATAAAGAAAAAACACAGATTTACAAAAAAAAACAAACAAAACAAAGAAAGCAACAAATCAGCGACTTTCATTTTGAAAAAAAAAAGACAATACAAAACAAAGCTAGGAAATAAAACTTAACAAACGAAGACAAAATGGCAGGACGACAGAAGCAAACAAGATCAAAGAAGTCGAATCTGAATTCTTTCTTTGCTTGTTTCTGCTCTAAAGTTTATATATATATACACACACACACACATATATATGTGTGTGTGTAATTGTGTGTGTGAGCGTGTGCGCTGAGAATAATAGAAATATTATTACGATAAAATAAGGAAATATACAGGAGTAAAGCGAGTTATGTGTTCATCAACGTTAAATCTTTGTTTCGAAACTTCCCCTGGATGAATGAGATTACTGCTTTTTTGTTTGTTTGTTTGTTTGTTTTTTCTTAATCACGTTCATTTCAGAGGAAATCTCGAAATAAATACGAAACGTTGATGAACATATAACCTGGCTTGTTCCTTTTTATTCCTCTCTCTCTCTCGCTCTCTCTCTCTCTGTATATATATATAAATATATATATATATATATATATATATATATATTTATATATATATATATATATATATATATACAGTGCCCCGCAAGAGTATTGGATACATTTTTCTTGATAACTTTAATTAGGGTTCAAATTTGACCTAAAATATGGTCAGTGTACTCCTATTACTCTTCTAAATAATATTTGGAGTAGTAATTGCAAAATCAAAGTTTAGAAAGTTTACATTTAAGGAAAAATATTAATTAACAACCGCAAAAGTAGTGGATGCGCTTTTAAAAAATTATTTTTCTGAAATTTAAATGAATTTTGCTTATCGTATTGCAATAATGCAAACGATTTTTCACTGACCACTCAGGGAGCGTTATATTAAAAATATTTAATAAAATTCTTGCAGTTTGGGCTCACTTTCAAAGGCAAAGCAGTTCATTTATAATAATGCATAAAACTAAAGAGTTGTCTATAGGCATTAGTCAAAAAATCATTGATTAGCACAAAGAAGGCAAACGGTATCGAATAAGATCAAGGGAACTTAATCTACCACTTAGTACAGTTGGAAACGTTATCAGAAAGTTTAAAAACCCTGGTGAAGCTGTTGAAAATCTTTTAAGATGTGGTCGGTTTAGGAAATTAAACGAAAAAAAAGGTGGGTAAGCAGAAAGGTGCAAAAAGTCCTTCTCTTACTCGTGGTGAAATTCAAACCGACCTCAGAGGAGCTGGGCTTAATGTGAACAAGGTTATAATAAGTAGAATTCTAAATCCTGCATGTTTTGTAACTAGGTCCACAAGAAAAGGTCCATTATTGAAGCTTAAACATGTCAGATCACGTTTGAATTATGTTAAAACATATGTGGAACAATCCCAATAGTTTTTGAATAAGGTAATCTGGGCAGACGAAACCAAAATTGAAATATTTGGAAGAAAGACAGTAACACATGTATGTCGTAAAAATGGCACCGCCTATAACAAAAAGAATACCATTCCTACGGTAAAGTTAGGCGGTGATTCGATTATAGTATCGGGGTGTTTTTCATACAAAGGTTATGGTGAACATGAAGTCATCAATGGTAGAATGAATGGACGTATACTGATTTGTTGGGATATAATAGCAATTTCGTGTTTCAACAGGACAATGATCCCAAGCATACTGCTAAACTAACCAAAAAATGGCTTAGAAATAACGGAATTGGCGTTCTTATTTGGCCCAGTCTGTCTTCAGACCTCAACCCAATTGAGCATTTGTGGAAAATCTGTAAGATCGATGTCACAACAGCAATTAACAAAATATTCAACAACTAGAACAGTTCTGCACAGGATAATGACGCAAAATATCTGCATATCTTTGCAAAAACATGTGTGCAACTATAGAAAGTGATTGGAAGCTGTTGAATGCAATAAAGGCAATGCAACCAAATATTAAATCAATCTATCCAATACTTTTGCGTTAGTTGATTTATATTTTTTCCTTTAATATAAACTTTAATATTTTAATTTTGTAATTACTAGCCCAAATATTAGTAAGAATTGTAATAGGAATATATTGACCAGATTATAGTTAAAATCTTGAACCCTAATTAAAGTTATGGAGAAAAATGTAATGCATCCAATACTTTTGCGGGCACTGTATATAACGACGTTGTCTGTATGTTTGTGTGTGTTTGTGTGTGTGTATTTCCACACTAAACTACTCTGTTAATTATCAGTCTACAGACCCGAGGTTTGGGAAAATATTTTTTATCGTTTTTTCGGGTAGAAATGTGCCTATCAAGAGGTCGAATTTTAACAAACTCTTTAATCAGTTTTGGAAAACTCTACCAAACTATTTCGTAAACCAGGGGTATGATACTTGACTTATTAGATGTAAGTTATTTGGAAATGGATAAACTTTTAAAATTTTATTCGTGCTCAAAACAATAAATGTTCAGGAGGTAAAAATTGGGACCAAGTTTAAAAAAAAAATGACGTCCGGGGTATCTACCAAATTTTAGTTCAAAACATTTAATATTTTACATAAAGTGTATTCAGACATGGTTCAAGCTTTTTAATCGGTTCTAGACCGAGTATTTGGCTGCCAAGTGGTCAAAGGTAATAACATTTGGCCAATGCGGTTTCTAGCAAACTATTCCGCGAATTTAGGGTCTAAACATTTGAAATCTTAATAAAGGAATCAGATACTTAGCAAGCTTTTCAATCTATTTTGGTCACTCTTGTTTAAAAAAGTATATATGTCAAAATTATTGTCGTTTCCGAAATGATCGTACAACTTATTTACTTCATTGTTGTTACTTCTTATGAAACAGATTTTTAAATTTTAATTCTAATTTGAATTTAAAATTGTCAATCACATTACTAAATATTAAAGTAGCTCTAGGATATTTGCCTATCGAGTTTATTATATATCTGAATTACAACGAGCACTGTTTTTTTCTTGTATTTTAATTAAATTAGTAATTTTACTATCACATTAAAATACACTCTGCTCTTTAGACTACTGTTTGAACCCCCTTTAAATGATATATATATATATATATATATATATATATATATAAGTTTCGTGGTTAAACGATAAATTCTGAAAAAAACATATAGAGACCATTGCATACTAAACTCAATGCTCAAATTCTATGACTCACGGGGATAATTACAATAGAATGGTATATCCACCCAACTTCGGATACACTTTGTCAACACCGAGAAAGCTTTTGGACTACAGCAACCAACACACTAAACGCAACAACGAATAAAGCTGCCCTGTATATTTTACGAAAAATCAATAAGAACAATACACTTTCGCTATATGGGAATGTAACTTTCTTCCATGGGCCGATTTTCTGCCCACATGGATTTATAACCCCGAACGACATTGGCCTACTTCCAATAATGGATTACCCAGGTCGTATTAACTTCTCCTTTCGTATCATTTTCTCCATATAATGATCCACAACCACTCAAAAACCTATTTTCAATAATTGTGCTGAAAAGTAAAATAGCGTCCATTCGGAGCTGAACATTTTGCTAACTGCATTTCATTTCTTCTGATAATATGAGCCATCTTTGAAAATCCATGAATTAAGGAAATTAAAATAACCCCTTCTACATATTCCTGTTGTCAAACAATAAATTCTTAAATCGAATATATGTCTCTATATATTGTTTATTTCACAATTTATAATTTAACCACGAAACTTATATAATGTCTCTATTCTTAAATAGTGCGCCTTTCCTTTTTGGCCATGATCACCTTGAAAGTATTACTTTAAGTAATATCTATCAGGATTTTTCATCTGCATTCTATTAGTGTCTTTATATATATATATATATATATATATACATATATATATATTTATATATATATATATATATATATATATATATGTGGGGGGTCCTGTGTGTTTATATTTGTGTGTTTATGTGTGTGAAAAACATGGTTTGTTAAAGGTAATGTATATTTTTCTGCATTATGTGTTTGTGTGTAATATATAACAGTTTTATCTTGGTTCAGCCAATAGGCGATGTAAAAAAGAAACGTAGATTCCGTCAATAATTATCATTCTGGTGCGTCTTATCATTATTTACTTACAATAGACAATTTACGCTGACACACATTTTACGTGGGAACATTTTTAGATAAATACATTGTACGGTTTGAAAAAATACATGTTTAATAAGAATATAAACTAAGGAACTGATTTTATGAAACTGTTTAAATTTATTTTTCCAAAATGTATTATTTTATCTATTAACATGAATAGGCAATGCCTTCAGTTAATTTGTAATGTCTTAAGTCGTAGAAAATTTTATCTACAATAAAAGAACGGCCATGCATATAAACATCTGGAATTATTTGCAAAGACATATAAATTTGATGCTATAAAGTAAACATTCTCGCCTTCAGGAACTACTTCTGTTTGGAGTACAATTCATTAAGGACAAACATTATTTTTCTCTTTTGACGAAATATATTATTTAATAATATTTAATTTTCTATATTTGTATTCTTTGCAAGTGTATAAAGTCCTATTTGCTGTTTACGTAGCATAGAGTCCGTCAAAGTTTGTCAAATTGTTAATAAAAATGCAAATACTCCGAAAGATATGAACGCTATGAGCTTACTGTTATCATGCGTGTGCATTGAACTACTTATCATTTTTCTTTCAAGCTTGGAGAATATAATTGTCGAAAAATCTGATGCAGTCATAATTGCAGTGAATTTTGCCCTCAGATCCTCGTAGTCATTGTACGACATAAATAGTTTTTTTTCTCTAAATTCTTCGACACAATCGAGACCAGATCTTGTAAAAATTTATAATTCATTCTTGACTCAGTACATTGAGAACAATATTTAGCTAATAAATTACTGTTTATCGTAAGTTAGTAACTTGCCAAAAATTGATAATATCTTAAGGTATTGACTATTCATTATCATTGAATTTTAGAACTTCTATAAAAGACATAATAGATAATTAGGTTCAGGACTCTGTCACATAATATTCTGTTTCTCTAATGACAAATGACAAAACGTAAAGTATATTACATCTGTGAAAACATAGGAAATTGTTATGGAAAAACATATAATACTAAAATAAATCTTAAAGTTAGCAAGTAATATAAAGTTATAGTTAAACAGATAAATTCTTCGTGAGTCACCACCATTTAGAGTAATTATGGATGAATAAAGTATAAGGAATGTTTTCCAGAAACAATCAAGTTGATTTTATCATATTTAATTGGCACCCAGCATTGGCGCCAGTCAGATAAAACAAGCAATTAAAAGTGCAACAAAGCTATATAACACTTGCTTTTTTGTTTTTGTTTTTTTTTTACATGGAGGTAACCACTTATAAAGCCCCGGAGGCCACTCAGGGATAAGGGTTATTGCGTGTATAGTATTCAATGAGATAGTATTGTAGTAATCATTAGTATTGGAGATTTGATAGAATGTCTTATTTAAAAGGGCGTTTTGTAAGGAATTAAATTATGTTGGACTTGAAGACGTCCAAGTTGTAGTCAGGTGGGAAACAAGCAAAAGGAAGAGAGTTCCACTGGCGTGCAGTTCTGAGAAAGAAGTTCTTCTCATGGAATCTACGTTTGGATTTAGACAGTGGGGAAAATTATTGACTGTAGTTTAATCCAGAGTGGTGTTTCTCGTGAAAGATTGCCGAGGGGGAAGAGAGGTTGGAGCTCAGACGAGCAGTTGCTATGGAAATAACGATAAAACAAAGACAGGCTCACAACGTCTCTTTTGTGGGAGAGAGGTTGCAGGGAAGAGAAAAGGACATCTCCCACTAAGCTACGAAGTCTATTTCGTACTCTGTCAAGGCAGGATAGGCTCTTTTAGCAGCTCCTGCCCAGACATGGAAGTAGTACTCCACCCTTGGACGTATTTGGCTTTTATACAGATAGAGAATTGCATCAGTAGTGAGATATCTTCCGGAGCGGTAGAAGGATCCCACCATCTTCCCAGCTTCATTGGCAACAGACCTGATGTACGTGTTCCATTTCAGATAAAATGTATACAAATGTTGTAAAAACAACTTGTAAAATACTATATTTATACAACATTTTTCTTGCCCTTACTTATTTTTAAAAATTTTATTTTCTTTTGCCTCGAATGGGGGATTACTATTACTGCGTTTTTAAACGCAAATAGGTCACACAACAAAATTAATTGTTTGTGCCTTATTTTACCACTCGTGTTTTCTTTTAGGTATATATATATATATATATATATATATATATATATATATATATATATATATATATATATATATTGAAACATGTTTGTGCGTACATTAAATACTTAATTTTGTTTTTTAAAACGAAGGTAGGTCACAAAACTAAAAAAACAATCGGTTTTGCTTAATTCACCCATGTTCATATTGTTTTAACTAAATATATTGAAAAATGTGTGCGAAAAATATTTTTTTCAAAATTATAATTTTTTAGGTTCTTTGACTGTTGTCTAACATTAAAATTTAAAAAAAAATCATCATTCAAAATTATAAAGGGTTCAATGTATATTATTTAGAAGATAAATACGATTTTGTATATATTGTTTAAAATAATTAATACTTGTTTATTATTTAAGAATCACATTCTTTTTATATTATTCCTTTTTTTCTTCTTATTGAAAACTGTCACTTTCTGAAAAACCGTATTCATGTATACATGTTCACATGTTCACAGGTGGAAATAAAAATTTAGTTCCTTTAAAGTGTGTTTCGAGAGTGGTTGCAACTCCAGTCTTGCAAATAAAAATACCATACCTTGAACCATTACCTGAACCATAGTTTATACAATACCCTGCCAATAGGATTAATACGCATAGGCCGATCAACAGTGCAACAAATAAATTTCTCTTGTTCCTTCATAGTATTTGTGCGTGGGAATCCTGACTATAAAAATTACATTTCGAGATTTTATTTTTTTTACAATCTCACCCCCACTACCAAAAGTGGGTGTCTATTCCACAAGCGTTCTAAGCATAGGGGGAATGGGCGTGTCTATTCCAGAAATCGATCATGACATTAAGGCGTTGGGGTGTCTATTCCAGAGCAATTTTAACATTGTGAGCTTGGGTAACAATAACAATAAAAACAACAGCAATATTCATTTTTCTATGCGGGATGGGGGCATGCTACCATCGGGAAACGCCGGTAAACGGATCGTGCAGGTATTACATACACACATACACACACATGCATATATATATATATATATATATATATATATATATATATATATATATATATATATATTTACATTTTCACCCCAAACAAGGAACATTGCAACTTTGGTGTAGGGGGCTACTATCATCTACTGAAAAATCTAATGGGGTACTATGTAGGGATTTGGGCAGCGAGATTTTGGTTCACGTTGCACTTGAACTTATGCATGTCAGTACAGTTGGGGAAGCAGTGACCTGGAATGGAATTCCAAAGTCTAGCAGTTCTGGGGAAGAAACTACTGGAGTAGAAAGATCTTTTACATCTAGGGATCTCTACAGTGTGGGGGTGGGATTTTGCAGCTTGTCGGGTCTGTCGAGGGTGTTTACGTCGTAGGGGCACAAGTGCTTGCAGTTCATCAGAGCATTCACCATTATAATACTTGTAGAACAGGCAGAGGGATGCAACGTTTCGACGATGGGACAGAGGCTGAAGCTTAGATGCCAGTTTAGGGCCTATCAGATTTGCGACTCTCTTTTGAACCCTGTCAAGGAGCGAGAGACTAGTAGTCGACGCACCAGCCCAAATATGACAGTAATACTCCATACATGGGCGAATAGTGGCCTTGTAGAGGCACAGGATACTTTCGGGTGATAGAAGTTTTCTAGCACGGTAGAGAGAGCCCACCTTCCTCGCAGCGGCCCTGGCATTGCTCTCGATGTAATTGTTCCAGCTCATGTTTCCTGTGAACGTTAGGCCAAGGAGCTTGAGAGACGTACTCTCAGATAAAGAGTCGTTGGCCATTGCTATATGTGGTAGAGAAGGTTTCTTGTAATTATTGAATGAAACCAGTTTTGTCTTGGCGGCATTGGACGTGACCATCCATTTTTGTCCCCATTCTACTACTGATTGGAGGTCATCCTCTAGTGTTTATGCCATTACTTTAGATGTATGTTCATTTGTTTTCCTGTCGTGCCTTCTATAGAGTGTGGTGTCATCAGCATATATACCCATCTCAGAGGCAATTTTGTCGGAGAGGTCATTTATGAATATCAGGAACAGCAGAGGTCCAAGGATAGATCCCTGAGGCACTCCCACATTTATATCATATTGTTTAGATGTACGACCGTCGAGGACAACCTGGATTTTTCTTTTATCTAAGAAGGATTTAATTATGTTAAGTATTCTACCAGTGATACCGTATGATCTAATATTCCTGAGGCGACTCTCATGCCATAACATGTCAAAAGCCTTGGATATATCTAGAGCTGCCGCTCTGCCCTCTCCCGCTTTGTGCAGTGAATGGTATATGCGTTCAGAGATTACAGTGAGGATGTCTGCCGTGGAACGGGCTTCTCTAAATCCATATTGTAGGTCGGTCAGAAGTTTAGCATCTGTAAGGTGCTTGACTACAGCATGGTTAATTAAGGTCTCAAATATTTTGGCAAAAAGTGGGAGGAGGCTAATAGGGCGATAATTTAATGGGTCAGTTCTTTCGCCAGAATTCTTGAATACTGGTACAACAGAAGCAGTTTTCCAACAGCCCGGAAAGCAAGATTCATTAAGGCATTTGCTGTAGAGTTTGGAGAGAACTGGACCTACTTCGGCTGAGCACTTTTTTAATAGCACAGCTGGGATATGGTCGGGTCCACATGCTTTTGAAGTGTCAAGGTTTTTTTTGATAGCATGTACCTGAGCAGGGGTGATTATTAGATCGTCAAGAGTGGCGTCTGTCCGCATAGGAAATTGAGGTAGGGGGTGGTTTAGAGGGTCCAGTGTGGATTCGAGGCAAACCGATTGGCAAGCATGTTAGCCTTCTCGGTTGCTGAGCAAAGAACCTCGTGATTGTTGGTTAGTGGGGGAATTGTTGATTGCCCATAATTTACTACACTGTTGTAGATTTTCCAGAAGTCACGAGTTCCTAGTTTTTGTGCTTCGATGCGTTTTTAGTGGTTTCCGTAAATTCCCTCTTAGCTGTCGCTATTTATTTCTTAACGTTACTTCTAGCTTCTATGTACTTCTGTCTGTTTGAACTGGACTTATGTCGGTTAAACCTGCGGAATGCATGCTGCCTTTGGGCAATAGCAGTTGCGCAAGTTGAAGTAAACCATTGGGGAGAGTGGGGCTTGCTATAGAATTTCCGCATGGGAACATGCGCTTTGATTGCAGTTTTGAACAATTCAGTGGTCTCGGTTGCACACTGTTCAGCAGGAAGAGAAAAAATATTTCCCCATGTGGCGTCTCTGATAAGATCTCTGACGGCTTCCCAGTCAGCCTTTTTATAATATCTCGTTGTTTTGAGCACTGGCTCTTCAGTTTTGGGTCTAGAGTTTAGGGCGATTTCAACCATTATCACCGCATGATCAGCGTTCCCAAGTGGGCTGTCGGCTTTCGTTACACAGTCATCAGGAACTGTGGTCAAAAACAGATCTAATAGTGATGCATGCTGTTCTTCCTGATCAGGGAAGCGGGTTGGAAAAGTAACAATTTGCGATAGGGAGTGAGATACAGAGAAGCTATGAGTTGCGCTGCCCGCTGCATCTGTGTAAGTAGAGAATCCAAGCCAGCTTTTGTGATGAACATTAAAGTCACAAAATACATGTACTTGGGCGATAGTGTCGAAGGAGAGTGCTGTGTCTATGCTGTCACATACTTTATTTATTATGGTGTAGTCTTGGGTCGAGGGAGAGCGGTAGAGAAAGTAAAAGTAGCTGATGTTATGTTGCATGATTAGTCTAAACACATAAAGGTTTGATCATCCGTTTCTAGGTTTGTTTCTCTAGTCAAGGGAAGGGTATTACGAATGTAAACTCCAAGTCCGTGCATATGTCTGTCAGAGTCCTTACGGCAGAGTGGGAGATATCCAGGCATGTTAAAGTAGTTAGAGGGGATGGAGGAGTGTAGGTTAGTCTCACTTAGTGCTAAGATATCCGGGGTATTTGTTAGGAGAAATGCTTCAACATCAGCTAAATTAGTTCTAAGCCCACGGATATTTGTGAATGCAAGCCTCAAGGGAGGAGGCAAGTTGGATTTGTTTGACCCTACGCCTGGTTTAAGCTTATTTTTAGATTGTACTGTCATCATTTTTTAACGAGTTTCAGTTAGGTTAGGGGAAGCCGAACAGGAGGTTATGCTGAATATCACACATGCATCACAAGTAGACCATCAGCTGACCCCCTATCAACTAGGACTGTGACCTCAGGAAAGCCCACCGGGGATGAGTGCAGGGTCCCTTTCCATGCGCGCCATGGCACTGCAAACATCCCGATATTATACAACTGTTGATGGAGCAGCCGCTCTAAGCGCTACCAAAGAGTTAGGGCTCCTGTACTACCAGTCGGAAACAGCAGCCAGTAACTGCCAAACCGGTACCCTCAATCCATCAGAGGAAGGTCAACCCAATCTAATTGCTCAGGCATATATGGTACTCAAGCATTCTCAAATGCCCAGCTTTAGGGGTGGAGTGTGTCGGGAGTGGGGGAAGCGGCGTTCATTGCCCTAGACAAGAAACAAGATCTGCCAATGGGTGTTTCTGTCGAATCACTGTGATAGTATCTCTGCACCTGACTAATAGGCAAAGAAGGAGTATGGAAGCCGGCTGATAGGCAGGACCTATCAACTCCTTAAGCAATTTAGGTTTGCAAACCGGTAATTTGTTTGAGTCACCAGCTCTAGGAAGGTTGTCATCCAAGACTGAAGAGACCTCCCTACTCTTTGGTTTAGTTTCAGAGTTTTCCTTCTCCTAGACGGATGATCTGGAAAGATCTCCTGGGTCCGTCACCACTGAGAGGGTTTGCTCCGCGCCTTGGTTCTAATCCAGGTATTTCTGCGACCCCGCGTGGTTAGTTAATGTTATTGGGTTAGTTTTTAGAGGTTATATATCTGCTAAATAGTTACACTCCTCAAAGTGAATTAGGGACATTGTTATTTCATTGTTACTGGATAAAGGGGTTTAGTAGAGCTCATGCAGTGTAAGCAACTATGATTGTAAGGAGGCTTGTTATGAGATAATGTGGTTTGAGGCTTTCTCTTATATATATACATTTATTATTTTTCTTTCTTTCTTTTTTTTTATTCATGTGAGCTTGGGACTAGTATAACATTAAAGTGTGAGTAGGTGTTAAGAATTGAACTACGAGTTGTGCCCAAACTATTTTTTAGATGACAGCAGGGCATGAGATGCGAGTGCAATATAGTACGGATAAAACAGTAAGTTTTGAGTCATGTGTAATTTGGTAAATAGATATATGGGCTGGTTTTAGTAGGTGCGAATAAAGTTGAAGTACAAAGTGAGTTTCTATTATTGAGAGAAGATGTTTTCAGCTTTCAAGTAAGAATTATAGACATTTAGCATAGCAAGGAGCATTGGTTCAGTTTCGTATTAGCGTTGCAAAGCTATCTAAGAGGAGACATAGTTGTGTAATGCAGTGCGGTGTGCTTTGCTTCCGAGTACATACTTTGGCTGTTAAATACCAACTGGAATAGGAATGAACTCCAATGCATGTCTAAAGGGTAGAATTGTATAGGTGTGTAGTGATGACTAAGCAGTTAGCATGTGAGGGTTAGGGCCTGGAACTTAAAGATTCCAGTACAAAACGGTGTGAAATGTAGGAGTTAGTGGCGGTTTGGTGGGAAGGAGCAGGTTGTTAGCCTTCAAGGGACAGGGGTTATTAATTTACAAGAAACAGATCTACATTAGGATTTAGAGTGGCAGGTAAGTTTTTTTTTGCGCATGCAGGTTAGACAGAGGTAATCGTCTTGGAGGCCAAATGTATATTGGGATTTCGTAGCTAGCAGTTAGGTGTTTGTTCCAGTTACAAGAACTAGTTCATGGCGGATCGGAGATTCGTATTTTGTATTTATAGGCAGACATTAAGGTCACGCACAGAGCATAGCATCAACTCAGGAAGAATAGCTCTAGTATCACAGCTAAGATACTGCATATTTAGGTTACGAATAGTGAGAGTTAAATTGGGCGGCACTTTTTTTTTTCACCTTACCATGGCTGTTAATATTAAGTATTGTACTTAAATAAAGTTCTTCTGTCATCTAATTAATCTAAATAGGGATTCCCCCACCCCATTACTACGTCGATGTGACATGATAAAAAAGAAAAATTTGTCAGGAAATTGTTTGAAACTAAGTGAATCAAGAATGATCAAGATGTGTGAGAAATAAGATAAAATTACATAGAATGATATGAGCACAAACGAAAAAGAGAGGGTTAGATTTGTTTGGTTTTAAAAATAATAAAATAAGTAAAAATAGAATAAAATAAAATATAAAAATAAAATAAAGTGTGCAAAAAATGTACTTAGCTATATATATATATATATATATATATATATATATATATATATATATATCAACGATTCTTGTATAATCAAATAATGATATGAATATGAATGAAATGACTACTTTTGTGATTTTTCAATATGTAATTAGGTATATGTATATATATATATATATATATATATATATATAACGCACACAAATGACTGTCAAAAAACACAAGGTGTTGAGATATTTCAATGTTTAATTATATATATACATATATACACACACGCCCACACACCCCACACATATATATATATATATATATATATATATATATATATATATACATACATATGTATATATATATATGAACAACAAATGGCTGCTTAAACAAACACCCAATGTTGAGTTATGTATCATTTACTACAATGAAGACGTTTCGATCCTGAAAAACATTCGCTGTTTTCAATCTTCAAATCAAAGCCATTATATTCAGTTTTTATCCCATCCTTCTTGCTTACACTAACCAGTAGCTTAACCGAACGATTGATCATCCCAGTATTTGCTGAATTGTATCCGTCGTTGTGTTCGACATTTAGAACGCTCCTTTTTTCTAGTTTCGAACGTGAATCAAATAAAAGCAGCTGCAGCGAAGTAACTTATTTTCTGACGTCTGCGACAATTTTATCAGATAGTAAAACTTTCTGCAGATTCTCTCGTATAATCGATGCATATGCTTGATCTACATATTAACCTTTTCAATACGGGTTAAACACTATACAGGTGTTATATATATATATATATATATATATATATATATATATATATACATATATATATATATATACATATAACTGATTACTATTTGGCGTAAATGCACATGTAATAGTATTCTGTCGCGCAATATATATATATATATATATATATATATATATAGGCATAGTTATAATGGTTCTGATTTTGTAGTGAGTGAAATAATCTATACGCATAATCAAACTTAAGAGTATTAAAAACAATATCTATTTAGTGTTTATTTGTTTAATCATAGCGTACGCTTAATTTGTTTTATTTATAAACCTATCGTATAGTTCATACTATGCTTACAAATAAATGATATGTTACTACAATTTCTCATAATAACTGAGTTTCTTACATCTAACTCAATCATAATTAACTCGATCGACATTCGCATGCCCTAGTTCATGGTCAAATATTTTTCTCAATTATTAGCTATCATCCACTTATCTCGAGTTTCCCCTAATTGTTCACTATGAAGTAATGAATACATACTTATTTATTATAGAAAGGCCCTGATGCCTTTATTTTTTTAAATTTCGATAGAGAATTTGACTTTGTAAATTGTTTTTGTTTTGTCAGATTCTCTTGCGAAAATATACTTTCTTTGTAATTAATTGTGATTTGTAATGTGCGCGATTGTCGACACAACGTGTTCTGCGTGCTTAACTCCCTTACTTTTCTGAGAATAATAATTATTTGTTCCTTTGTCTTGAGATTATGTATCTCTTCCTTATTGTTTTTCTCATATTAAATACTCTTTGTCTCTTTTTATAACGTTGTGAAAGAAATTAATATCATGCATTACTACATTGGTATATATGCAAAAATGAAAATATAACATAAACTACATTAGTATTTATGCAAAGTAAGTAACAATAATCGTAACTATATATGCAAAAAAGTTACAATAATCTTAACGACAAACAGGTGAATATAAAATAATATTCATATGTGATGTATACATCAAATAATACAACACTTTAAATTCCGCCCTCTTACATCAGAATGTGACATAATTTAGCTACATTTTAAATAAAAAATGTTTTATATTAGAAAGATAATTTGAAGAGAAAAACGGTAACTAATCTCACACGATATTATGAGAAATAACAAAATAAATATGAATATAAATTGTTTTCAATTTAATTACTTTTTCTTTTTTACGATTTTAATACAAATGAGGGCAAATTAACTTTGTATATGTCTGTCATTATCAAACCAATCAGTGATTAAGAATCATTAATATTTCGGATTCGAGGAAAATGACTAAACTATTTTACGTGATTGAAAGCCTCCTCCCGCTTTTCGCCAAAATATTTGAGTCCTTAGTTAATCAAGCCCTAGTCCAGCACCTAACAGCTGCTAAACTCCTGACTGACAAACATTATGGATTCAGGCAAGCCCGTTCAACAGCAGATATCTTAACTGTAGTTTCTGAACGTATATACCGTTCATTGGATAAAACAATGGAGGGTAGAGCGGTGGCCCTTGATATATCTAAGGCTTTTGACAGGGTATGGCACGATGGTCTTCTAAGGAAAATTAGATCATATGGAATCACTGGAAGAATTCATAATGTAATTAAATCCTTCTTAAGTAATAGAAAAATCAAAGTTTTCCTCAACGGTCGTACATCCAAACAATATGACATAAATGCAGGAATGCCTCAGAGGTCTATCCTTGGACCTCTATTATTCCTGATATTCATAAACGACATCCCTGATAAAATTGTTTCGGAGATGGGTATATTTGCCGATGGCACCACTCTCTATAACAGATATGAGGGAAAACAAATGAAAACATATCAAAGGAAAAGGCAGAAACACTAGAGGATGACCTCCAATCCGTAGTGGAATGAGGGCAATATGGTTGGTACACATTCAATGCTGCTAAGACTAAGCTCGTTTCCTTCAATAACTACAAGACACCTTCTCTACCACCAATAGCAATGGCCAAGAACACATTGCCTGAAAGTACTTCTTTTAAACTCCTCGGCCTTACGTTTACAGGGAATATGAACTGGAATAGATACATTGAGCCCATTGCCAAGGCTGCTGCAAGGAAGGTTGGCTCCTTCTATCGTGCAAGAAAACTACTTACGCCTGACCGTATCCTATACCTCTATAAGGCAACAATTCGCCCATGTATGGAGTACTGTTGTCACATCTGGGCTGTCAGATCTGCTGTTTGTCTCTCGCTTCTGGACAGGGTTCAAAAGAGAGTCGCCAACCTGATAGGTCCTGAACTGTCATCTAGCCTGCAGCCTCTGTCCCATCGACGAGATGTTGCATCCCTCTGCCTGTTCTACAAATACTTTAATGGTGAATGCTCTGACGAATTGCAAACACTTGTACCTCCCCGACGTTACTACCCACGTCAAACTCGACAAGCTACGAAGTCTCATCCCTTTACAGTAGAGATCCCTAGGTGCAAGAAAGACTTTTACTCCAATAGTTTCTTCCCCAGAACTGCAGGTTTTTGGAACTCCCTTCCGGGATTCTGCTTTCCCAACTGTAATGATATGCAGAAGTTCAAGTGTAATGTTAACAAACGTCTGTCTACTCATCTCCCTTCATATTGACCCCGCTAATTAAGTCCCTGATAGTAGCCCCCTGCTTCAAAGTGGCACTGTGAGTGGTTTGGGGTGAAAATTGAAAAAAAAAATTAATGGACTTAGATAATCGCAAATACCAGGCAAATTGACGACAAAATGCCCGAGAGTAAAGCACAAAATATTCTAAAATCATTTTATTTACAATAAAATGAGGAAGTCATTTATTATAGCACCCCACTTGAAACAGAACATATTCATCACTGATATTTTCAGAAACATTCAATTAGGAGTTTTATTTGTAAAAATTTCAAAACTTAGAAAAGTGATAAAATACTATATGGATGAAAAGGTGTCTATATGTTTTCGTGACAGACGAACGATTTATCCGGAGTTCAATTCCTATTTTAGTCAGGTAACTTCCTTGAAATTGAGAACAAACTATGTCGACGTTGTGTTCGTGTTCATCCCACAGGGAAACGTTTGGTCCTTTCCCTAGGTTATTGAACTCTTCTTTTCGTTCTTGTCCCCCCAGTCTGAACGGTTCGTAACATAGCATTACATGAATGAAACAACGAATGTAGAAAACTCGCAGACTTCCCCACTCTTCCTGTCTATGCCAAAATCAGGTTCTTTTTCTTGTTAATTCATCCAAGAATTGCGTATGCATTTATTTATTGAAAAGACTATCGAACAATGATTGGAGTCGATGAATACGATGAAAGTTTCATTAGAGATATCAGTAAAAATATAAATTAATCAATGAGAAAATTCCATATTTTCTAATGTGATGAATTCCTCAAATATTAAACGATATTTTGTCTTCTTTTGCTCGTCTCAGTAATTCATTTTAATTCTAGCAGCAAGTATCATTTGGTATTCGAATCCTTATATATTCTATTTTCTGATTAATACGATTGAATAGAAAAATGCCTTGCTACTGGAAAAAAACAATTATCAGCTTGTTAGTAAAATCAGATTCCTGAAACAAAAACATAAGCTATTAATTAACATTACTTTGAATAAGAGCAACATTGTAATTAAATCATCATTTATTACGCGTTTATAATGAAAATGCTATATTAAACATACAAACAAAGCAAAGGGCTTTTTCCAGACATCGATATTTTTGTTCTCCTTAATTCTTACTCTAAAATATTTATATCAACTCTCGGTCGTGTTCTGTAATCGTTTTCTTATGCGTCAATCTTCGTCATCGTACAACCACTTTCAGAAGTATTTTTGTATGAAGATTGTGTGAACTTTGCGCATAAAACTTTTTCTTTGTTTTTTACCATTTACTTCTTCATCTGTAATGCTGTCATTTTCTCGTATGTTATGGAACTTTTAATATCGTCATAGATCGTATCAAGAATCAAATCATTTGTTTCCAAGTTCGGATTCCAGATATGCAAGCATCCAAATATGGGCATTGTAAGTGAGCCCAAAAAATGTTATTTGAGAATACAGATTTATGCGACAACACACTTTCATAACACCAGGAACTGCAAAATAAAATGAATATCGCTCTGATGTGTTTGAGAATTAAGACGGTATCAATAAATTAACTCCAATAGAAAATATTTGACATTCTTTTAACGCGAATTGAACATCTTATTAATAAAATTATTATTCCTTCTCTGAATATGTTCTAATCGAAATTGTGTGTTGCATATTTTATTTAGCTTAAATAGTAACACAGGAAATTCACAAATTAGTTAAATATAGAATTTTCTAATTAATTGAATTATATTTTTACTGAGATTTTTAATAACATTAATAGTATTTATCGTTTGCGGATGCAGCTCCAACACATATTCTAAATCTACTTACAAACATTAAAATATAAAGACACCTATTAGATATTACCTCTTTAGAGTATATTTTGATGAACAGTATGGTCTTCGTAACCGATATAACAAACACTATTACAATGCAATATACTTAATTGCATTGTCTACTTTGGCCTAAATGCCCTTGTAATTTGCAACAGTAGCCACCGAGTTACAAGTTTATATCGGGTGCGTCCATATTCAACACGACAGCGTATTAATCGAGTGAAGCCCTCGGAGAAATGGTGCGAAACATGGCGCTATTCATCTGACTTTTTGTATTCCATTGAAAATTTACAAATCCGAACAGTAATACTAACTAGCAGGTTTAGTTTGGGCATTGGAGTTTCGCGTTCCAAAATGAGAGTGATTAAACACCCAGTAAGGGAATACAAACCAAACCGACTATTTCCGTGCAAAACTGCACCCTTCTTTTCGTCAGTGTCACAGAAAATTCAAACATTATATGTTACTGGAAACTTTTTTGGAAACGTAACCCTAAGTTGTCATATACATATTTTAACTCTACATTTTCTTGAAGTACTGTATTTTAATAGAAAACTATATGGCAACAACGATACACTATTAAATTAATCAAAAGATGTGGTGCATTTTCAGTCAGCATGCATTATTGAGGTCAATTTTAAGTCACAATCTAAAAATAATTAGGATGAAAAATGTTCACACAATATTACTTTGAACAGTTTAAGTTATGATAATTTCTTGACGACATTTCTAGAACGAACACTGCATATTTCTGATTATAGATAGTATGGTCATCAATGTCTCAATAAGTATCAAATCAATGCTTAAAATTTCTCAATACTAGAGTGTATCATTTCCAAGGTTTAATTTGTATTGCTTGAGATATTTCATATCTTAATTCCTTTGAATTCTCATTTCGACTTGTATACGTGAGAATTCATGTTAATCCGTCATACTGTTAGAACTGCACTTGTAACAATCTAAAACATTAAGAACAGCTATATCCCATACATAAATATGCAGCAACATGTTACAGCTGGCAAATTGTAAAGTAAAGTAAATTGCTACCATTTAATTTAATTATACCGTTAATTGGACAAAGTAATGTAAGTTAATAGAGATTTTACTATAAACACTAAATATGTTGTTTATAATCGTGATGAATCAGCAAGTTTGTAATCTACTTAGAAACAGTTTATTCTACGTAGTGACATACATCGGCCTGCACAATAAGCACACTACGTTATTAATGCAATACCACATCAGTTAATTAGTAGTGTATAGACGGGGATTTTGTGCTTATAACTATAGGTATTCTATAGTGTTAGTTGATAATTGTTAAGTTGCAGGTTGAAACAAGTAACGTAGAAAGCAATACAAATGACGACTCAACAAACAAAGGTAGTATATAATCTACGAACCTGCTGTGTTCTCTTACAGACAACTTCCTGAGTAAAAGCCTCACTTTCTGGCTATATGTCCAACTTTTGCAGTCCAGTTGAAATACATCCTCGTATCTTGTATAGTATGCTTCAAAAGTCTTTTCTTCCCCCGGCACATAATTAAATGTGTCCATGCTATTAAATATAGTTGTATGCGAGAAATTAGTACTGTCGACATTTTCGATAAGTCTTTAATAGTTTCATATTCAAATTGTAATTTCTTCTGCGTTTCTTCTTGTTCAATTTGTAATTTCTTCTACCTGTCTTATTGTTCAAATTGTAATTTCTTCTGCCTTTCTCCTTGTTCCATTAATTTCTCCTCTCTACGTGCATCTAGCCCGGATGGCGCTTTTTGTTCCGTCTGCAAAAATTGCATTAACTTTCTAGAAAAATATTCCATGTTTTTGTATCCTTCAGTAGCAGTAATGCAGTTACGAAGAAAAATTGTACAATTTCACATGCAACACAATATCCGTACCAGATAAAATGGTTTGTGTTACAAAAAAAAAATTGTTCATAGTTCCTGTTTTCAATAATAATATCGCTGGTCGAATAATATTTTCTCACTTCGCTAGCGAGTCAAGCTCATCCAACCACAACATAAGAACTGAGGTTTTAGCTGGAACCACAAAATACGATTTACTTTTCCGTTTTAGGCATTTCCTAATAAATAACAGCCGAACTTAAGTACAACTCTTTCCATAGAAAAAAAAAGGTTTTTCAACTCGAGTCACTATTGAAAAAAATAAAATATATGGACTACATTTATTTTTTATATTTTTTTGCCTGAGGTTTTACTGTCTTATATCCGTTATCCAGTGACAACTTTAGTTTAAAAAAATCTTTCCTTGATTTTAGTTTAACTGTGGTATTTTTTTAAATATCGAAGAGAAACATTTGGTTTACCAAAAAGTATTTAGTTGGTATTTACAGCAATTTAGGAAATCCACTGGTGAACTTTTTTTTCTCCGTAGGTTACTTCCTTGTAATTTAGTAATACGAATCTGTTCTCCGAAATTTAGTAATACGAATGTGTTTGTCGTTTTACAAAAATTCACTTTTACAGTTTGATATTTTTTTAACATGGATTCCACGGGAAACGGCGTAAATGCTCGCTTTTTTGCCACGTTCGAGTTTTTTTTCTTTGAGACTGCAATTAAAGGTGTTTGTTCGTCTCTTTTTTCCGACAAGTATTTTAGTAAATAAAATACTATTAATCAAGGTTACTTTTTTTTAACCTGAATGTAGTTTTTGTTCTTGGAATTTGGGAAACAACCGTTTCTTTCTATTAGTGTTGTACTTCGCGAGGAAAATATTTTACAATTTTCCAATGTTCGCTGAATGATTCATTTTTTCCACTTGAGTCGAACTTCTCTTTAGCGTAAAATCCGTTTTTACGACTATTTCGTAAGGTCAACCGTTGCGTTGTACTTTTTTAGTGAGTTATTTCCATTTCTTCGTCAAACTGTTATATTTGACGTTCATCCTGGTCGTCACTGTTAAGTTTGCAGGTTGAAACAAGTAACGTAGAAAGCAATACAAATGACGATTCAACAAACAAAGGTAGATCAAATAGCAAGTGTATTAGGAAAAGGTATATTTACATGATATTTACATAATGGTGTCAAATAAGAGAGTCTTTGCTGGAGAAACATATCTTCTCTCGGCGGCCTTCGGTGGCTTCTGGTGAACACACACTCAGACTAACTGAGTCTTCCTATTTATGTGTAATTACTATGCACATATGCAAATGAATGTGTGCCACCACAACAATAATGATGCTTCAAGAGCTCGTTATCTATGAAGTCTCTTAAAATGCCTCCACTAGTATAAAATCTGTTCGTCTTATAAATGTTTGTTGCCAGAAGTTCATATTGTATGAAATGAAAGCTGCTGTGTGTATGACTCTTCTTTATCAATTTATGTTCATTTATGTTCATAGCGAAAGAACCTGCGCGAAGTTTGAAAGCATACTTATAACGATGATACTAATGTGTTTTGGCCTTTTAACCGAGAGATAAGTGGAATTGATCAAAAATATTGACGCCATCATTATAAAGAAACATTGATAAAGAATTAGAGTAAAATTTTAAACTGACAGAACTCACTAAGCCAAATATATATTAATGCGAGAAAAATGAAAAGCAACATAGAGCTACATTTTAGATATCTCTAAATTTTGAAGATATACCGGGTTGTAAATTAGATTATCAAGGTGTCCGCAGTCTGCAATATGAAAATTAAATGGGTCATATTGAATCAAGGGTAATTTTAAGGTGAACCGCAGTCATACTAGTTTAGTTTTATAATTCATTTTTCAATATCATTATTTACTTCACGTGTATTGCAAGGTAATTGTCTTCTAGCACGACACAATCGTAAATTTAACAAGGCTTTTGGTTTTATTTATGCGATTCATTTCTTTTTATTTCGGAATCCTAGGCTTCCCTGTGGTTCTTTCAGTCTTTCAATAATTTTGATCTGCCATGATTTTTTACTCAGCTGATCAGTCTAATATATTCTTAATATGTACAATTGTGAATGATCACTATGCAACAAAACGAATTTTCTTCTATGCTGGTTCACAAGATTACATGTGAAAGGTCGGTTCAGTGTTACTTCATTGGTGTTGCATCAATCTTCAATGGAGGTTGGCTGTTCATTTCTCGAACCGAGGGTCGATATGCCATTCATTTTGTAGCGCCTGTGTTTTGCTGCAAATTTAACAGATAAAAATATCGCTACGCATGCGATAGGACAAAGATAAGCGAAAAATGGCGACAGGTTATTGCCATGGGAGCGGGTGGCGAACTTACCTTGGCGATTCCAAACCCAAAAACTTCAACCGGACTGACCTCAAGAGGTTATCACTTAGTCTTCCCCAAATTTCCTCGCTCATCATGTTTTATAATAAGGTGTGGCGTGATGCCTAAAAAATGAGGGGTCTCCCTTTAGCAAATCATCTCGCTTCATCCCACAACAGGGCTTTTTAATTTTGATCAGTAAACCAACATATCTCAATATATTAATTAGAACTCTTTCCCAAGAGAATTGCATGGTTAATACTGTTCACACGACTTAGAGGTCAATAACTTGACCTCCTGTTCATATACGGCGTTAAGTAAAAAAAAAAAGATAACTTGTTTTATCCTTGTACTTTCCTAAAGTTGCGATCTCTTACTTATGCTTTCATATTTGCATTTTTTTCGTACGTGATATATTAGAACCTCATCAGATTATTAAATGTTATCCAGAAGAGCTTATATAACAAAATATTTAATTCGGCGTGAATGGTAACCTTCTAATGACGCCGTTTCGCCTCTTGTAAATCGGCTAGATTACAAAATAACAACTGAAAAGATCGAAATGAACAATTGAGAAAAATGACGCTTGCATCAAATGAGTGCATTTTACCTACAGTACAATTATCGATTAACTAATTTGCGCCGTTGTCAGAAGAGAGATGATACATTATATTCTAATGGGCGTCTTTTTTATTATTTCTAATGGATTCAAGGCAGCTGATTGCTATTTTTCTCATTTTTAGTAACGGCTGTCTAGCATAAGATCGGCATGGGGATGGAATCGCAACTATTATTAATCAGTGATCAGAATCTTTCTGACAATATCTACCGATGTATCCAACAATAACCGGGTGTAGTAGTCAGAAATAGATCAATAATTGTTGATTTCAGGTTAATTAAACGGCATCAGGAAATTGCTAGAGTGTGAACGGAAGTATTTAATAGATACACTTTTGTGTGTACAGCCACTGTGATTGTTTTGGTAAATAATCCAAATAAATTAGAATAGTTGGCAGAAAACCACCAAATAAATCTAGTGAAGAGATTGACTCAAAATATGCTATATGAAATTACTTATCTGATTCTTGACAACGTTCTTTTATAAGGAATGTTGCTAGGAATATAAATACCGAACCTCGTCATAGGTTTGTGTTTAATGCGAAAAGAACAATATTTCTTCATGTAAAATTATTAGAACAAAAAACTGAAGATGACATGGGTTTACTAGAAGAAAGCATTCTATATTATCGATCTTGATTCTATGTTCTTGCATACACGCGAATGCAACACTCAGGAAAGTTGAATGATTTGTTGGTTTTAGACAGGCGTCTTGTTAGATTAATTCTTTTTAGTGTGCAATGCAATTTTATATTTACGCATAATCGTTGTTTGATATCATGCTCACAGATCATTTCTTTAATCTTTTTACACAGGTCTATTGCATGGAAATCTGAACAGGGATGAAGGGAATGGGTTTTCCTGAACATTATGTCAGTGCAGTAAAGCCGATAATTCCCTACTCTTTTGATAGAGCACCCGTCCTTAGTACTACGCATTATTGAGCATTTACTTCCACTCAGAAACACCATGGCTTACTTTCAGATCGAAAAATATGATTATATAACAACATCCATGTCTTTCATAATGGTAATCTTGTGGCTATGCTCTACACCAGCTATCCATGAGGACAAACACACGTAAGTTTTTTTTTAAATTTATTATAAGTGTTTTGTGCGCTCCATGTGAATAAGAGGGAATGTATTTCTCTCTTCTCATTATATCTAGAATGCGTGTAAATTTATCGACATTTTCCTATTTAGAAGAATAAAGGAAACAAGTTTGGCTTAAGGAGACTCCAAAAAAAAAAGAAGAATACGAATAATTGATTAATAAAAGACACAATGTTAAACTTTGTATTAAATAAAATATTGTAAATACTGGTAAAATGAATAATAAAGACATTTAGAACAATGGTAAAATAAATAATTAAAACATATTTAGAGCAAGGGTAAAATGAATAATAAACAACAAGGAAAAATATACTTAACATCATCTTCATTCACATTTACTGGGAATGATAAAGTATGCGCCGCACATATGGAAATCTATTATATCCTGATGTTTTTAATAATTTGTATAAGCTATAGAAGCCATTTCTTTGGAACTTCATCTTTTATTACATTATCGTTACATTTATAATTAAAACTATTTGTTTTATTGTAGTTTCGCTTCGGTCCTATTGGAAAATATTGTAAGGATTTACCAGGAAGTACACGAATGTTGTTTAACATTTTCAAAGTGTGGTTTTGAAACTTTTTTTGTTTTTGTGCGCACAGAATTCGAACCATGTCGTTTAATCTTCATCGCCATATTGTCTGACTTCAGTTTAAAATTACAGAGCAATTTTTAAAGAAGAGACAGTAAACATTATAAATGATAACTAAAATGGTCAGAACGGTCAAATAAAATCGTTCATTCAAATCTTTCATTGAAAATATTTATGACTTGTTCGACCAAATGTGCTTGAAATTATATGACATTTGGTAAATCGTCTAAATCGATAAGTTTCTATAGATGTGAAACACATGCAATCTTGCGTCAACTTAAATAATGTGCTTTTGAAACATTAGGCCTAAATTAAATGAGCTCATTGTATTAGGTCTCAGTTTACTGCATATATATATATATATATATATATATATATATAGATAGATATACACTTATGCATATATATATATATATATATATATATATATAGATAGATAGATAGTAGTGAACATCTCATCAGATATGTTTGAAAAAATACAATATATAAATACATATATATATAAATATATATATAAACAAATGTTTTATATATATTTATATATATGAAATCTGTTTATATATATATATATATATATATATATATATATATATATTAATAGAGAAGCTTAGTTTTATATACATTAAAATTAACCAGCCACCTTGCTCCCCATTTATACAACATGTTCAGGGTCAGCAGTGACATTATGAGATTCTGAGATCGATGCCGCTACGACTGTTTTACAAATGCCATGAATTCGTCTGTGGAAGCATTCTATTCAAGTCATTAACATTTTTGAATGAAACAGTGCAGAATATTTTGATAATATGTGCACTTATTATAATAAATATATTAACATAACGGACCGAAGTTACAAATCGAATAATTTAAATATACTGAATTGTATTTAAATATACCCGTTAAATCCTCAATTATATTGGTTAACACATATTTGCCATTTAAATGCAGCAACTGGAATGGTAAAAAGTTATAACATAAAAATACCTTTTTTGTGAATTATACATTTTTAGTGTATTTTCAATTTTTATTATTTATCCGATATACTTCTCCCAGCAATTGTGATTAAATACTTTCGAGTGGTACATTTTACCTTAATGATAAATATTCGTGTTGTTCTTCGCGCTATGCAGCAAAATTTCACATGATTACAAACAGCATATTTTAGTTGCTCTGTATTTAAAAATATCGATCATATGTGTAATTATTGT
Organism: Euprymna scolopes; assembly: GCF_053919585.1. Classification (NCBI taxonomy): domain Eukaryota; kingdom Metazoa; phylum Mollusca; class Cephalopoda; order Sepiida; family Sepiolidae; genus Euprymna; species Euprymna scolopes. Next base: position 8,181,497 of record NC_136484.1, on the reverse strand, counting down.
AAATTTCATCAAAACAAAATTAGTTGTATTTTCTATATTTATAAAATAAACGGAATTGTTGATTTATATTCATTAAGTTTTAAGATGGCGCCGAGAGATATAAGTTGTTGTTTTAATATGATTATAACATATTGCACAAATAGAATATGCTTGCTTATGAATTGTTTCATATGAGGAGGTCGGTGGTTGGAAAACGACAAAAAACAACAGCAGCCGAATTTTCAATTTTTAAAAGTAGAGGCATGCTATCACCGGGTAACGCCGGTAAACGGGCCCTGCTTACAAGAATAACATGTGGTCTTACAAAACTGTTTGAGTCGCAATATAAACTGACAAGACGGCAAAGCAATAACTGCTACTACAGCAGAATGACATAAAAATAAAATTAATTTATTTTATGCTGCCTAATGTATAGATTCCAATAAATTGTGTTCTGTACGCCAGGGAATTCTGTTTTGAACAATAATGCCGCCGGCACCACAATGCGGTAATTCCTCTCTGTTGTAAGGTCACCTTATTGACCTTTAGAAGAACTTCGGCTCGTGCCGTCTAAAATCCACTTTTTTGTTCTTAGCAAGATTTAAAAGTCTCAAATCTTTAGTCTTCGCAAATGGATAGGAGAGGGTGTCTAACAATTTATTTAATAATCAATTGTATAGCCTTTGGCCTTGATTACCTTCCTCAGTCGCTTTTCATACTTTACAACCAAGTTGTTGCACTCTTCAGTAGTAATTTTAGCCCACTCTTCCTGACAATAATCCTCCAATTGAATAAGATTCTTAGGCTTCCTTTACATTACCCTCAATTTTAATGTTCTCCATAAATTTTCAATTGGATTAAGGTCTGGGCTTTGTGATGGCCACTCCAAAACATTAATATGATTGTCTTAAAGCCATTTCTTAGTCAGTTTAGCCGAATGCTTTGGGTCATTATCTTGCATGAACCACCAACGACGACCAAGTGAGAGCTCTTTAGCAGAGTCTTTCAGGTTTTCATCCAATATTTTAACATAATCTTCCTTTTTTATGCTACCTGTGACCTTAACAAGTCGCCCTGGTCCAGAGGCCGCAAAGGATCCCCAAAACATCAAACTGCCTCCACCGTGCTTCACTGTGGGTATGGTGTTATTAGGCAGGAAAGCTTCGCCAGATTTCCTGTAAATATAAGACACTTTATTATGGCCAAATAACTCTATTTTCGTTTCGTCAGTCCATAGAACACGTTTCCAGAATGCAACATCTTTATCAATATGACGTTGTGCAAAGGCTAGCCTTGCTTTCAGGTGCATAGGCTTCAATAAGGGAGTCCTTCTCGGACGACATGCTTTTAAACCAGCTCTCTTCAAAACTCTACCAACTGTATGTCGAGATACATTCACTCCAGAGGTGCTCTGTTCATCAACAATCTCCCCAACAGTGATCCTTGGGTTTTGTTTTACTTGTCGAACAATTTTCCGTTCATCTCTTGGGGAAAGAATCCTTTTTCTCCCTCTACCTCCTAAACTCATAACGTGGCGTTGCGATTTGAACTTGTTTATTATGGCTCTAACAGTGGATTTGGGAAGGTTTAGCTTCTTTGAAATCTTATCATAGCCCTCCCCATTGGTATGGCATGCTGCAACAAGCTTCCTGGCGTCTTCGCTGTGTTCCTTAGTTTTAACCATGGCGATTGAAAATTATAATTTAGTCACTTATAATAGTTTAAATAAATCGCTATCTAAAAATTATCTGAAAAAAATTATTCACTGAATTAGCGTTAAACAAGCATAATATGGCTATAAAAAAGTTCAGAAAGCACGTAAACCGGAAATTAATTGATATTATACTGATACTAAAAGAAAAACAAAGCCGTGCCAATAATTTTGAACAAGGGTTTTTTGCAATTATGTTTGTTGTTCCTTTGTTATTTATTTTTTTCTAAAATCCGATTGCTGCATCGGAAAGGCCAGTTAAAAATACATAATATACTTTGTTATTTTCTTTAATTTAATCCCTTTTTTTAGAATTTATTAGACAAAATTTAACTTTTATTTTACCGTGCCAATAAATATGATCATCACTGTATATATGTGTAATCAATTATAAAAATATATTTACAAATAAAATATGTGTGAGAAATGCTTATACACAAAAACAAATGCACGCAATAACACATACGCACGCACACACACACGCACATATATACCTATAAATATAACTACTTCATTTACTCACAAAAATTAATATACGAAGGTATATTTTTATGCGTAAACTTAAAGTATTTATTCAACAGTACTCAATACATAGGTAGAACTAGTTTGTAAGATATAAATATATATTGCGTTTAAGCTACACTGAATATTCCGCGTTTCATCCACCTAGGATTCTTCAGGTTATGCATAAGCCTACAGATTCCTAGAGTGAATGAAACGCGGAATATTCAGGATATTATACATCGCAAACAAGAGAAGGTCCTGGCTATATCTATATCTATATCTATCAATTTATATATATATGTATATGTATATATATATACACTTGTGCCCGATATTATTCATACCCCCTCTTGAAAATTGAGTTTATTAGGTGTAACTTTGTAAGAATTTATTGTTTACGTCCATATTGATACATATTCTTAATAAACCTCTTCTGATCATTTTCGTCATTTTAAAATCTCGGGATACTTGTAATAAAAGAAATATACAGCTATTTATAAAATCTGTAATGTTCAAAAATAATCATACCCCCTTATTTTTTCAGTATTAATCTAGTTTCTGACTGTTTGTTTCCTGTTTGATTCTTATTTTGAATGCTTTTATACAACCTTTGATTAATTTCATTTCGTTTTTTGCATTTTTCAGAAATTAAAATGATATCAACTGAAAACCAAAAATAGAATAAAAATTATTAGAATGGGGAAGAAAAAAGAGATTAGTAATGATCTTAGGACTAAAATTGTGAATTCACATAAGGATGGTTTAGGTTACAAGTCAATTTCCAAGAAATTTGAGGTCCCTACAGCAACAGTACAGAGCATCATCAAAAAATTCCAGAGCCACCACACAACAAACAACTTGATTGGTAGAGGAAGGAAAAGGAAACTGTCTGCTAGAGCCACCAGGAATATTGTAAGAAGTGTTAATGCAAATCCAACCACCACTACTAAGGACATTTTAGAAAATCTGGAGTCTTCTGGCATAAAAATATCAAGGCAAACATTGCAAAGGACTCTGCATGAAAATGGTCTGAAAGGAAGAAGACCAAGAAGGACTCCATTGCACACCAGAAAATGCCTTGCAGCACGTCTAAAGTTTGCTAGGACCCATGTGAATTCTCCAGAGTCCGTTTTCTCAAGTATTTTGTGGACTGACGAAACAAAAATTGAATTGTTTGGCCATATGGATGCTTCTTACGTTTGGAGGAAGAAAGGAGAAGCTTACAACCCAAAGAACACCATACCCACGGTGAAACATGGTGGTGGTAGCCTAATGTTTTGGGGCTCCTTTTCGGCTAGTGGTCCAGGTAGTTTGGTCAAGATAGATGGAACCATGAAGAAGGAGCAATATTTGGAGATACTCCAGAAAAACATTAGACAGGATGCGGAGAAGCTCCATTTAGGACCAAACTGGGTCCTTCAACAGGATAATGATCCAAAACATACTGCCAAAATAGTCAAGAAATGGTTTGAGGATAATCACATTAATGTTTTGGAATGGCCTAGCCAGAGTCCTGACCTGAACCCTATCGAAAACCTCTGGCACATATTGAAAACTGAGGTTAAAAAGCGGAAACCTAGAAATTTGAGGGATTAAGAGAACTACTGCATTGAAGAATGGTCAAAAATCAGTGTTGATGCTTGTAAAAACCTTGTTGATAAATATCCAAAACGGTTACAGGCAGTTATTAAGAATAAAAGGCATGCTATTGACTATTAGTAAGAGAGGTATGAATAATTTTGAACTAGTGCCATTATTGTTTTTCTTAGTATAATGCTTCAAACTTGCATAATTTATTTATTTGTTGAGTAAATTAAATGCTTATGCTTGATTTATTGTTTGAAATCCCTTTAATATTGTCTATCTTCTGGTTTGAGCAATATTCTTATAGAAATCTCAAAGATCCGAGGGGTATGAATAATATCGGGCACAAGTGTATATATATATATATATATATATATATATATATATATATATATATATATATATAGTAAGTTATAAATATATATGGCGTTTAAGTTACACTGAATATTCCGCGTTTCACCCACTCTAGGATTCTTCAGGCCTAAGTCATAAGGCGATATGAAGTATCCTAGAGTTGATGAAACGCGGAATAGTCAGTGTAGCTTAAACGCCATATATATTTATAACTGACTATATATACATATATATATATATATATATATATATATATATATATATGGATAGATAGATAGATTGATATTGATATTGTCAGGATTTTCTCTGGATTGCGATATATAATAATCACACTTCTGAGTTTATATTTTACACGGATGTTTTTGTAGCTTTTTTTGTTGTCAACTCTCTGCATAATACACACACGTATATATATTTATATATGCACACATGCATATATATGTACAAGTGCATATTTACATAGATGCATATATATATAAGTGTGTGTGTATATATATACAGATGCATATATATGTAAGTGTGTATATATATATATATAAGCATAACAATGTAATTACGTTTAAAATTCTAAATAACATTTTTTCTTGTAATCAGCTCTTACAACATGCTTAAGGATATGTTATTTTATGCAGAAACAAACGCATATTATCTCATAAATACTAGCTCTCTCGTGTATATACTTCTCAGAAAAAATAAAAAAAATATTGGATTTGATAGAAAATGCATGATAATATAATGCTGCAAAAAAGAAAACGTCCACAAGACTTAAACACCGTGTGTTTTCCAAGCAGCTGCATTGTTTTTGTTATTGCGACGAGAATAATTTTAATATTAAAGAAATAAAAAGCAAAGACCGTTGCATATTTTTAAAGAAAAATGAATACTTTTTTCTTGCTGTACATGCAAAATCAGATGCAAATATTGATATTTTTTACAAATTAAATGCAGTAATATAAATATAACCGTTTTGAAAATCGACCGACTCATCATTATTCTAAAAAATAAAATAAATTAAAAGTATTTATTAGTATATAAATATAAAGGGATATAATATCAAATCAAGGTTGCAATCTACTAAGTATCACAATGGTGGATACGATAAGATGATAAGTAGCTGTAGAAAATTAATATTAATTGTCTATGATGTATGGCTTATTGTTAAGTCTTTGTTACTGTTTATGATCGCAGCACTTGAATTCGATATTTACATTTTTACAGATCGTCACTCTACTTTGTTGCATCGTATATTGTGTAAAATAATCTTCAGTTAGTGCAATTGCTAAACCATCTATCTTCTTAAAGTATTTTCGTTCATTTCATCGTCATCTGCATATATTATAATACTCTCCTGCAGAGACCATACTTAGTTGTTGCTGTTGTTGACTTATTATTCTAGTTATCTCTAATTGCTGTTATTGATGTTATATTTTTGTGCTAACTTGTCTGTGATTAGTCTTACCTGAAAGACAGTCCTGTGCTCCATTATTGGCCAATTTCGTAACGGAAGTTGTATTGCTGGCTTAGATTTAGTAATGTTGATTTAGCAATTCGAAGTTTTCGTTTAGAGAACACATCAGATTTTGCCCGGTACCTTACCTGCTATAGTGGAACGATGCTGATGGCCGATTTAAGAGACATTTATACTTTCTACCCCTCTGAGAATACAGACTAGCCGAACACAATTGTATGTATCCTATTCTTTAAACACCTTATATTTGGCGTTTTTATTTATAGTCCATTCATGTTACTTTCTGACTAAGGAACAATCCCAAGGCTTTATCTTATCATAAGAATTGCTATTTGGTTAATTGCCTCTATTTTAGTTTTGATCGTAAGCTCCGGCCAATAGAACTTTCCTTACATAGGGAATGCATTCATTACAAAATTTTCATCTCATTTTAGAATGCTGAATTGAATCATGTTTCTATGCAGCAATAATTGTATTTTCCCTGCTTTTCTAGGTCATCCATGGCTGATTATTGTATAAACATTCTTGTTTAATCTAATTGAACACCTTGAAAATGTGCGCAAACTAAACATCCTTACAATATCTCTATAGATGTTTTTTCAAGGTCTGTGTTACCATACGACTTGTGATCATCAATGTAGATCAGGTTATCGACTCTTTGTTTGATTGTCATTTGATCAGGTTCTAGGCAATTCGATTTTTATTAAGTAACTTGCTTAAAGAATTCATGCGCAGAAAGAAAGAAAATGCACGGATTTAGTCTATCCATTTGGAATATTCCGAATCTTATTGTGTAGCTGAGGATATTTACACTTCCTTATTATTGTTTTCGGGCATTATATTTTTACTACATTTTATATATAAAAACAGTGTCTTCTCTATGACTTCATGGATTTTATATAAATCAATGCATCTTAGTATAATCTTGTGGGGGATTCTATGAAAAAACTTCATTAATTCAAGCGACGCTTAGGTAAAATTAATCCCGATAAAGAAATTCTTGTTATGTAAACACGTTTGTGTGAAAAAGATGTCCATTTAAAGGACACTTCAGGATACTAGTTTGTTATGTATACGATTGTAAAATAAGCGACATTGTAGTAATCGTTAATGTTTAACATTAGGAAAATCTTATTATTTAAAGAGACGTTTTTAAAAGAACGTGTTTATATTGACTTAAAACAATCATATTATAGCGAGCGGAAACGCAAATCAGATAATAAATACAATGGAGTTCTCTGCCACACCTTTCCATGAACATCTAAGAGCATCTTATTTGGATTAGACACATTAAAATCTCGTTTCTAAATAAGTAGCAGGTTTTTTTTTCCTTCCCCTGTAACCTCTTCTTCATGGGAAAGTGTGTCACAGTTTGGGGGTTCCAGAGAAAAACGATGTTCATGGTATATGGGTTTATATTTATACACGAATAGTGAGTCATGGAAATTATCAATAGTTTTTTTTCTTAAAGCCGAGTGTATTTAAAAAAAAAATGTTTGTCACAATAGGAATAAATACTATAGCTCAAACAAGCAATCACAATGAGAATTACTATAGAGCACCGGCAGATCTGAATGTCTTTTCTTTATAAAAAAAGTTGCTCAGAAGAAAAAAAAAACATTCACTACAAGGTTTCGAAGCTGTATTTGAATGATCACACAGACAATTAGGGTGTTCGAGCAGTTTCTGCGCAGATGTTGAATCATATCTCCATTTTCTGACGTACCTGACTCGTATACAAAATAGAGAATTGCGTCCAGATTGAGAGATAATCTGTAACGGTAGGATAGCGCAACTATTTTTCCACAGTTTTCATGATCTTACGTTGCGGGTAAGGTGTGGTGGTAAGGTAGAGACGATTGTGAAAGCAGGAGGCTTCTTCATACGAGATACATTTATCTATATTGGGGGCAAGTAAGGAGTTGAGCGTTTATGGTGAAAATATTAAGAACGGTTTCTGATATATTAAAATAAACCAGACATTTTTCTTTACATATCACAAGGTGTTCAAGGTGTAAGTGAAAGACTACGAGAACTATTAATCATAGTGGGTCGTTAAGTTGTTGCCATATTTACCAGTGTAATGTAAATGTCGATGAAAAGCTTTAGAACGTTGTTAAGTAGATAGTTCATGAAGATAAGGAAAATATTTAGGCACGCGATTTATTATTATAACCTTGATAGTTTGAGTTCCGACTTTTGCATATCGATGAGTAAATATAAAAAATCTATGCGCTGCACTAAGCTTATTCTTTTTCCAGTTGTACTTTTGCAAAAGGGTGTTGATAGATATTTTTTTCATTCAGGTCAAAGAGAAGTTTGTAGGGTGGAGTATATATATATATATATATATATATATATATATATATATATATATATATATATATATATAGGTTGTGTTTCAATCGTGTATTATTTTCTAAGATTTGTTTACCAAAAAACATATTACATGTCCGTAAGGGTATACACCTTGTAGAGGAGTTATTACTTATGTACTTTAAGCAGAATGTTTTCTTCTTATCTATTAAATTTACCAACTCTATTACTGATCTGTAATGTGTTTCATTAATATTTTAGCTGTTATAGTATATTTTGTTCAGGAAATTTTAAGTTGGTGTTTTCTAATGTTTAGTAATGGTTTCTCTAAAGATACTATATTACCCCTGTTTCGTAACATATGTTAAAACTTTTCGTGTCTGTTTCTGTGAGGCAACAAATTTTCGTGTATTTTTACTTGTTTTTCTTATATTTTTAGTTAACTACATAGTTTCTATTATCGTAGGGTTTTTGCAAGCCGTTTTCACAGCCTTAAGTGAGGATACCAACATTTACCTGAAATGACGGATGTCGCCTGTCAAGGCATTCTAGTTTTTTTTTATAATTATGTAAAGGAAAAATTTGCTATCGCTAGGTTTTGACATTATACAATATATATATATATATATATATATATATATATATATAATATATATATATATAATATATATATATATATATATATATTAGCATATATCAACCGCTAATAACGCTAGCAAATGAAATCTTAATTCATTTATTGTTTCAGATGTAATTCTACTTTGTTTCTTACATTTTACCGTTTATATAGTAACGATTTCAAAATTAATATATACCTTGGGTCTTTTCAGAAAAATCAAAATAGAAAAGCTTGTTATTGTAATCATACATAATAAATTTGCAGACAATATACTTTTAATTATTTTAATTATACGATGTACTTTAAACAATACATTTATCCTGCTTAATTACTTATTATTATATATTAATTTGAAAGAAAATTTAGGTTGTCACGTTTTCTATAAAAATTTTTGTCCTATTTTTGGGCAATTAAACTATCATAGCAAAGGGCAATATGCTATAAGCAGATTCTTATCACCGGCTTACTTTTGAAAAAATGTTGCGTTTGCCATAATGTAGTTTTCTGAAGTTTCATTTCAATGAATCCCAATTCTTTTAAATCCATTTGTTCAATTCCTTAGTCACGTATATGAACAAGTGCAAGAAACTTATTTAACTATCAGATTCTTTTTATCTTTAATTCTATATATTGGTACTTTTCGACTTTGTCCTCATTTTTCAGTCCACATTCACACCATGTTTCACGGAGTTTATCAAATAATCACATTGTATATTCGTGTCTCACGAATAAATTTACATAATTCCATTCCTTAACCTATTTTGTAGCACGCCGTTTCACTCGTCACACCATTCCACCCCATATATCCGAATATATCTTTATATTGTTAATACATCTCCTGTACATCACTTGAGTCAACATTCCACAACTACAGACGAGCTGTTGTTTGCATATTTACTAGTGTTAAACTTTACCGCCCAAACGTTCCTCTTAGGGGGATTTAAACAGTTTTATTAATTGGATAATTCACATAATTGTCCTCCCTCGTCGCTTACACGTGTATCCCACATATAAGGGATTCTATTAAATAAATAAACTCGAAATTTTCCTGTCCACTTCCTTTGCTTACTAAATAACCCAGGAATTCTCTTCTTATATAACTTGTCATCTGTTTTATTGTTTACTGATTGCCTTAAATTCTTTGCTCTTTCATTGTTCCAAATTTGAGAGCACTATTATATGTTTTCCTTGCAGTTTAAGTTATTTTCTTCGACACATCGTTATACCCCGTGTTGCTATCCGTCTCCCTCATTTTGTCCCATACAAACTATTTAAATCATTCCCTCTTTTCTCTTCTTTCTATCATCTGTCAGTCCATTTTCCTGATAGTGAAAATACCCGCGCGAAATCGTAATATAGCTATTTTTTATTGCGAATTTTTTTTTATTTCTAAATCAACCATGCCCTAGAAACCAAATGCAATTTATTCTTGTATTTTTTCAAACTATTTCTTTCATTTCATCTTATTTTATATTATCTAATTTTACAAGTTTGAAATAGCTTAATCATACTTCTTTAACATGATGTTATTATTCAAAAACTGTGTTCGCTTATTTCCAACAATGTTGACTTTTTCCATTTCAAGACTACCCATTTATCTCTATTTATATTTTACTGAACATGTAAAAAGACTCTAAACTCATAATTAGCTTACCCCCATCTTTTTCTTAAGCTTTAAGTCATACACAACTAATAACTGCTTTCAGAGGTACTCTTCTTTTCGTTTTCTATAACAAATAATTATCTATGTACTATGAAAAATGGTAATATACACATCACAAACAAAAAAACAATGTCAACAAGCAGCCACTACTAAATATTCATTGCCACATATTAACTTCGCGAAAATCTCCATTCTGTTGTTTCAAGCGATATTCCAAATATTTACATACATTTCTTTAGTTCGGTCATTCGGAACCAGATCGTGCATAACGCGTTAATATATCTATGGCATGCATAGATTTTTTGTAATATCTTACATATTATAGGTATTGCCATTTAATAACGAACACATTCTAGTCCCTCTGCTACTTAGTTTCCACATGTAATAGTTTTGTTCTTTTCACAATATTGGTAGATCTGATTGACCAAAAATTTTCCCAGCAATTTCGACACCAATGGAAAGTCTTGAGGGGGCGACAGTTATAAGACGTATGTCCGTTAGATGTATCTTTCTGTTATAGGGATTGCATTGCCTGTAAAAAAATTCGCAAATACTTAATGAGATCTTTTCATGCTAGTTTTATTTAATCCAATACGTTATCCACTTGCATGGAATTGTTCTAATTTGGAATTTTCCTACACTGTTTTACTTAACTGTCTCATTGTCCATATCTTTACTGAACAGAGCCCTTCGATTGTTGTCATTTTTACCAGATAAAATATCACCCTCAACTTCTCATGAATTTGTTTTTTCGTTTACGCAATTCGAGATCAATGAAGTCATTCGTGGAACTTTTTCTCGTTCAAAAAATAGAACTTTGCTATCTATCCTGACAATTTCCTTTTTTACATCTCTTACGTTTTACAATTTTTGCTATCAGTTTTTCTCTATTACCAGTTTTAATTTATTCTCTTTATATTAATTGCAATTATTATTCTGATTATACTATTCTTTATTATTATTATTATTATTATTATTATTATTATTATTATTATTATTTATGATAGATATAAAAATATGATATGGAAATTTTATTATATGAAGTGCAAACATATATTTTCTCATCAAATTTTCATAAATATGGTAATATGCACAGAAATAGTTTCTCTGTTTACAAAATGATTAATATATATCACATATTGTTTACAAAATGATTAATATATATTACATATTGTTTACAAAATGATTAATATATATTACATATTGTTTACAAAATGATTTATATATATCACATATTGTTTACAAAATGATTTATATTTATTACATATTGTTTACAAAATGATTAATATATATTACATATTGTTTACAAAATGATTAATATATATCACATATTGTTTACAAAATGATTAATATATATTACATATTGTTTACAAAATGATTAATATATATTACATATTGTTTACAAAATGATTAATATATATTACATATTGTTTACAAAATGATTAATATATATTACATATTGTTTACAAAATGATTAATATATATTACATATTGTTTACAAAATGATTAATATATATCACATATTGTTTACAAAATGATTAATATATATCACATATTGTTTACAAAATGATTAATATATATCACATATTGTTTACAAAATGAGTAATATATATCACATATTGTTTACAAAATGATTAATATATATCACATATTGTTTACAAAATGATTTATATATATTACATATTGTTTACAAAATGATTAATATATATTACATATTGTTTACAAAATGATTAATATATATAACATATTGTTTACAAAATGATTAATATATATCACATATTGTTTACAAAATGATTAATATATATCACATATTGTTTACAAAATGATTAATATATATCACATATTGTTTACAAAATGAGTAATATATATCACATATTGTTTACAAAATGATTAATATATATCACATATTGTTTACAAAATGATTAATATATATTACATATTGTTTACAAAATGATTCATATATATCACATATTGTTTACAAAATGATTAATATATATCACATATTGTTTACAAAATGATTAATATATATTACATATTGTTTACAAAATGATTAATATATATCACATATTGTTTACAAAATCATTAATATATATCACATATTGTTTACAAAATGATTAATATATATCACATATTGTTTACAAAATGAGTAATATATATTACATATTGTTTACAAAATGATTAATATATATTACATATTGTTTACAAAATGATTAATATATATTACATATTGTTTACAAAATGATTAATATATATCACATATTGTTTACAAAATGATTAATATATATTACATATTGTTTACAAAATGATTAATATATATTACATATTGTTTACAAAATGATTAATATATATCACATATTGTTTACAAAATGATTAATATATATTACATATTGTTTACAAAATGATTAATATATATTACATATTGTTTACAAAATGATTAATATATATTACATATTGTTTACAAAATGATTAATATATATTACATATTGTTTACAAAATGATTAATATATATCACATATTGTTTACAAAATGATTAATATATATTACATATTGTTTACAAAATGATTAATATATATTACATATTGTTTACAAAATGAGTAATATATATTACATATTGTTTACAAAATGATTTATATATATATTACATATTGTTTACAAAATCATTAATATATATTACATATTGTTTACAAAATGATTAATATATATTACATATTGTTTACAAAATGATTTATATATATCACATATTGTTTACAAAATGATTAATATATATTACATATTGTTTACAAAATGATTAATATATATCACATATTGTTTACAAAATGAGTAATATATATTACATATTGTTTACAGAATGAGTAATATATATTACATATTGTTTACAAAATGAGTAATATATATTACATATTGTTTACAAAATGAGTAATATATATTACATATTGTTTACAAAATGATTAATATATATTACATATTGTTTACAAAATGATTAATATATATCACATATTGTTTACAAAATGATTAATATATATTACATATTGTTTACAAAATGAGTAATATATATTACATATTGTTTACAAAATGATTAATATATATTACATATTGTTTACAAAATGATTAATATATATTACATATTGTTTACAAAATGATTAATATATATTACATATTGTTTACAAAATGATTAATATATATCACATATTGTTTACAAAATGATTAATATATATCACATATTGTTTACAAAATGATTAATATATATCACATATTGTTTACAAAATGATTAATATATATTACATATTGTTTACAAAATGAGTAATATATATTACATATTGTTTACAAAATGATTAATATATATTACATATTGTTTACAAAATGAGTAATATATATCACATATTGTTTACAAAATGAGTAATATATATTACATATTGTTTACAAAATGATTAATATATATCACATATTGTTTACAAAATCATTAATATATATTACATATTGTTTACACAATGATTAATATATATTACATATTGTTTACAAAATGATTAATATATATCACATATTGTTTACAAAATGATTAATATATATTACATATTGTTTACAAAATGAGTAATATATATTACATATTGTTTACAAAATGAGTAATATATATTACATATTGTTTACAAAATGATTTATATATATTACATATTGTTTACAAAATGAGTAATATATATCACATATTGTTTACAAAATGAGTAATATATATTACATATTGTTTACAAAATGATTAATATATATCACATATTGTTTACAAAATCATTTATATATATTACATATTGTTTACAAAATGATTAATATATATTACATATTGTTTACAAAATGATTAATATATATCACATATTGTTTACAAAATGATTAATATATATCACATATTGTTTACAAAATCATTAATATATATCACATATTGTTTACAAAATGATTAATATATATTACATATTGTTTACAAAATGAGTAATATATATTACATATTGTTTACAAAATGATTTATATATATTACATATTGTTTACAAAATGAGTAATATATATCACATATTGTTTACAAAATGAGTAATATATATTACATATTGTTTACAAAATGATTAATATATATCACATATTGTTTACAAAATCATTAATATATATTACATATTGTTTACAAAATGATTCATATATATCACATATTGTTTACAAAATGATTAATATATATCACATATTGTTTACAAAATGATTAATATATATTACATATTGTTTACAAAATGATTAATATATATCACATATTGTTTACAAAATCATTAATATATATCACATATTGTTTACAAAATGATTAATATATATCACATATTGTTTACAAAATGAGTAATATATATTACATATTGTTTACAAAATGATTAATATATATTACATATTGTTTACAAAATGATTAATATATATTACATATTGTTTACAAAATGATTAATATATATCACATATTGTTTACAAAATGATTAATATATATTACATATTGTTTACAAAATGATTAATATATATTACATATTGTTTACAAAATGATTAATATATATCACATATTGTTTACAAAATGATTAATATATATTACATATTGTTTACAAAATGATTAATATATATTACATATTGTTTACAAAATGATTAATATATATTACATATTGTTTACAAAATGATTAATATATATTACATATTGTTTACAAAATGATTAATATATATCACATATTGTTTACAAAATGATTAATATATATTACATATTGTTTACAAAATGATTAATATATATTACATATTGTTTACAAAATGAGTAATATATATTACATATTGTTTACAAAATGATTTATATATATATTACATATTGTTTACAAAATCATTAATATATATTATATATTGTTTACAAAATGATTAATATATATTACATATTGTTTACAAAATGATTTATATATATCACATATTGTTTACAAAATGATTAATATATATTACATATTGATTACAAAATGATTAATATATATCACATATTGTTTACAAAATGAGTAATATATATTACATATTGTTTACAAAATGAGTAATATATATTACATATTGTTTACAAAATGAGTAATATATATTACATATTGTTTACAAAATGAGTAATATATATTACATATTGTTTACAAAATGATTAATATATATTACATATTGTTTACAAAATGATTAATATATATCACATATTGTTTACAAAATGATTAATATATATTACATATTGTTTACAAAATGAGTAATATATATTACATATTGTTTACAAAATGATTAATATATATTACATATTGTTTACAAAATGATACAATATATATTAATATCATACAATGATACAATATATATTAATATCACATATTGTTTACAAAATGATTAATATATATCACATATTGTTTACAAAATGATTAATATATATTACATATTGTTTACAAAATGATTAATATATATTACATATTGTTTACAAAATGATTAATATATATCACATATTGTTTACAAAATGATTTATATATATCACATATTGTTTACAAAATGATTAATATATATTACATATTGTTTACAAAATGATTAATATATATCACATATTGTTTACAAAATGAGTAATATATATTACATATTGTTTACAAAATGA
Source organism: Euprymna scolopes (assembly GCF_053919585.1). Taxonomy (NCBI): domain Eukaryota; kingdom Metazoa; phylum Mollusca; class Cephalopoda; order Sepiida; family Sepiolidae; genus Euprymna; species Euprymna scolopes. Next base: position 8,165,658 of record NC_136484.1, on the reverse strand, counting down.
GTAATATATATTACATATTGTTTACAAAATGAGTAATATATATTACATATTGTTTACAAAATGAGTAATATATATTACATATTGTTTACAATATGAGTAATATATATTACATATTGTTTACAAAATGATTAATATATATTACATATTGTTTACAAAATGATTAATATATATCACATATTGTTTACAAAATGATTAATATATATCACATATTGTTTACAAAATGATTAATATATATCACATATTGTTTACAAAATGATTAATATATATTACCTATTGTTTACAAAATGAGTAATATATATTACATATTGTTTACAAAATGATTAATATATATTACATATTGTTTACAAAATGAGTAATATATATCACATATTGTTTACAAAATGAGTAATATATATTACATATTGTTTACAAAATGATTAATATATATCACATATTGTTTACAAAATCATTAATATATATTACATATTGTTTACACAATGATTAATATATATTACATATTGTTTACAAAATGATTAATATATATCACATATTGTTTACAAAATGATTAATATATATTACATATTGTTTACAAAATGAGTAATATATATTGCATATTGTTTACAAAATGAGTAATATATATTACATATTGTTTACAAAATGATTTATATATATTACATATTGTTTACAAAATGAGTAATATATATCACATATTGTTTACAAAATGAGTAATATATATTACATATTGTTTACAAAATGATTAATATATATCACATATGGTTTACAAAATCATTTATATATATTACATATTGTTTACAAAATGATTAATATATATTACATATTGTTTACAAAATGATTAATATATATCACATATTGTTTACAAAATGATTAATATATATCACATATTGTTTACAAAATGATTAATATATATCACATATTGTTTACAAAATGATTAATATATATTACATATTGTTTACAAAATGAGTAATATATATTACATATTGTTTACAAAATGATTAATATATATTACATATTGTTTACAAAATGAGTAATATATATTACATATTGTTTACAAAATGAGTAATATATATTACATATTGTTTACAAAATGATTAATATATATTACATATTGTTTACAAAACGAGTAATATATATCACATATTGTTTACAAAATGAGTAATATATATCACATATTGTTTTCAAAATGATTAATATATATCACACATTTTTTACAAAATGATTAATATATATTACATATTGTTTACAAAATGATTCATATATATCACATATTGTTTACAAAATGATTAATATATATCACATATTGTTTACAAAATGATTAATATATATTACATATTGTTTACAAAATGATTAATATATATCACATATTGTTTACAAAATCATTAATATATATCACATATTGTTTACAAAATGATTAATATATATCACATATTGTTTACAAAATGAGTAATATATATTACATATTGTTTACAAAATGATTAATATATATTACATATTGTTTACAAAATGATTAATATATATTACATATTGTTTACAAAATGATTAATATATATCACATATTGTTTACAAAATGATTAATATATATTACATATTGTTTACAAAATGATTAATATATATCACATATTGTTTACAAAATCATTAATATATATTACATATTGTTTACAAAATCATTAATATATATTACGCATTGTTTACAAAATGAGTAATATATATCACATATTTTTACAAAATGATTAATATATATTACATATTGTTTACAAAATGATTTATATATATTACATATTGTTTACAAAATCATTAATATATATCACATATTGTTTACAAAATGATTAATATATATTACATATTGTTTACAAAATGATTAATATATATTACATATTGTTTACAAAATGAGTAATATATATCACATATTGTTTACAAAATGAGTAATATATATCACATATTGTTTACAAAATGATTAATATATATTACATATTGTTTACAAAATGATTAATATATATTACATATTGTTTACAAAATGATTAATATATATTACATATTGTTTACAAAATGATTAATATATATCATATTGTTTACAAAATGATTAATATATATTACATATTGTTTACAAAATGATTAATATATATTACATATTGTTTACAAAATGATTAATATATATTACATATTGTTTACAAAATGATTAATATATATTACATATTGTTTACAAAATGAGTAATATATATTACATATTGTTTAAAATATTATTAATATATATTACATATTGTTTACAAAATGATTTATATATATTACATATTGTTTACAAAATGATTAATATATATTACATATTGTTTACAAAATGATTAATATATATTACATATTGTTTACAAAATGATTTATATATATTACGCATGAATAAAAGTTTATTAGACGGTTTCCAAAATGACTTGATATAATCCTAGAAACATATTGGTGATGGAATATTGTGCTATAAAGAGACGGAAGAAAGTAATAATATCAAACAAGATGATTAAAACCATCCAGAAAATAAAGTGCAAACCATGAAAAAGTATGAAACGTATGAATATACGAAAAAAATAATGTGTTTCATTATTACAACCTAACGGTTTCTGCTGTACAACTAAAACATATATTTTACATCTTTTGTGAATACAACATCGCCCAGGACAAGATATAATATGATTAGCAGAGACCAATAAACATATTTACTTTGAATTAAAATATGTATATGTTTATTTAGTTATGAAAATATTATTGCACACTTCGCATTACTTGTACAAAATTATTTTTCAAACCAGGAAATAGCCGATTATTATATAAAGTGTTTATGCTGAGTTTAAATACAAAAACAAAACAAAAAACAATACAACCAGAGTCACTCACAAAGATTTGGTGTCTTTATGGCTCCATGGATGATAAATCTATTTTCTAACAATTTAATTTTTTGAAAATTATGTTAATGGCGATATGATTATATTTTTCCAACCAAGAAAAATATTTAAATTCAATAAAAATGATCTCGTTCAACTACAATGAATATATTTTTGACTGATTGTGACGTTAGCTATTTAATACGATGAGAAATGATGTATATTCAAAAATCAATTATCTGATGCATCTGTACCAGAAATATGAAAAAGTCAATTTTATTGTATAACAATGGATATAATAAGCGATATCGAGCTTAACGCTTCACCGGTTATCATGAATATTCTGAAATCTAATCAATAAGTGAACACAAAATGATCATGAAATGAACATGGATTATTCAGCAAAATTATTCAAATGAAATAACAATTGATTATTCGACAAAATGATTTGATTACAAAATATCGACTATACGTGATTATATATATATATATATATATATATATATAGAGAGAGAGAGAGAGAGAGATAGAAAAAGAGAGAGAGAAATAAAGAGAGAGAGAGAGTTGCATATGGTTTGGGGGCAATTTTTATTTTCTGTGTTGTTTTTGTTCTATTTATGCATAAACTGATTAGACGATTTGAAAATGAATTGAGTTAGAAAAGTTATACATGTTTTATAATTTTTGATAAAGCAAATGTAACGGCATAAAATAATGCAATTATTTTTGATAGAATTGGCATTAATGTAGAGTAAACATACACGCACTACCTTTTGCACTTACATCACTGATTATCAAGGCCCGGATGCCACTCAAGGATAAGGCTTAATGGCTATACCTTAGTCACTGTGATTATCGGGTAGTAAACATAGGTAGTGAACATTTTGTAAATTGGATTATTAGGTAGTCGGTTCATCAAGAAATTGTTTACGTTGAACTTGAAGATTATAAGATTCTACTCAGCTGAAAAGCTTGCAAACAGAGTGCCGTTCCAAGAAAGAAGCGTTGTTCAAGGACCCTACATTTAGGTTTATATGCTTTTATTTTCTCTATCGCTCTCCCTCGACCCAGGACTGTACCATAATAAACAAAATCTCTGACATAGAGATACAGCACTTTCCCTCGAAACTAACGCACAAGTGCATGTATTTGGTGACTTCAATGTTCACTACAGCAACTGGCTTGGATTTTCTACTTACACAGACACAGCGTGTACCACCGCACATAGCTTCTCTATATCTCATTCTCTATCACAAATGGTTACGTTTCCAACCCGTTTCCCAAACCAAGAAGAACAACACACTTCACTTTTAGATCTGTTTCGGACCACAGTTCTCGATATGTATGTAATGAATTCCCACAGTCAACTCGGGAACGCAGACCATGCAGTGATAATGGTTGAAATCGCCCTAAACTCTAGAGCCAAAACCGAAGAGCCACTACTCAAAACAACGAGATATTATAAAAAGGCTGACTGGGAAGCCAACAGGGATCTCATCAGAGACGCCCCATTACGAAAAATCTTGTAACTTTCTGCTAAACACTTAATCGTTCAAAACAGCAATTGAAGCACATGTTTCCATGCGGAAAGTTTATAACAAGACCCACTCTCCCCAATAGTTTACATCTACTTGCGCAATTGACATTGCTGAAAGGCAAGATGCATCCCACAGATTTAACCGACATAAGTGCATTTAAAACGGACAGAAGTATATTGAAGCCAAAAGTGACTGTAAGAAAGAAATAGCGACAGCTAAGAGAGAATTTACTGAAACCACCAAAAAACGCATCGAAGCACGGAAATTAGGAACCCGTGACTTCTGGAAAATCTACAACAGTGTAGTAAATAATGGTCAATCAACAATTCCCCCACTATCCAACACTCATGAGCTTGTTTGCTCAGCAACCGAGAAGGCTAACATTGTACCGGCATCTTATTGCCAAACTCCCTACATAGTACCCCTTTAGCTTATGTCCCTGACAGTAGCCTCCTACATTGAAGTGGCGATGTGCCTTGCTTGGGGTGAAAATGTAATAAAAAAGATGCAAATAAAGAGTGTGCGAAAATTATTGATAGTTGTTTTGGCCATATTTTTCTCAAACGCTTTCTATAAGTGCATCTGATTACTGTCAGTAGTATTTTTTTTTCTTTTTCTTTGGAGGCTTCATGTATTCATATATATTTTTTAATTGACTATACAGATGGGTGCAGGAGGGTCGGGGTTATATTATTTTGCAAAATACTCCGAAACTGGTAGCAAGGCGCTCATTAATCCGCTGGGTTACAAAGAATGCTGATTTTCTCATCAGAGTAAAAACTGTTAGCAACATAATCTGTTAGTCATGCTAAAATTTTTACATTTCTAAGTATTTGCTGATTACTGCATAGGATAAAACTAAAGGTTTTATGAGTTGCAGCTACAACACATACGAATATAAATATGGATAACAAATATAAATATTGAAAACAGTTCATGCGGGCAGTTCAATCAGAGTTCAACATTACAATGAAAATAACCAACCGTATTTATAACAAGAAGTCCAGTGTAATGGAGGTTATTATTTGCGGGAAATAAACAATGACAGTAGTTTAAATTAAAAAAAGGCGCCAGAATACACACACACACACACACACACACACACACATATATATATATATATATATATATATATATATATATATATATAAACAAATGATTAATAAAACATGTTAAAAACATCTTGAAAAAGAGTTAAAAACATTTAATTTTAAAAAAAAGCACAAGATAAGTGGATAGTCCTTAATCCACGGAGTTTCGAATAAATACTCTACTTCTCATCAGAGGGCAGAAATTAGCAAAACGCGGGATCGGATTTTGCGTGTAAAAGTATTTAATGAAACCACAAGTTAGTCACAGATCTTACGCGGTTAAAAAAAGGGGTGAGGTAAGGGGAATAGGAGGTAAAAGACAAATGATAAACAGACTTCACAGGAATGGTTAGTCCGGTGAAGGGTAAAAAATCCAAGAATGGTAAAATCCAAACAATATATATATATATATATATATATATATATATATATATATATATGCATTTATATATCAGCATTGAACGAGAATATTGACGCATGCGTGTCCTAAAATCAGGAAATAACTTTTATAAAATATATGATGCATTATATTATTTTTCTCAGGTTATGTACATTTATATAGTTCACATGCTCTGGACTAGTATATACCGTAAGGCAAAGAATTTGTACATATAGACTATTAAATCTCCTAACAATGTTACTACTACCTATCTCATAAAGTTAGTAGATAATCGATTTCCTATGTTTCGCTGATTATAAACAAACTGGATTCTTACTTCTCCTTGGTTAATGCCATGTATTGATAAGAAAAATGAGTTTGCTGTACTACAAAACCGATGCCTAACTTTTCGTTCTTGTGACCTCAAACCAACTCCTACAATAGCAAATTTACAGTAAAAGTGCGTTTGGGGAATATGTAGATAATTGTTTGTTCACCTTCAATTGTATTGAACAGGGTGATTCATTATGTTGATTCCAATATCCCATCGGAATTTTACGCAAACCCGACAAAGTGACGATTAATATACAAAATGTATCACTCCGTTGAATTACAATGAAAAATTCGTTATCAAGCAAAGAAGTACAAAACATGGTGCATGCCGATAAAAAATGCTTTCAAGTCCTCAGAGAAAAACCTTTTTCAGAATAAAAAGCCATTTATGTACGTGACCATTAATGATAAGAATACACTTTCATCACGACAATCATTTTCTGATATGTGTGTGTAAATTAATCCCTTACGGATGAAAATGAAAGACCCAAGCAGTTGGCGATTGGAATATGGACATAACTGCCATTATGGTAATAGAATAATTCGAGTTCGTGAGCTTCTGGACCAACCAGGTTAATTGAATTCTTTACAGATGTTTATACTACGTGATGATTGACGAGGACAACAGGGGATTTCATATTATACATAAATTTTTATACTGTGAAATAGAATTAAGATAATGTGGGGTCGGCAAAATAGCAGAACCTATGAATAGCTTCTAAAGGAAGAATTGAATATTTGTCCATAAAAATGTCATTTTTAGGTTAGGAATTCATTAAGTCTTTAAATTATTCATGAGATAATCGGAAAAAAGAAAACTAATTGCATTTACAATGTCAAAAAAACAATATACATATATATGATTTTATTTGATAGGAGTTTTCCTGTTCTCTTTTATTATCGTGTGGAGGGAAAGAGAAATAATTTAAATTGGTAAAATGAATTATTCGTAAAATGAAGTTTTCGCAGAGAACCTAGAAATTTTCTTCTACTTCGTAGTATAGATATTATGAACCCATTCTTTGAGCGTGTGTTCAAGAAATTCAGCCGACACGAATAAAAGATTGCGTTTAATTTAACTGCTATGTTTATTTTACTTCCTTTGCTGTCTCTAGTAATTTTTAAGATGATGATTTTTATATATATATATATATATATATATAACTACTTCATTTACTCACATAAAATTAATATACGAAAGTATAAATTTATGCGTAAACTTTAAGTATTTGCTTCAAAAGTGCTACATACGTAGGTAGAGCTAGTTAGTAAGTTATAAAATATACATGGCGATTAAGCTACACTGAATATTCCGCGTTTCATGAAACGCCATATATATACTCCCTTTAGGCCGTTATCACATAGCTTTAAAAATCGACCCCTATATTATTAATAGTGTCACTTTATAAGAACCTATCAATAGCATATATATATATATATATATATCATCATCATCACCATAATAATAACAATAATAATAATAATAATGATAATAATAATAATAATACTTTTTACCACTATGATTATGACAGTTAGTAAGAGTATTAATTAAAATAACACCTGTATTTATCTCGGGATTATTATATTCACGATTGTTTTTGAAGTTTCAAATCACATCAAGTCTAAACAAGTCTACTAATATTATGGAACGCAATAATTGGTTCACTAAATTTTTTATTTAATAGTTCTGAAATTGTCGTTATAATTAATTGATTTCCCGAATTTTGGTCAATTTTTATGTAAAGGGAATTGTTTGCGACTCGAAAACAGAATCACTTGAAGTGTCGGAACGCCAGTTTATGAAATAGATGATGTTTACTTTAATTTTGCCGGGTTGTTTTATGTTAAATTATTTGTTTTCGCGATAAATAAATCCCGTTGCTAAAACTGATAAATATTTGGATAATCATTGATTTTTTTTATCAAATGTTAGGCACATTTATTAATTCATTATCTGAAGACTATACCTTTATTATTTACTTGGGAATAATTCTGGAAATCTTGTATAAGTTACCTTGTTTGCAAAAATTAAACACGATTTTGTCATAGTGCAATTTTTTATGTGAAATGTAGTGTTTGTTAGATTTGCGATAAACGTTTTCATGTAGTTTTTGTTTCACACAGTTTTTTGGTCTTTGAAAAATTAATTTTAGTATATAATCTTTCAAACACACTCAAAAGGTAATGGAAGATTTTAAAAAATATATCAGTCGGCGTTCGAAACTATGTTCCCTAGAGAGCTAGACCTTAAAATGCACGTCTTTAGTAAATTACAGTATATCCTTTCTGTAATCGACGTATTGTCACATACTTGTTCCTTCTAACTAGTATGTTAATTGTGCGAACTCCGATGATCTTTTAGCTTGTACATACACACGCAAAATAACCGTTTACCAACAAAAGCACAATAGTTCACTGTTATAATTCCTAGATGCCGACAGGTCTGCTCGAATATCTTCATCCAATAGACTGCGAGACTTCGGTATTACCTCTCTGTTATCTGTTTCTCTTACTGCACTCACACGCAAAAGTTCAAATATAATTTAAATGACACCTCATGATAACCCCTAAACATCGTTCTACATAATTGATCCTTGGGCCGATGTAGCAAGATGCTTATGTAGAAGAAACACTGCGGAAAAAAAAATCTTTAAAATATTGTTTAACTTTAAAACTTGCTCTGGTCGAACGTCGATAATCGCTGAAATTTCATTACATTGACATATTTGTATAAAAAAACATAAGCATGTTTATATACACTAAAGTCACAACACGATATTATTTAAATTCGTGTTTTTTTATGATCTGAATAATTATTTGATAAGATGTTTATTTTTTTATAGATGTTTATTGCACAATTATTTTTCGCAATTACATCATTGTTGTTTTTTCCGCACTTTTATCATCGAGGATATGTTGTGTATACCAGTTGAAACAACTTTATATAGTTTGATAGAAAGAAGTAACGTCTTTATTTTATCATTTTAACTAATGTATTCTCTGATTGTTCATAATTAATTTTAATGCACATATGAATTCAGATTCAGATCACCTAAAAAAGTAATCAATTATTATCAATTAAATAACATATGTGTAAGGTGTTAAGGTAAATAAAGTTCAATTTTTTTTTTAAATATTTATCACAGTATAAGAAACCTTTTATTGTTTGGAACAATGAATATAAATTATTATTAAATGGTTCGTGCTTACCGCACATAATCTCATATGTCAAATCATGGAAATATCTCTGATTTTACATTAAATTTAATCTAAAAGTTATCGGTACAAATATAGAATACATTTTAGTTCCTATTATTTCAATTTTTTCACTTGAATATTCCTGTAGCAGCAACTATTTTGAACGGCTTCTATATTATCCTATAGACATAAAACAAAAACAAACATTAGTTAAATGAGAAAACATAATTATTTAATTATCAAATATATTGTAAAATTAAGAATCTTTCATGAATATTTTTCACATTAAAATATTGTTTTTACTTTGGACAAAACCTGTGCAAGATGTAAAACGTTTTAATGCCTTTATAATTAAATAGAAACATATTTTCTGTGCAATTTATCGTTTGCTTCTTCTGTAATGAAGTGTAAGGTGATTCTTTATTATTATGGCACAGATAACACTTCGATACGTCAAAAATGTTTTATATCTTGCAATATTTTATGTATATTCACTTATTTAAAGAAGATAATACTAAAAGCCAATCTATTCAAAGCGAATCAATTATCTAAAGCAATGAACTCAAACGGCGTTCGTAATATAAAATATAGCGAATCTTTTACATTTTATTTTTTCTAAACCAGGTATTATATATATATATATATGTATATATATGCATACATACATATATATATATATAAATGACAAAAAGTTATATTCCAAAATCCATGATGTTGACCATCTTATAATGTATCCCTTTAATTCAGTTGACTTGTACAATTTTTGACAATATCTTAATTTTTAAGGCTTTAATCAAAGTCACCTATTAGTGAATTGGGATATATACAATGATAACAAAAATTATGCGTAAATTAGGAACATGTTCGTAAAATGTTTATTTAAACTAGATTGTCATATGTAGAATGGAGTTAAGTTTGGGAAATGTAAAAATTAAAAATATTACTTCAATATAAACAATAATGGTGATGCTGATGTTGATAATAATATGTATTGATATATAAATGTATAAATAAAAAATATAAAGTAAATGGAATTAACTAATTAATTTACAATTCAACATTAGCGGATATGAATTATAACTTTATAACTTATAATTATCGATGGAAATAATATGTAATACTAACATTTTGTATTAGAAAAATTAGTGAGTTAATTTATAATAATAAATCGATTTAATTAAAAAACATAACATTTAGTGAAAAATATTCAAACTATATTAAATTAAACATTAATTATTAGTCGAATTTCGAAGTCTATGCGTTGAGAAAATAAAAAAAAATTGATATATATAAGTAAAGTTACTTTCGTATTTTCGTTTTTGAATTGTATGATTTTTAAAATTATAATTGTAAGGGTTTATGAGTTTGATTTTAATAGCTAATAGATTTTAATAATATGGTTTTAAATTTGGATCAATTTGCTTAATTATGATATCTGACGAAATAATCAACCGATTTTTTAGTTCAGTTTTGTATATACAAACATGTATGATTGTTTATAATTTGTTGATATTATTTTCATAAGTAGTTATACACAATTAGAATTAATATTTTTACTAATTATTAAATAGAAGATTTTGGTAGAAGATTCGTAAATTAATGAAAATTGTTAGTACGAATAGTTTAGTTTCTTGACTTTGTTTAATAAAAATTCAGGATGGTGTTACGTAAAAAATATAAAGGTAACTGAAGCTTCTCTTCGAATTTTATGATTTTTACCATGCCATTTGACGGATTGATCGTTGCTATTTCTTCTTATGAGTTAAGGGCATAATAGATTCATTGATTGATATAATAATTAAGTGATTGATTTTGCGCAACGAAACAGATACTCTCAAGAAATATATAAGTCAACTGAATTAAATAAATTAATTATAAGATGGTCAACATCATTAATTTTGGAATATAACTTTTGTCTTTTATTTTATATATTGCGCTGTAATTACAATGAACTTCTTATATAAGGATCGGTATATAACAACAACATATATTTATACAGACATATATAGATATAAGTATATAGTAAAACTGGTAATTAGTAATTACCTGAAGAGAGTGCTCAATACTATTGCAGAGTAAATATGTATTTTATTTTTTATTACCGTTTTATCTGTTTGGTTACAAATGTTTCGGATGTGGGACCATGTTTACGATCCAACAGCCTCGTCAGACATACAGAAATAGTTGGTAGTATTTGGAAGAAGTGTTGTAGAGGAAATACGAGAAAATAGGGGGTAAGATATAATACAGGGGACGGAGATAGTTATCGACAATATTTAAGTTTTAAAGGTAGAAATACATTAAATTGTAGTGTGTGTGGGTAGTAGATTCAGGTAGGCGTGGTTGGAGATATATGGATATAGGGAAGGCGTGAAGAGAGGATGGTAAAAGAAAGAGGGTAAGGAGAAGAGGGGAGGAAATTCAATTCTTAGGTTTTAAAATTTTGAGTTCTTTTGGTTGTTTAGTCAGGTATATGAAGTAGATGAGAGAGAGAGAGAGAGAGAAAAAGGGAGAGAAAGAGAGAAAGGGTATGTGTAAGTATCATATGTGTTTGACAAGTAAAAGGTGTCATTTAGAATGCAATCAGTCGACTTCTTCATTTCAGTTGACGATGAGTTGTTTGTAGGTAGTTAAGTTGACGATGAGTTGTTTTAGCTAGTAAAGTTTTAATATATACGTCAACGCACGCGCAAATACGCATACATACAGACACATATATGTGTGCATTTCTACACAACCACATGCAGATACAAACGCACATACACACACACACATATATATATATATAAACATTGTATATGCAGACATGCTTGCATCTATATGCAGACATACACACACATACACACATACACACATCCTATAGACATATACCTTCTCATACACATAAATATACGTATATACATATACATGTACGTATGTATATATATATATCACTATTAAGTAAATAAAGTAAAGTTACGTTAAATAAATAAATAAATAATATAAATATATACACGGGTGCAGTTAATAATGCGAGGTTAAGTAGACGCATTGTAAGATGTGTCCAAAATACATGTTGTTGGTTTAATATTTAGGGGTATGTATAGAGTGGCTTTGCTTATTGGATAGGGATTATGTTATAGTGTCTAGAAAAAAATTAGCGATCTGGATAAAAGTAATGATTAAGATAATAATAGAGATAGAATATATTATTAGATGAAGGGATTAAAAAAGAAAGTTAAAAAAGGTGGTATAAAGGGTTAAAGGTTAAAGATTATTAGAGTGATAGTTAACTTATAATGAGTCAGGGGAAAATATATATATATATATATATATATATATATATATATATATATATATATATATAGTAGAAATGGTAATTAATAAAAACTGAAGAAAATGCCCAATACTGTTGTAGAGCAAATATGCGTTTTATTTTTTATTACTGTATCGTTCTGTTAAGTTACATAATTGTTTCAGCTACCGGCCGTTCTTTGTTCCGTCTGTAGCATCCTCAGACTTTTACAGAAATCTACTCATATTTTACTTTCTGTAAAAGTCTGAGGATTCAACAGCCGACCCAAAAAACGGCCGGGTAGCCGAAATAATAATGTAACTTAACAGAAAGATACGGTAATAAAAAATAAAACGTATATATATATATATAAATTTATATATATATATATATATGTATGTGTGTGTGTGTGTGTGTGCGTGAGTGAGTGAGTGTGTGTGTATTCAAGCAAATATTATTAAATGCAATGGAGACACTTTGCTTTATGATTGTTTTTTGAATTTTTCAATTTTCCGTATAATCATTTTTGTATCAAAATAAAAATTATTTATAAATATTCCATAGTAGTTGCTTTCACGAGCGCTTTCGCTTCGTCCACGAATCATCATCAGGTGTTGAAGTAAAAGTCCGAATAAGCGAAACTGAGAATTCACTGCCCGCATAGCATCTATGACTGCTTTTTGGCCGGTCGGGTTTCGATCTTTGCTTAAGGTAGATGATTGTCTAGCAACACTGATGAGATGTGAAACAGCGAAACAGTACTGTATGTAGCTGACGATATGTATATATATATAATATATATATATATATATAATATATATATATATATATATATATATATATATAAATTTATTAAAATACATATGGCTTAATTGTCATAATAGCTCTGCTTATGTATGTAGCAGTGTTAAAGTAAATACTGAAAAAAATAGTGTTTCATCGTTTCAGGAATAATCAGTGCATGGTGTCACGATTATGATAGGTCGGAAAGTTCGTCCCAGGAAACGAAACTATCTCTTACTTGATTAGCAAGGAACAACCCCACAGGACCAGATTTAATTGCGAGAATTATCGTTGAAATTTAAACATTTGTTTTACCATTGCGACATCCGCCCATATTGATCTAGTGATTATGACATCATGATCTACTCATAGTATCTACGACATAAACAACATGGCGATAAATATTGTTTTGCATAAACATTATACATTACCCTTACGCATGAAATGCGTTCAGCTATATTGGGATTATAAAACATAACTTTTTTATTGATATTTTATTAAATATATTTTTATTATTTAATAATATTCAATAAAATATTTTAATAGATGTTTTATTCCCGTATTTTCCTTAGATTATTGGATATTTGATCGTTTCACTGATATCGAACTTGTCAATTATTTTGATTAATATTGATCTCGTGAGGTTGGCTGCTCATATAATATTTCCATTGTGGGTTCATAAAAGCCAATTTCTGGAGAGAGAGAGAGAGAGAGAGAGAGAGAGAGAGAGAGAGAGAGAGAGAGAGAGAGAGCACACCTTGAAATAAATAAATAATCCGCGAATACAAAACATTAAACATAAAAACGTATTGTTTCACATTTGATTAAAATATATTGATCCCCCATGGAATTTCAATCATATAAAAAACGATATATAAAAATATTCTAAATAAAAATAATCATTTATAGACTTTTGCTGTTAGGACTGAACGCATAAATCCAGTTGTAAGCATAACAATAACTTCTGCATCCGTCACTTTAAGCAGCCTGTAAATATTAAATTCATCCTTCTCAGTCGCGTATATAGTGGGTTTTAAAGGCTGCAGGTGTATCCTAGGGACGCTCGTTCTCCTCACTTGTACAAATACTGATATTTCATTAATGTTAATTCACTGTTACGGATTAACTTTAGCACGCTTGATTTCGCTTTAAGGGCGCGGCTATTTCGTATATAGTATTATGACTATCGTTTATTGTTAAAACTATTACATCAGGATATATTAAAATTGTGCCGGGCGACGTATTTTGGTATACATTTATTCCTTTTTATATAAAATACCACATGAATAATATTTCTTAAATATAATGGAAGATATATATTCTGTAATAATAATAAAACTGGTCCAAAGAATGAATGATAGGAAACTAAAGCAAATAATTAGCAAGAAACAATAAAAGAACTAAAACAAAGTTTACCAAATAATTAAGGGCAAATGTGCTGTTTTTTATGTGACATTAATATGTTGTTTATGTTAAGTGTTTACGTATCTTTGATTATAATCAGTCTTGTTTTTTACTGGCTCAAATTCGTATAATGAAGGTATATATATATATATATATATATATATATATATATATATATGTATAAATGTATGTATATATACTTATATATGTATATATCTTCGTGTGTATCTCTCTCTCTCATATATATATATATATATGTATATATATATATAAAAATGTAATTCTTCGTTCGTTCAAAGTTTATACAACCATATTTCTACATTACCAATTTATTTGAAATTTTCAGACACCCCATCTTTAGAGTCGATGGATGTTTTTATATCATTAAAATAAATTTACATAGCCAATTATTAAAATATTAAATAAAATGAATATATTTTCGTAAGCCGTTAGTGCGAACCTGTTTTGTTGATAGAACTGATATTCCGGTTCGATTCATTTCACACCCACGAATTGACGAAACGAACTAAAAGATTTCATTTTCTGTTTACTCGATAAGTAAAAAAAAACAATTCATTTGTTTATCTTCCAATTTTTTTTAATGTAAACATTTTTCTATATTATATCAGGCAAAAAAAAATGTTGTCGCTTTCTTTTTGAGTCGAAGTCGTTTTTTTTTTTTTCGTTTTTTTTATTTTTCGATATAAGTGTTATTTATTATTGTTTGTTAAAAGTACAGTTTTGTTTCGAATAAATTTTACGGATTGGTAACTTGCTTGAATAAAATTTAGTGCTAATGCAGAGAGTTGTCCGCGCTTTATTTTAAATCGTATTTCCAGGTTTAATTAAAGTTTTATTATATGTTTTCTTGTTATTCAGTTGTGATTAGATGCAAAACACACTCCCCTCATGTTAGGAATGGCTTTTTAAATAATAACATTATTATTTCAGCACAGATCACTCTCTGCATGAGTAACGTACTTTCACCTAAAAATTTAATTAAAAATACATGGTACTTATGCAGAGAAAGTACCGTGCTAAAAAATAACGTTATTTAGAAAGCCATTCTTAACATAAGGAGGGTGTTTTGTAAGTATTCTCTACTTTCACCTAACAATTTAATAAACAAAAAATGGCCCTTATGCAGAGAAGGTACCGTGCTGAAATAATGCTATTAAGAAAGCCATTCTTAACATGGGAAAGGGAGGGTGTTCTGTAACTATTTTATACTTTCACCTAACAATTTAATAAACAAAAGATAGTACTACCGTTATTTAGAAAGCTCTTCTTAACATGGGAGGGAATTTTGCATCTATTCTATACTTTCAACTAACAGTTTAATAAACAAAAATAGATAGTACGTATGCATAAAAAATACCGTGCTGAAATAATGTTATTTAGAAAGACATTCTTAACATGGGGATGGTAATTTGTAACTATTCGGTCGTTTCACCCAACAATTTAAAAACAAAACATGGTACTTATGCAGAGAAGCTACCCTACTGAAATAATGACGTTATTATTTATAAAGCCATTCTTAACATGGGAATAGGAGCGTTTTGTAACTATTCTCGACTTTCACCTAACATTTTAGTAAACAAATGTAAAACTCAAGCAGACAAGGAACAGTACTGAATCATTTACATTATTTAGAAAGCCATTCTTAACATGGGAGGAAGGATGTTTTATAACTATACTGAACTTTCGGTGCTAATGCAGAGAATGATCCGCGCTATATTTTAAATCGTATTTCCACGTTTAATTAAAGTTTTATGATAAGTTTTTTATTCAATCGTAAGGTTAACGTACAGAATAGGTACAAAATCCCCTCCTCATGTTAAGAATGGCTTTTTAAATAATAACGTTATTATTTCAGCGCGGATCACTCTCTGCATTAATACCGATTAATGTTTTGTTCTTTGCTTTTTTACCGTATTTTTTTGTTTTTTTTTAAGAAAACCTTTTTGAACAAAAATTGAAAGTGCACGTTTTTTTTACAGAAGTTGTTTTTATATAAGAAAATATGAATGATTTTAAAGAAATCGGGTACTCGTGCACTTATTGATCCGTGCTGAAATAATAACGTTATTATTTAAAAGTGGGAGAAGAGGGGGTTTTGTACCTATTCTGTACTTTAACCTTACAATTGAATAAAAAGAACGGTAAATTATTAGATTAGGTCCACCTCCACAATTTTCTTTTAAATGACGACTTTTGTAGGTGTTCGACTATGCTGAATACGGAAATCGCATTGAAATTTCGCAGAAATAAGTAGTTATCGAGATATTAAAAAATTCTATAATGCACTGTAATCTCTGGCAGCCATCTTTTTTACACGCTTGCGCGCGTCATAAACAAATCTACGCGCATAACAAAAATGGCCGCCAAAGAATTCAATGCATAACACAACTATTTATATCTCAATAACTACTTATTTCTGCAAAATTTCAATGCGATTTCTGTATTCAGCATAGTCGGAACCCTTTAAAAGTCGTCATTTAAAAGAAAATTGTGGAGGTGGACCTAATCTAAAAAAAATACCAATAAAACAGAAAACTTTAATTAAACTTGGAAATACGATTTAAAAAATAGCGCGGATCAGTAAGTGCATTAGAACCCATTAATCGACTAACGTGACCTCATTGCCATATAAGGTCCGGCTACAATGTTGAACGCGCCGTTCACATTTTTTTTTTTTTCACAATATATTTTTTTTTTTTTATAATTTCAAAATATATTTTTTTAATAATAAATTGTTAGTTAAAAAAGCACAGAATAGTTACAAAACAACATCCCTCGCTATGGTAAGAATGGCTGAAAAAATATTAGGTGCTCATGTAGAGAGTGATCCGTGCTGAAATAATAACGTTATTATTTAAAAAGCCATTCTAAACATGGGGAGGGGAGGGGTTTTGAATCTATTCTGTACTTTACCCTTACAATTGAATAAAAAAACATATCATAAAACTGTAAATAGTTGCTGTTATCTCATATGAATAAGACACAACACAAATACTAACTTGAATGATTATTTTATTTTTAAGTTAACACTGCGAAACATTGGTAAGATACATTATGTAGCAGTTTTTATAAACGCGTGCGTACTGGACTTAGTCGCATGAACTCTCTGACTGTTGTAGTTAAAAAGGACACCCACACCTACCCTCGTCTCTCTGGACGATAGCAGGCGGTAGGGGACGAGTCAGCAAGTAGGACCACCCGGCGAGAGGAAGGCCAAAGAATCAGAATTGTCTCTTTTTCACTGTAGGGAAAGGAAGGTTTAATATAATGCAAAAGGGAATGGTAGTATTAATTTTGCTTTTGTGGCCTAAATCTTTGGTCAGTACAAAACTGTAATACAACTTGGAAATACGATTTTAAAAATAGCGCGGATCAGTAAGTTCATTAGCACACACAAAATAAACAAAAGAAATTGTAAGGTGAAATACAGAAGAGTTTCTACCAAGAAAACCATTATCTTTTTTTTGCTATTCTTACAAAGGGAAGGGGATGGTGTTTTGCCACTATTCTGTGCTTTCACCTAACAATTTATTAAAAAAATAAAAGGTAAATGTTCACATTAGGTCCACCTCCACAATTTTTAACATGTGTAGGTTGGGGGTGTTTATTCTGAAAACAGTTCTTAACATGGGGGAGAATATTGGTATTTATTCCAAAAGCCGTTTTTAAAAGACAGAAGGTAGGTAAAAGGTTAAAACATATGGTTAGGCATGGATGTTGTTTATTCCGAAAGTTGTTCTTAATATGGGGAGGTTGGGGTGTTTATTCATGGCCGTCAGTGAATTATAGTTCTTAGTGCATGCCTTTATATCTCGAAAACTAATTGCCTCTGCAAATTTTAAAAGAGATTTTCTTATTCAGCATGGTCGAAAATTGTGGAAGTGGACCTAATGTAAAAAATATATCCTCCCCCCAAAAAGATATCGTGAAATTAAAATTTAAGCGCGGTACTAAAAATAAAATTAGACAGAAAAATACACCTTTGGGTTTGTACTTGCACAAAGACTTGAAAAGTTGTCAACGAAAACAAATATATAACAAGCAAATATTTTCAAAGGCAAGATAAGTTACTTTTCTACTTAATTGGATAATTTTTAGTGTTTGTATTGGGTTTGTACTGCTGTACATATAGATGCGAAAAAGTTGTCAAAAAATAAATGTATATCAAATATTATCAAAGTCAAGATATGTTACTTAATTACCAAAATGGATAATTTTTTTTTGTTTTTTTAATATAAAATGTTTTTTCTGCTCCAAAAACACAGCGTTTAATGCTATATTTGAAAATTACAAATGGCGGCTGATAATGTTCAACACATTAGGTTTGGGAAAATTAGTTAAAACTAAAAAAAAACTATACAAAATACTGTTAAAAACCACCGAATACATGTCTGCCTATGTCACGGTAACATATATTGAGTGAGTTCCTGACAGTATTCGTATAGTTTTTAGTTTTAACTCATTTTCCCAAACTTAATGTGTTTAACAGTCTGCCGCCATTTCTATTTTTCAGATATGCAGATAAACACTACATGTTTTCGAACCGATTAAACATTTTACGCTACATAAAAACACTAAAATCTTATCCAGTTAGGTAGAAAAGTAACTTATCTTGCCTTTGATAAAATTAATTTGTTATATTTATTTTTCAACAACCTTTTCGTTTCTGTGTTTATTAATGCAAACCCGTTTTATTTACTATAACGTTTAGTCGGCTCGAAAAAACCGTGTTCATCAGTGTATTTGAAAAATACAAACAGTGGCGGACACTGTTTATGATCTTAAGTTTGAGAAAATGATTTAAAACTAAAAACTATACAAAATACTATCAGAAACCCACCGAATATGTGAGCCTCTGTCACAATAACATATAATCAGTAGGTTTGTGACACTGTTTTCTATAGTTTTTAACTGATTTTCCCAAACTTAACGCATTCAACAGAGTCCGCGACTATTCGTCTTCTTCAAATACATAGATAAAAACTGAGTTTTTTGAGCCTATTAAACATTTTACATTAAATAAAAACACTACAAAAATATCCAATTAGATAGAAACGTAATTTACCTTACCTTTGCTTTCATTTATTCGTTTTTGGACAACTTTTTCGAATCGGTGTATAGGTACCCAAATATTAATTAAGAACTCACATTTTTTAATACAATAAAAATGAAAACAATTTAGCATTTCAACGTTTTCGCAATTTTCGGCTTAATCCACTGAATGTTGGTCCAGTCCAAGCCATGATTGATGGTAACTCCCGAGGATCCGGATCCAATTTTGCAAGAGTGCCATTTTTTTTTTTTCATTTTCGCCTTTTATTTTTTTTAACTTTTTAGAGTGGATTGCTGTACTAAGAATATAAGAAACATGCATTTTCTCTTTTTATTAGAATTTTCCATTACACGAAATTAAGCCACAGCAACGCGTGGCAGGGTACAGCTAGTATATATATATATATATATATATATATATATATATATATATCTGATGATTACTGAATTTTTCTACATGATCGCTGTCATATTGTGTACTGCCAATATCGTCGTACATGCAATCTCAGTTGACTCTGCATTCCCGCTGCAGATTTGCACTCCGTGAAACAAATGTTACATACAAATTGAGCAATTTTCACTGAGTTTACTTCGTCTTGAGGTTATAGGTTTCAGATCGTTGTGGGCCTGGTTTATTTTCTCTAGAGCATCACAACTTTCACGTACAAGGTTTCGCAACTCTGGCTTTTTTATAGAGTAAGTTATTCCCACGCGTCCCTGTCGATTTGTAGAATTTTAAAATTGTATTTATACAGTCCCGAACCTCTTCCTAGGCTTGTGTTGAAGGCGCTTGCGATTTTCCAGCTCCCCATAAAAAATTTGCTTTGCAGCCTACAATCTTTCATTCAAACAAGCTGGCTCACCCAAACGTATGTGAGATCTGATTACACGACTCTCAACACTAGAACTACATGCTTGCATAAGGACCTCAGTTATGAGTACTTGTGCTTGCCTCTTGATGTTTGATACGTCTCAAGAAAGTTTGCCGATATAGTTCAAGCCATTTAATGAGCCTTTGATGCAACGTTTATGTGTCTGATAAATACAACTGTGGGGTTAGCACACACGTCTTGTAAACGCAGATCCTTGTATTGTCTGTGATTCTACGATCATACCATCCTATTCTACAACCTTCTAAAAGATACAGATGCCTTTTGAATCCGTATGCAGTTTTCAGTGTCAAGAGAGCTATCCTTCGTTAAAGAACTACCAAGTTAGACAAACGAACCAATTACTTCTAGTCTAGCAACACAGATTATGATATTCGGTTGCACCTATTACTGGCCCAATGAACATCACCTTTGTTTGGGACAGACTGATTCTTAGACAAAAGAGAGTGCATGAGTCAGCAAAGCAATCCATTATATGTTGCAAATCAGCCTCAGTGTGCGACGAAATCAGCATCGTCCTTATACAGTAGCTCCTTGACTAAGACGTATGCAGCTTGGTGCTGGAAGTTAGCTTCTAAAATTAAAAATGCGACTTGTGTTTCGAAACTTTAACATGGAACTCTTATCATACTATAGAAACGCATGAGCAAGCAGAGCGGCGCAAAATATGTATAAAACAGAGTAAAGACAATAAAATCACCTTGTTTGACACCACAATCAACAGAGATTTCATCAGACAGTTTTCCTGTTTAAGAGACTGGAGCTTACATGTCCCTGTTCAGTTCCTTAAATATTGTAACAAGGCGTGAACACAACCTCCTTTCTCCAAGATCAATCAGAAAGAATCCCTGTTGACGGCATCAAATACTTTGGTCAAATCCACGCACACTTCGTACAGCAGTTCAATAGATTTCTCCTGGAGCTGCCGGACTGAACATATCATATCCGTAGATTTTTGCCAAACCCGAAGCTACTTTTTTACACTATAATATCATAAGGACAAACAACCTCCAGTAGTCTGTTTAATAGAAGTCGTGCAATGACTTTCCCAGCAACTTCCAAAAGCGTGATCCCATGGCACTGGTCAAAAACATTATTCTGTCTCCTTTAGTTTAAACATATCACCAAGACATCATCAAGCCAATCCTTGGAAGAGGAGGTTTTGGTTAAACCTCAACCAAACTACAACTCAATAACTTGAGTTTTATTTCTTCCGTCCGTCACACCAATAATTTCCTGGGTAAGGTTAACAACACTTTTGTCCAAACTTCCAACTTCTGTACACGTAACGCACCTTCTCTCAACTCCCAACGTACTTCTGCTAATTCAACTTATTGCTTTGAAATCCAACTTCAAAATGAACGACCCTCTCAAAAATCAACCCTCTTTTATTTCCAACCAGGAGCATCTCATTTGCATATCGGGTGGTCACATTACAGGCATATAAAGAGATAAGGCACCCATTTTTGTTTCTTTCTTCTTCATTCATTTCCTTCCACGACCGACCCATTGAATTATGCACTCATGCAAATTAGGTAAGTCGCACGTTTTCCTACACTCCCCTCTGATCTCATGATCACACACAGGGCAGGGCGGCAGTCGTCTTTGTCGGGTACTTCTTCGAAGTATCGGGGGAAGCACTTCCACATTGCAATCTTCCTCATTACCACCGTTATTGCCACCAGTCTGTTCCATTATCCCCTCTTGTGGTTCCCTATGCGGCGTTTCACAATCAGGACAAGGGGGCAGTATCCGTCTTTGTCGGGTACTCCTTCGAAGAATCGGAGGCATCACTTCCTCGGTTCCATCTTCCTCAGTATGTTCCATCATTCCCTCTCGTGGTGCTATAGGCGGTGTTTCACAATCACGGCGGGTGGGCAGTATTCGTCTTTCTCGGGTACTTTGATGAGGAACTGGTGGTATTACTTCTTCATGTCCATCGTCCTCATCACTATTGCCACTAGTATGTTCCATCATTCCCTCATCTGGTTCTGTAGGTAATGTTTCTATGCTCACCTGCAGGGGCAATAGGTGATCAGGACTTTTATTGAATAACTAATTATTGAAAACTCGTCTGAAATAAAATCGAATTATAGATATACATGCGTTTTTCATCTCGTATTTTTAAAAGTTTGGATCACTGATCGTCGAAGAGATGTTTACAAACAAGTAAGCAGGCAATGCCCACAGAGTTTCCTTATTATATTATACAGATACGCACATTAATATATATGTATATGTGGTTTTATATATATATATATGTATATATATATACATATATATATATAATACTATAAAACCAGTAAATATGTATTAAATAAAATACGCATCAAGTGCGCTTAAATGAAAAATAACAACGTAATATTATGAAAATAACAAATATTTTACGGTTCGAAATTTATAACATAAATTCATAATATAAATTTATACCATAAATTTTAAACAAGTAAAATATTTTTATGTTCCTAATATTCCGTTGTGTTTGGCTTTCAAGTACTCTTGATACGTATTTTATTTTATTCAAATTAAATCAACGGTTCTACATGGAAAACCCACCTTTGACGAGTAAATATGTACTTTGATATATTTAAATAATTATAATAAATTTAAGTTGATACACTAAAACATAATAATTGAGCAATTATAGAAAATTCTAAATATATTCAAAGTGCGAAAATGCTGTGTATCAGATTATGTAAAAGTAAACTTCTGGTTTATTTAGTTTGATTAATTGTGATTTGCACTTATCCTAGAAAGAACTAAAATTTCATTAATTCTTACAAATTACTTTCAACTTGATTATACAATATTTGCCACAAACAAATTCGCTTATATTTTCTCAAGTGGATCTCGCTTAATCCCCTCTCGCCATTTCCTCGCACACAAACACACTATGTCAAACACCAACATACTATGAATGATTTTCTAGTGCTCTTTGATATTTGCACTCATAAAGTATTTACAAAATTCAAGTTTTACAAATATAAAATCGTTCTTTTTCACGTCTAATTTGTTTACGGATTCTTATTTGCGAGAATGGGGATGATGCGAGTAATTCAAGATTACACTGTATTAATTGAGGAGAATTTTAAAAGAAAAAGGGTCGTATTTCGAACATTGGACGACTAAATTAAAATAAATGAACAAACATGAATCGCTTCCTTAAAATCCATTTGCACATGTCTTTATTTGTACCTACTCCGGAGAATTAAATAACGAAAGCCATTTAATTTCAGTAGGACCAACGACAAATATTTACTTCGTTCACTATCATGGACAATAAGACAATAACCCTATTTTTTCGCACACAAATACACACACACGCATATATATATATATATATATATATATATATATATATATATTGTACATATATACACACGCATATATATGTCTATCAATATAGGAATATAAATATATTTATATATAGATATACATGTATACGAATATATACAGATATATATGTATATATATGTATATATATATATATATATATAGAGAGAGAGAGAGAGAGAAAGAGAGGAATTTAAAATGGCGTAATGAACACATATCAAATCGTATTTGCAGCTTCTCTTCCAATTTATCTAAGGCTTTTTTCAGGGCATGGAACGATGATCTTCTTATGAAAATAAAGTTCTATAGCATAACTGGACGAATGTTTATCATAATTAGCTCCTTCGTAAATGAGAAAAGGATCTAGGTTGTCCACGAGGGGCCTACGTCCATATAATATCATATAAATGCGGGTGTACCTCAGGGATCGATCTTGGATCTTTATTATTTCTGATATTCATAAATGACTTACCTGGTAAAATTGTCTCTGAGAGTGATATATTTACCGATGACACCACACTCTGGTGCAGGCCGCGGGAAAAATAAATGAGCACATATTTAAGGTATTGGCTGAGATCCTAGAGGAAAACATTCAGTCTGTAGTTGAATGGGTAAAAAATGGATACTAACGTTCAACGTTGCCAAGATAAAGATCGTTTCCTTTAATAATTACATGAAACCTTCCCAACCACTAATAGCTACGGCTAGATATACTTTACCCGAGAGCACATTGTTCAAGTTCCCTGGCTTAACGTTCACAGGTAACATGAGTTGGAATAAATACATCGATATCATTGCCAAGGTTGCTGCAAAGAAGGTGAGCTCTCTTGACCGTGATAGAAAGTTGCTTACGTCTGAAAGTATCCGGTATCTCTACAAAGCCACCACTTGCCCATGTATGGAGTACTGCTGTAAGATTTGGGATGCTGCATCTGCTACTAGACTCTCGCTCCTGAACATGGTCTAAAAGAGAGTCTCCAAACTAATCGGTCCCAAACTGTCGTACAAGCTTCGACCTCTGTACCGTCGACGAAATGTTTCATCCCCCTGCTTGTTTTACAAGCATTTCAATTGTTGGTGCTCTGGCGAAATACAAGCCCTTGTGTCCCCCCCGACCAAAATACCCCTGACAAACCTGACAAGCAGGGAAGTCCCAACTCTACACAGTCAAGATCCCTAGATGTAAGAAAGCGTCTACTCATATAACCTCTTCCCTAGAACTGCAGGGCTTTAGAATTCTCTTCCAGTTTCCTGCTTTCCCTACTGTACTAGCATATAGAAGTTCAAGTGTAATGTGAACAGACATCTTTCTGCTAAACTCCCTATATAGTACCCTAGCAACTTAGGACCCTTAAAGTAGCCCCTTACATCAAAGTGGCAATGCGCCTTGTTTGAGATGAAAATGTAATAGAAATATCTTGATTTTAATCATGCCAAATCGTGATTGATTTTGCTCTTCGAATTAAAAGGAAATAAATTATAAGATGGTAAATATCATGAATTACGAAATAAACCGTTTGACATTCATTCACTATATATATATATATATATATATATTATATATATATATATATATATATAAACGTGAACGTGTCTGTGTGTGTGTCTGAATGTATGTGTGTTTGTCAATTTTAAGTCTAAAGACTGAGACTTGAGAAAATCTACGTGATCGGTTTTCGGCCAGAAATTTGGTTTTTAAGGGGCCAAAGTTCAACGATTTGACCTTTGAAAACTATCAAATCCCTCCGACAATTTTGGGTTTAAGCACTTGAAATTTTAGATATAGGTTCATTGGACATGGATCTAACTTAATAACTCGATTTGGACCCAAAACAATAAATTCTAAGGGGTCATAATAGGTATAAAATTTAAAAAAAATTACCGTTTTTATTTTATTTTATTTTTTGCTCAGCATAAACCTACAAACACCCGGGCAACGAAGGGTACACATGTTAGTATATATATATATATATATATATATATATATATATATATATATATATATATATATATATATATATATATATACACACACACACACACACACAAAATTCCTGAAAGTTTTAAAAGCTTTGTCATTTTATCATTATTATTTTACTCTATTTTATTTTACTGATACTACTTTGAAAATTAATTATAGATATGTATAGCATTGACCAACGTAAGCAAGTTGTAATATAGCTTTGCCAAAATCAGGTGTCATTATTTAGAATGCAGAAGCTTATCGACAGAATTTATATGTAAGAGACAGCCTACGTCACAACACAATTCGAAACAATGTGCACAAATTTGAAGATTAAAGAGCTGTACTTGATCTTTCATGAGCTGGCAGACCTAGAAACGTCATCACAAATGAAAAAAGGGGCGAAGTGTGAGAGCGTGTGGAGCAGCATACTGATACATCGATTCGACAATCTTTCAAACAACTTGAGATATATCGAAGCTTATTAAATAATATTCTCACACTTTAAAACTCTTTCCGTGTAAAGTGCCGCCTGTTCAATATTGTAGCCTGAAAATTTGCAAACAAGTGTACACTATGTATTTTAAATGCAAGAAATTGTCCGAAATTACCGCAGTTTTCCGCAAACGCTGATTATGTTAAATCTTAGTTTTTTGTAAGATCAAGAGGTGAATGGTTTCACTATTCTAGTATAGAGATTCAGGACTATGATTACAGTCTTGCTGCGCTCACAAACTAACAATTAGCCCGAAATATGGTTCAAATAAGATGGGGTAACGGCGTAGACGGCGAGGGGGCTTCTCACATAATGCTTTGGCGACAACACTATCTCTCTCTATTGCTAATGACCACAGCTTTACCCAGACATGACTAGCACCGATATTTTGTTGTGTGGATATCTTAAGGAACGAGTCTAGGTTAACAAACCACAAACCCTGCAAAAAATTAAAGCAAAACATCTGGAACAAAATAAGGGTGGTAAATGGTAATTAAGATTCTGCAATCTGTCAGGAATAATTTGTTGAAAAAAGCTCAAATTACTGAAGCTTAAAATAGGCAACATTGCAAAAACATGATTTTTCATGAACAAAAATTGTTTGAATTTTGTATTGTTTCAAAGTAAACAGTATCCCAATGTCTTAGTGATATTTTTACAAATTACAGAAAGACATCAGCAAAATCAACACTCTATTTACGTTCAAACCACCCACTGGCTATTAAATAAAATATAAAAGTTCAGGCTATCATAACTAAAACTCTTCCATTAATTATCGTATTATTATTTGAATCTGAAAATTTTACCGAATCCGGGGTTAATTCCATGTTTGTACGTTTTTATGAATTTGTTTCATAATTTTCAAGTTAATTTTCAGCTATTTTATCTATCTATGTATCTTAGCACTACATTCATCTTGCCTATTCTTCATTTTCTGAACCACAATCTTAATGGTTTAATTATTCCATTATTTCTTTGTTTGATATTACTATTTCGTATGTTGTCTTGAATTGTTATTTCTTAAACATAGTGTATTTTCTTTTCTTATTTTTCTAACCTTCGTTTGATTTATTTTTCTAGTAATTTCAGAGTATACACATGAATTATATAATTATTTTGTGTGTATATTTATAGTATGTTATTTGTTGAGTATTCTTAATATATGTATCTTTTTCATGTCTTTCTCTAGGTAGAAAAAAGATCCCAATTTTTCATCGCTTTGTGTATCATTTTAAACGTTATCTTTTATATTCAACATGTTTTAAAATGCAATTTGCATATTTTATTATGTTTTATGATTAATTTCACAATATTCTGTCATGATTATACAGTGTCATTTGTATTTGCTTCTTTCCTGATCTTCTGGTTGATATATGGCAAGTCGATTGTCTATCAATCAATCATATATCTTTATTTCCATGAGAATCTGTCGACAATTAACCGACTGTTTCTAAGAAATCAGTGTTTGAAATTTATGCATCATCGATAGGCAAGCAACCGATGCGTTGTTGTCCGAAACTTTGTCCTTTATCACTCTGTTTTTTACACATTGTGATTATCTTTAAACATCACGTGTATGATTGTCTTGCGTAGATGCCATAATACATGTCTCTATTTATTAATTGTTCAAGGAATTACGCATACGTCATATACACAGGTATATCTATAAACGTTCTGAAAACACCTGCTTTTAAATAGTTCATTGCAAATAGTAGCTATATAATTTCTAAGTTTTGGCGTAAGAACAGGTCTCTATAATGCCCCAGTTTTCTCCATACTCTTTTAGTTACGTAATTGCCCATTTAACCGTTGACTTGGCATTAACAACTAGGTACCATTTACTGCTTCTGCAATAATTTGGCGAGATTATCGTCGATCATCTTCATTAGTTGCGTTTTCGTGTATGTAGGTGTGGATGTGGGATATCAAGTATAGGAAAACGAGATCTTGTAAAATGGGTTTATGCAAACAACATGTTTTTGCATTATATACTATTTCATGCGCTGCTTTAGAATATTTTTGAAGACACACAGACACACACATATATATACATAACTTATTTTACGGCTTTTTCTTGCGATCTCTAGTGCTAAATAGTTTCAATGATAAATAAACATATACTGTTAATGATTATATATATGGCGCCTTTTCGCAGTTTGGTACAGAAACTACAAAACTAAAAATTTAAAATTTAAAATAGATATTAAAAAGTGCATGTAAATACCAATTAAAAAATTCAAATATATTAAAAGTTAATTTTCTTTACTCACACCAAACAAGGAATATTGCTACGAAGACGTAAGCGAGACATCATAGATTGGTAAGCTTGTTTACATTTTACTTAGATTTCAATATGTTTGTAGAGCCAGACAAATACAACAATGAGGAGATACCGAATATTAGTAGAAACTATTGCGTAATTTAGTATCTCCAACATTTTAAATGGAAGAGGTCTTTGATAGTCGGGTTGATTTGAATTTTGATGGGTCACAAATTCCAGAGGATCGTCTGAGCACATTCCATTCAAGCATTTATAAAATAAGCACTGGGACACGGATCCGATCTTGGAAGACAGTGGGCGTTGATATATTTGATACTGCTCTTGTTCCATATATATTACCTAATGAATAGTATGTACTACATCCATCGAGATAAGGAATGAATACTGGATACGGAAGCTAATTGAGAGACGGGAAATTGAAGATGAGAGAATTTTCTCACGCGGTAGGAAATGTTTGTATTCCAGTAAAATTTTAAGGCAACGCAATATTTGTTTACAGTGTATTGTGGAAGATTTGTGTAGCTGTTTTACATCATTATGTGTATATTGGCAAACGAATGTGTACATCACTATCGTATCATACCCATTATTATTATTCTGAGAAAACACAAAGGTCACTACTATTTGCACTTGGAAAAAATATTTACAAATCTTCCTTAACAAGCTAAAGAAAGAAATCATGCTTTTAATTGATATATAATACAATTATTACAAGCCTGGATAAATTTATATACAGCAAATGCTTACTGCTTAAATATATATTTTTTAAACATTAAATAAGATTTTATAATTAATCAACTATAAAACGAGAAAAGCAGAAAAAGAGAAAAACATAACCAGAAAGAAACTAAAATTTACTTTTATTTTTAGTGTTTAGAAAACTTTTCTTTATTTATTCGCAACTCCCACAACACAACGGCGTTAAGTTATTTCAGCAGTAAGTATTCTGATATTGACCTTCTTTTCACTAATTTATAGTCACACTCAACGTTTGTTAACACAAAATAATCAAATGTTCCGTAAAATATTTTTCTATATAACTTTCTCCTTTTTTATTTTTGTATTGATGACAAACAGCCAATCCCATAATTATTTAACTCATTACCAGAAGAGGAAATAGAAAAAAGTGGAAGAATAAATATACATGGCCAGATATTGTGAGAATATATAGACTACATTTAAATCAAGTATTTAAATAAAAGTAATGCATAAATAGACCTTATAAGCACCCTCACCTTATTTATAAAAGATTATTGAGATGCACCAGAGAAGATTTATTAGGCAAAAAGTATCGACCCCATTAGCGTCCTCCTGCTTTTCGCCAAAACATTTGAGTCGAAAATTAACCAAGGTTAAATCTATCACCTTACATCTGCTTAATTTCTAACCGACGAACAATATGGATTTGGGCAAGCCCTTCTACAACAGATATCCTAACTGTAATATAGGAACGTATATACCATTTACTGGACAACGGAAGGGAGCGTAGAGCTGTATCTCGAGATATATCAAAAGCTTTTGACAATGTGTTGCGCGATGGTCTTCTTCAGATAATCAGATTATACGGTACTAGCCAATATGATTTAAATACGAGTGTACCTAAAGGTCTATCCCTGGGCTTTATTTATTATTATACATTCATAAATGATCTCCCTAATTACATTTTCTCTGAGATGGGCATATTGGTTGATTACGCTACGCTTTATAACAGCGGCGAGGGGAAAATATATGAACACATACTTTATGAAAGTGCAGAACCACTAAACGAAGACCCCCCAATCTGCTAAAGAAGAGGGGCAAAAATGGATGGTCACATTCAATGCTGCCAAGAATAAGCTTGCTTTCTTCAATAATTAGAAGAAACCTTCTCAACGAATAATAGCTATGCCTAATGATACATTATGTGAAAGTACTTCCTTCAAAATTCTCGGCTTAACGTTCACAAGTTACATGAGTTTAAACAGAGACGTTGAGAACATTGCCAGGGCCGCTACAACGAGGTAGGCTTTTTCTACCGTGATATAAATTTATTTACGCCTAAAAGTAGTCCATACAGATACAAGATCACAATTTGACCATCTACGGAGTATTGTTTTAATATTTAGGCTGATACATCTGCTATTTATCTCTCGCTCCTGAACAGGGTTCAAAAGAGTGTCACCAAACTGATAGGCTCTGAACTGTCCTCTAAGATTCAGCTTCTGTTCCATCGACGAAATGCCTTTGACTGTTCTACAAATACTTTAATAGTATATATTTCGACGACCTACAAATATTCGCGTCCCCTCGACGTAAATACAATCGACAAACTCGAGAATGAGAAAAATGCCAGCCCAACACAGTAGAGATCACTAGATGTAAAAGTCCTTCTGTTCTAATAGTTTTTAATCCCAGAAAAGCTAGACTTTGGAACTCTCTTCCGGGTTACTGCTTTCATACAGTACTCACATGCTGAAGTTCTAATGTAATGCGAACAAACATCTTGCTTCTCAACTCCCTACAAACTATCCCTGCAACTTATGGACTCGATAGTAGACCTCTTTAACTCGTTTCATTATAATATAAGTTTTAAACAGTGTTCTGAAAATACATTGAATGAGTGAAGTGTGGTTCGCTATGTATAACGATGACCGTTCATGTTTGTCTTGTGTATAGTTTAATAACGTGTATTTATCCGAATGGAAATGTGATTATATTCGTTTTTTTTCGCTTTGGGATGCCTACTCGAAATACAATATCTGAAATAAAATATATTGGTACTGTGACTTGTTTGGGGTGAAAACGAAATTTAAAGAAAATACGCGCCAATTTTCGTCATTTATCGGAAAATACTAAAATGTTACTAATATGTATAAATTAATATAATTTTACCGTATGTTTCTTATGCAGGAAGTGATAATCCGAAAAGTTAACCAGAATAAACATTGCTTAATGTCTTTATGTCTATCTTTGTATAACCGTATCCGATGAAATTTCTCGGGGGGGGGGCAATTTTTACCAGACTCAGTGTGTAAAACTTATAGACGAAAAACGCAATAAGTGTCAGTTTTAATGTTTATGTCTTCATCTCTATATTTATCTGCGTTTATGCACGGATCTGCACAACGCGCAAAGAATAATAAAAACTTGTTAATATTGAAAAACATACTTGTTATGTTCATAAACTTCTACAAGATATAAAAAAAATGTATATGTTCCTGCAGTCTAACACAATTCTATAGACACTGTTTCCGGGAATCGAAAGTGATGCCTACAAAGTACTTGCTGTGTAATAAAGACTTTCAAACTGAAATTCAGCTTTATCGATTGCAGTGTTGTCTTCACATTTTTAATGACGCTTTCGAGTGTTTTGTTTCTCATACAGACTGATCATATATTTCCTTGTGACAAATACAACTTACGGAAAGGTTCATTTAATTAACCTTCATTCCTAACTTGAAAGATATACGCTTTCTGTATTTTACAAGTAATTTATCATGAGGAGTTTTATAACAAAGCACGACTAGTGTACACAGCCGTAATACCGAGGCACGTATATGTTGCGTTATAAGTAAAGGATCAGTTACATTGAGTAAAATACATATCGCTATATATGCGTAAAAAATGGATAAAACCCTTTTTTATGTTCGAGGCTATTGTGTTATATTTATAAATATTTTTTTTTAAATTTCATTATAACCCCGAACAAGGCATAGTGCAACTTTGATGTAGGGGATTGCTATCGCGACATGAGTTGCGGGGATACTATGCAGAGAGATACTTAATATATTTCACAACTTTGACGGTCTATGTGTGATATATATGTATTGTAGTGTTCATAATCAATGCGTCACTTTATGTAAGTTTAGAAGCCTATCGTATATCATAAAAACACAAATGGAAATCATATATATATATATATATATATATACATAATATAAATATATATATATATATATATAATATATATAAAGCTGTATGCCTGTGTGTGTATGTGTGTGTGTCTGGTCACGAATATTCTCTTATATGGTTGTCTATTATAGAAAACTGATCACATTTAATGATTGAAGATGTATCGAGACACAGGAATGGGTATGTTTGATCTGGCAGAACGGTAGCTCATTACAAGTGTGGGGTCTGTGTTCGCGCCTGGTCCACAAAGTATGGAAATAAAAAATTTCAAAATTAAAAAAAAACGTTTACAAGTGTTTTTGATATAGATGTACATAAGAATATTTTGATAAGTATGTTTTAACTTAAATAGGGATAGTATAATAAAATTGTGGGGTCTGCGTTCGCGCCTTGCCTCCATAGAACGGAATTAGGCACACACTTTAATAAAGACTTTTCATATCTGTCTGCGTAAGTATACTTTGATAATTATGTTTCAGTTTGAAGAAATATGGTATAATAAAATTATGGGGTGTACGTTCGCGCCTTACCTCCATAGAATGGAAATATGTCACAAAGTTTAACAAGTTTTTTTAATATAGATCCACAGATATTGTGATAAGTTTTTAAGTGTGAACAGGTACGGTATAATAAATTATAGGGTTTATCTATTTTATTTTTACTTTCATCATATTTTGCTTTGGTTTTGATACCCTCAAATTCGAAGTTATCTCTTTACAACCCTTCTTTCTCATAACCTATCACACTTTAATAAATCAGAGTCCATTTACTGCAGGCTGTTTTTGAACCAAGTCAACGACGGGTACTTTTGCTAGTATATATATATATATATATATATATATATATATATATATATATATATATATATATATATATATATATATATATGAGGTTAATGGTATGTCCCGCTCTGACATTGATATTGAAAACCATGTTCATGTTATGTGCGCTATTAATACACAGTTCTTATAATACTCAGTAATGGATATGCAAAGGTTTACAGAAAAGGTTACTTAATTTGCATATTTTTTGTAAATACATGTTTAGTTATTTATTATACATATTACAGTAATATGTAATGTGATTGGGGGGCACTCTGACTCAATGCTTATTTGTAATCTGTCTTGAGCAAGTACTGAAACACTCTCTTAAACGATATGGGGACTATGGCCTAATATTGTATCTAGCAAAACAGAGATGATATCCAGCAAAGTGAATAACTGATGCAGATTAGACTGATGATGTGACCTTTTAGCTGCTGGCATTGCTGAGTCAAATGTTTCTGTATATCCTTGAAGAGACAGCTGTCATTATTAGACTGAGAAGAAACGCGAGTAAAAATGAATATATGTCCTTCCAGCGCTATTTAAACACGTACATGGCTTCGAATATTCAGCCACATCGCATCCATCGAAAATAACCTTCACGTTAGAACAGCCAGGGCATTAAATGCACTCACTGGAAAGTCATATAGAAATCTGCCCTCGCAGAACAAAGGAAAACAAATTTCTAGAGCCGTAGAGGAGATTATGCTCACAAACATGGACTCAGAGTAAAAAAAAAAAAAAAAAAAAAACGTAAAAGTAATTTAGATGGAACTTACACTAGAATACCCCACGCACTGTTAAAATAAAACTAGAAAACACACACAATCATAAGTCGTTTGCACGATTAATTGCCACGTATCTCATCAGTAATGAGAGAAAAGAACACCGCGATATTATGAATATAGAAAAAGGTGAGGTTGTCAGGGATGTGGTACTGGTATTTTGTAAACACGGGACCTAAGGTAAGAAGACCTGTCAAGACGTACACAAAATAATAAACAGATGAAACTGGCTTTGCACTTGAAAATTTCCCTAACTCCTTGGAAAATAGAGATATGTTGCAGGAAAGAGTAAATTTGGTCCAACCGACCCGCTGATGACGACGAGGTTAGATGATTGATCTTTATGCAGATGTTTTACATAATGCAGTATTGCGAACGATTTTAGGGTGAACACGTTCTAGCACACAGAGATATATAAACATACATATACTCATATAGGTATAATTATATATATATATATATATATAT
Source organism: Euprymna scolopes (assembly GCF_053919585.1). Classification (NCBI taxonomy): domain Eukaryota; kingdom Metazoa; phylum Mollusca; class Cephalopoda; order Sepiida; family Sepiolidae; genus Euprymna; species Euprymna scolopes. Next base: position 8,130,793 of record NC_136484.1, on the reverse strand, counting down.
ATATATATATAGAGAGAGAGAGAGAGAGAGAGAGAGACAGACAGACAGATAGACAGAGAAAGAGATAGAGACACAGACAAATTATAAAGTTCCATACGCTAAAAGCATGGATGATATTTACGATTTTTGAGTATGTTATCGCTTTCTGATATAAGACATTTCCTATAATAACGATATATGATTATATGTAAAATTTCAATTGGTCTCGCATATCTTTTGGAAAATGTTTTAAGTGACTTCTTATATTTTGTATATAATCTGCCTTATTTAATGGTGTGTTCAGTTTAACTACGTTAGTGATTATCTCGAAGTTAATCTCCAGAAACTGATACCTTGAAATTCCTGCAACAATAGCACTTTTTACTTTCCCTTACAACTGTGTAAGTTCTGGACAGACGACTTCATTTTACACTCAATTATTATGCACAATCAATCTGTATACACATTTTTTTTAATGAAAATATTTTGGAAGGAATAAAACATCTATTTACTTCTATACATAATTATGATACATTATTATGAATTTATTCTGGATGTGCTTGGATCAACACACAAGTCGGTTCAATTATCTATTTTCATTATCCTCCAATTTTCTGATTCCCTAGAAATTTACATATTTTATGTCTCGTATTTCTTTTTCCATTACTTATACATTTTCAGCAGTATATATATATATATATATATATATATATATATATATATATATATATATATATATAATGATCGAATATGATATGTGGTATATTTTTTATCAAATTACAAGTAAAGTATAAAGCTTAATAGAAGTATTACCAAAGTTATCAACATAGACCGTCGTTTTTCGGATTACGTACTAGTTTAGTGGCACATTTTGGGGGCAATATGTATTACAAAGTATCAAATTATAAAATCCAGTCATTTTAAACCAATCTAGCCCATGCTACTCACATGAGAATGTGATTTCTATATCCAGTGAAGATTTCCGAGTAGGACAGAATGATTTCTTAGTTCTAACATACACCTGAAGAATTCAAGACTAAAATAATACTACAAAAATTTAAATAATACAAGCAAACAGAGATTGTTTTGCGGCCAGAATGAAGAACACAATAAAATTTGATAGTCCATTGTAATTTTAATGTTAAACAGATTTTGATAATAAATTCCAGTCAGATAAGGCTGTTTACTTGGTTTAATTTCTATGGTCACTTACTGGGAAAAGCGCTGGGAGATACGAATAATTCCGAGCGAATTAAACCTATATAATTGCTTATTAAACATTTCAAAATACGTGTTAATTAGATTACATTCAGAAAAGGTGAGAACATAACTGACTGAAGCTGAATCGTGTGCTAATTTTTCTGTCATCAACTAACATTACAACATTGAATGACAATCGTGAAGTTTTATATTATTTATATTATGCATGTATTTCATTCTGTTTGAGTAAATTAATTCACACAAAGCGGACAAAACTTTTTTCCATTCAGTCATATTTGAGCAAAATATATACAGTGTGTTAATAGAGTGAATGAGTTCGGAATATTACAAATTAGTCGCTGTTGTGCTGGACATATTTTATATTAAATTTTGTCATTAACAATTTTTACGCATTTGTTAGACAGATTGTACGATAGATGAATTGTTAATATTTAGTTTTGTCATAAAACCATTTCTTTTAAATACAACGTACTTGCGTACACTTAATCGCAAACAATACACTGTTTCCGGATTTAAAAAAGAAAGCAGTTCAATAATTTATTAAAAAGAAAATGCAACCATTATCGCTCAATGAATGCATGTATTCTGGTCCTTAACCCAAAGCAAAAAAAAAAAAAAAAAAAAAACGAAAATGGCCAACTTTCCTTTTAATGAAAATGGCAATGTTATATAATTTAACGCCTGGCTACATTATGGAAGCATTGTTATTAAATATCATTCGATTTAATTCATTTGAAATCATTTATAATACTTAGATTTCGCTCACAATTGGACTATTTAATCTACTTACATCATCACGTCAAGTCAATGCGTTTTTAATAATTGTTTAGATTATTTATATATTTATAGAATAGGTATTTTCCTCTCTGGATCATCACAGAAATTATCATTTTACTTATAAAAAATATTTATTAAAAAGTTAAAGAAGAAAATTAGTCGAGATAAAACGTAATTTTATGTAGTTTTTTCTTATTAATAATTATGCGTAGTTTATTTTTATTTAAAGGTTTTATCAGTAGGAAGGCATACAAATATTTTTGTACTCTTAAACGTATATAATCTGAGTAACTTCTCTTGTGTAACAACCAATATCGTTTATTTTCTAATTTTCATTGATAATAGTGGAATCTTATGGGGTAGATTTCGATACCGCTATTTTTAGCCAGTTAAAGTAATTATCTTCATATATCTAAGCTGTTACATAGCCTGTTTAACTGAAGTTACTGGACAGTATAGAATCAGGTGGTGTGTTTCCGGCGGTCTGTGGGCGGGGATTAATTGCACTTTGGGTGAATTGGGTAGTGTATTTGTCTCTACCTGTATTAGGTTACTTTATCCTGCAGTGTCCTGGCCTGATCCGATTTAGAGTTACCCACTGCATTTACTATTTGTTGCAAAACTTGGAGACGCAAAGTTAGTCTTAAATGATGTCCTCTCCTTTGCAAGCATTGTTTCTTCATTCCTCTTCCCATGTCTTGACTTAGTCGAAATTTCCAGTATTAAAAATTATATAATAAAAATATATACCTGATGTTTGTACTTCCCGGATAATGATTTTTTTTAGTTATTTTCTCACCATTTAGCTTCGATCCTTATTGATATTTCTATTATTGAGCATTTATTTTCACATTTTAGCAAAACAGCCAAAGTGAAAAAAGTTTTAGGTTAATCACCGCAGATTACATCGGTTTATTCATATTTCATCATCATTCTTTATTCAGGTCTACTTATTATTTAGATATCCGATCACAGAAATGTAATATATATATATATATATATATATATATATATATATATATATATATATATAAATATATGTATGTGTGTGTGCGTGTGTGGGGTGTGTGTGTGTGTGTCTGTGTGTGTGTAAACTCGGGGACCCCACTCCAACTTTCATCTTAATTAAGGCGGTCATCTTAAAGAACTTCATTACAAGTGCTGTAGCTGTACTGACTACTCGACCGCGAATATTTTGCCTGTGAGATATCTTAGTATTTAATATCTTCCCCACGAAAGGTAAATGTTACACGAAGTCGTTTTTAATGTAGGATTAATCAAGCTCCCCGAAAAACAGGCGAAGGAGCACTCTGGTAGAAACCAAAAATAATAACTGTCTCAGTATAAAGAGTTTCCTCTCTATTGACTGAGACAAATAAACGTAAGAGAAGCATAAGGGCGGATACTAAACTTTGATCTTGGTCCGAAGACCAAACAATTAAACCACATGAGAAATATAGTAATAAAAACTTAAAAAAGCGAAATTAATGATGTTACATGATAAGGGCTGTCCCCTTTTCATGTAAGTATAAAAATAGGGAATCAGTTAAATGTAAATATGAAATAGGATAGTCAAGGATTCGAACTTGCGAATCCATACGTGGAATTGAGAATTCCAATCATACGTTAAAATAAAAACAGAATGTTATAAATGGAATGTCCAGTTAAATTGTTAATTCTGTTAAAATATTTAATAATACGATTTTGATGGAAACTATTTACATTCTTAGAAAGAAAACATAATAGAAATTTGGGTTACAGAATTAACAAATAGGTTACATTCCTTTATGAAACAAAGAGAATGGAAAATGTTATTGTAAAGTGAGTTACGTAAAATTAGGTTAGAGAAGGATTCATGCCATGGGTCTTATATACACGTGTTCGGTCATGCAATGACGTCATGAGATGAAATTAGTTAGATAAGTGAGAATCGGAATCAGTCAGTGGGGAGAAGCAGAGAGGTTCAGATCGATTCTCCGTTAGAGTCAAGGCACCCTCTAGAAGTGAGAGGTTTTCAGAAATAACCGTGTAACAACTTTGAATCCCTGAGATAAAATCATGTTCGACCGGTCAAAGAAGAAATAAACGTATCATCATGTGTTTTTGTATCTGCGTCGTCGTGTTGTTATTCAACAGAAAAGGTATTGTCCATTTATGTTATAAGAACCTTGATAAAATCATCATCTAAAACATGTGTTAGAAAGTATATGTGTCAGAGTATAAAGGTTATAGAGACAGTCCCGTTCACAGAACTGTCAAAATTATAAATGTCAAACTATCGGTCTATTTATTGAGATATCGAATCTTCTCCAAAATGTATTTATATTCCCCTCTCTTTATATATACGTAATAATGTCCACATCTCTTCTCTAACAACCAGTTAATATCTCTTTTCACTTCTTACAACCTGAACATCTCTTACTCAACACTAATCTCTCGTAAGACTCTCACAAAGAACAAAACAGATACATAGTCATCTTTTAATCATAACACTACACAACAATGATAATGTTATTTAAAATTTCTACTAAAAATAACATTAATTAAATTGTTAATAAGCCCAAAAAATACCACAACACCCACTGTTTATATTTATTTAATTCTCCTGTTTTTATAATCCTTTGAGGTGAACGTTCACAATTTGCGTATTCATGTTTTAAAATATGATATGTGCAGACCTTTTTTCGATGTCACTGTATATTTTGATGCTCAATTCACAATTTTTAAAAACACGTCCTTTTATTTTCTCATAAGTGTATATGTTACTGATCTGTTTTTGACAAGCAGTAAACAATGTTATAACAAATATCATTTATAGTTTTGTTTAATCTTATTGCTATTCTTATCGGTTCCCTTTGATGTGGAAGAAATACCCTTGAACAAGTGCTGACTCACGTTATGAAAGGAAAAGAAAATCAACACACACAAATTCATCAAAGACAGTTCCTGTCTTCCCCCTCTCCTTCGAGAATTACAAAATAGCTCGGAGATGCAAAGTACTTTTTTAAGTTGTCAGTGTAGCTGACATTATCAACAGTAAATCCGGTTTTATATCACACATCATTTTTAAGCACCTGGGCACAACTTAAAACCCATAATCGACCAATTCGCAACACACTTATTCTATTCTTTTATATGTAAATCGTGTAACATACTCATTACACGTTTATTAAACTATCAGAAATTAACGGTCACTTGAAAATCTTCAAAATAAAACCCTTTTCCTGAGTATAGATTTAAAACTCGTCTCCCTTGAGGTTACTAATACTAAAACCTTACATTTTATGGATGAAAATCTACATTCTAAACATATAATTCTGAAATTGACATTTTTACTAAAAAGCACATATTACACTTAATTCAGATTATAAGACCAATTTATAATTTCTAAGAACTGTACGGGAAGCGTATGAAAAAGGGAACAGCGATGTTTAATAATGAGTTCCACCTCCACTGGTTTGGATGATTTTAAAATATTCTTTAATGGTATGTTAGAAATAAGCGTTTCGATTAGAGTCGGTGCATGTTATTTCATGTGCTAGAGATGTCTTTACGAATTTGAATATTGTTTGCTACTTCTGGATACACCGCTTATAATCCATCCCCAAAGATTTTAAATTGGGTTAAAGGTGAGCATGTAGGATGTCTAGGAATCGACTCCATTTTTTGAAAAATGTCAAAGTCTGTCGTGCAGCGTTGCTTGCAGCATTAAGCTGTTCGAATAACGATTCATCGCACAAAAACGATGGCCGTCCGTCATGAACAATGCTGTTTGTAGTATACTTACATTACCAACACCGCTGATCTTGTTACTTCCTTCAGCTCCATCGTCCCTTTGTAAGAAAAGGACCCCCATACAATTAGGGATCCTCCACCAGTATAAGGCGTGGAGAACATTTCATGAGGTATGTTTCGTTATTCCAATATTGTTGAAAACCACCAAACTATCTAGGTTTAATTTTTGCATCAGAAAACATAACTTTTTCAACTTCTGAAGGTCACATGATTATTATTCATCAGTAAACTTTCTGCGGTTAAACTTGTAACGTGGATGCGTTCGAAGAATTTGTTTAGGCTACTAATTTACCATGCCTTCTTTTGGTTCGTAAGTGTTGTCTGATCGTTACTGGACTGTAGACAGGATCTCCTACTGCCGTAATTTGACTAGAAGGAAGTCCTCTGTCTTTCCAAACAACCCTTCTCAATCTCCTATTAATTTAGAATAAATTTTTGGGGCCTGATAGTGGAATTTGCTGTTCATCATCTTCACTGTTCTTTAGAACGTTGCAAACAACGGTTTTACTGGGATAGATTTTGCTGCGATATTCGGCTGTGACAAAACTTGTTAGTTAAAATCTACAATTCGAGTACGTTTATTTTGCTTGCTTTTAGCATGATGACATCTTTATCCAGTGATTGTTAATCTGTAAATGATATAAAAAACAATTTATACCTCTGGTCTCATAATTTAAATCAAGTTTAAAATACCTCATTTTATAAAAATGTACATTTTTGAATTAAATGTGTCACATATAGCTTTTCTCAATACCTTTTACGACTGTAGTATTTCTTAGTGGGGGCAGTTTAAAAATAATCTTAGGAAATCTTTCGTCTTAAAGATTTTAAAGTGGTCTTAAATTTTGCATCAGGAATGTGTCTTAATGTCCTGCTAAATTGACATGATTTCCTTTAGTTAGTGCACCGCTTCTAGAGGTGGCTGCGCGTGTATGTTTGAAGCATGTTTGCGCATTCTATAACTACACTCTTCCTGAAATCACATAAGTTAATTGGTTTATTTATTAATAAGGATGGTGTAAATGATAGTGGGATGAAATTGTGGCCCTAGAAAAAAAACACATGATTCATTTTTCGTTTAATCTGTTTTTTGTTGTTGTTGCAAGTTAGCCAGTTGTATACAAATCTCAAGAGCAATAGAAACTTTGTATTATGTTTGAAAGTGGCACAATGTTCAACGAGCAAGATCTTAGTTAAATCACTATACAACTGATGTTCTCGACCGATCTGTTGACATTATTCCTTCATAAACTGTTTGCTCAATATATTTATTCAAAATGCTTATCGATTGCCAATTACTGTAATATTTAGTTTGCTGCCTCCCCACTAGCATTTAACATATTAGATGCAATTTTCATATATTTCTTAATTAAGATAGATTTTGTAAAGCACGTTATTCCTCGCCACATATACACGCTGTTCATTTTTTTTTAATAAATTGTTTAGAAACAATTTAAGTTAATCATGGAGAAGATTCAAATAAAGATATTGTGATCATTCAAGTGGTTTAAAGCTTCCATCAATTTTCATATATAACTGTTTTTCAACCTAAGTTAGAAAAGCAATAAATGGAATATATACAATACATGAAAATTAATAATCTATCCATCTATCCAGCTATATATATATATATATATATATATATATATATATATATATATATATATATATATATATATAATGAAACTCTTCGCATGTCCGTAATCGCTAATCTAAAAGCCATTTTCCCGACATATTACGATAGTGTTTTATCCAATCCAAGCGTGTTTTTGTATATTTCAAATTACGAAATAATACAATATTTTTTCCCAAATGGTGCGTAAAAAACATTTTTTTTTAAAACCAATCGTTGCAAGACTAAAATAGAAATCGTTGTTTTTTTTTTCAATTTATTATAGTTGTTTGCTGGTGATTTTATCATATTTTCATGTTTTCTTCCGTTTTTTCTTTGAGTGCTTTGTTACGCTTTCATAACCGGCGAGGCTGTCATGTTTCGAGTAAAACCGAGCAGCCAGTTTGTTACCTCTGGCTCAAATTCTGCACGTGCACCGGTCACTCTTTAATATCTGTAAAAAATGAGTACTCAGGATAGTAAGAAAAATAAAAATATGCCTCAGTCTAGAAGGATATACCTTCAACTAATCGAGGAAAAACGGTGAATTGTAGTTCGCCCTCATTAATTCTCTTTCACTCTCTTCCTTTCTCTATATCTCTCCCCACCATCTCTCCTTCCTCTCTCTATATTCTTCTGTCACTTTCTCCACCATTTTTGAGACATTTTTCTCTCTCTCACTCCCTCTATATCGCTTTCCTATCTCTGTCTTTCTCCCTCTTCTTCTGTCTCTCTCCCTTTTTGTCTTTAACATTCCCCTCTTTCTCTCGCTCTCTATCTTTCAATACGTCTATCCCTATATCTCCCTGTTTTCTCTATTTCTTTCTTTCTTTCCTTTTTTCTATCTTAAGCCCTCTAACCTCCTCTCTTTCTATCAATCTCTAGTCCTTCATACTATGTTAATCTCCTAAATTAATTACCGTAAATAATGTATTGTCAAAACATGAAACAATCCTATTTTTTTTAATTTATGACAGTGAATAAGGCATTGTCAAAACATGGATAAATGATGTTGTATTCACCTGATTTACTCACTGTGAGAATAGAAATTATTTGTAAATTACTGGTACTTTGAACAGCACTAGGGAGGGTTGGTATAAACTGCTATTAAATTGTTTTGGGTAGCCATTCGATGATAAAATTACATAGCCTTTGCTCTTGCAACATGTGGAATAGCTGCGCCCTTACTACCATTTTGCTTGGAAGTTACGATTAAACATTCAACTTTTCAAAATTCCCCCGTCCAATAACTTCACACCATCCAACATGGTAAACATATTGCAGAAATGCAAACTTATTGTTTATTTAAGATGCACAATGTCACACAAAAATCACTTAAGGTTCTCGATTCGATCCTGTCAATGCCAGGTCATTAGAGAATATAGAATCATTGCTTAATGGATATTTTAGACACACATTACCTGCAATTTCACAATCAACACCAGTAGATGAAATAAATGCCTGCCTTAAACAATCTACTTTTTGGGGCTATGTGAAGACATTTAAACTTAACTCAAAATATGATTGTCCAGTTGCAGAACTCTCGATACATAAAGAAATGTTCGCTCGATTGTAGGATATTGGGTACGAAAAAGATCCGGCTGATTTTAGTTACGGGTGAATTTCGTTGACTCTTAACTTTTGTAATTTAGTTACATTGATAAAAAATTCACTTCAAATTAAGTATAAGAATCGCAGCTTTAAATTCCCGGTGAGATAATCATATACAAGTCCTTAGACACTGTTGTTGAAGCAGATAAAGTGGTTTATTATCCATCAGGATTTTTGAATTTACTAGAATTTCCAGGATGCCACCGCATTGGCGTACTTATTTTCATGTTGCTAAATATGCAACATCCCAAGCTTTGCAATGGCACATACCTTGCAGTAAAACAAATATAATGAACAATATTATAGAAGCAACCATCTAAACAAGACTTTTTACATGTGGGCTATCTTCATTCAACGTTTTCCTATGATTCCGCCAGATATTGACAAATTATATTTCGATATTCAAAATAGTAGCATGATAAAATATGTCCATTATGCCAGGCTAAACATAAACAACTGTGACTTATGGCATATGATGTTCTAATGGCAAGAGTCAACTTCCTCCTTTCCTGCAACCATTGAGGCAGCTGTTAACTGGATCTAATTCTGAATCTAGAAGTTTCCTAAAAAAAATTTGACACTACAATTTCGCCTTCCAAAGTACGTCTTTTGGATCGAGTTTCGAACATGATGGTGGATCCATGCTAGAATTACACGTTCAGGACAATTATGCCACTTGATTGGACACCTGATCCCCATGAACAATCAGGATCCCATATACCTCAGTGTCTCTTTTATGTCGGATTACCAGCAGAAGGCTGCCTGACGTAGCTTAACTGCATTTGCTCACAGACACATTTCTCTTGAAGTACATCTAGATCTCGAGAATCTTCTTCATAAACATAGCAGTTATGTGCAAAGTTTCAAGGACAACCTAGGATCCTCCCCACTTCATAACTTTTAAATAGTAATACACGACTACCTTATGAACACCAGCGGATATAACTCACTATCTTACAACAAAGTTGGAATTCCTATATCGAAGCACAAATCATGACAAGGTTATCAAGAGTTGGGACAGCGGACTTCAAACAATCTGCGAAACGCTCAGATCGTATGATGCACTTTATTATCCATTATCTTTTGTTTACAGAAAGGGCGTATATAATTTGAATATACCCAAGTTCTGCTCTTCAAACTCCAACAATTCTACATCCAAGGTAGTATATTTTAAAAATGTCTATACTTCTCGATTCATGGTCTGACCTGACTGTTACAATTATCTGAATCGGCCACAAGACCTATTCAATAAGTTTGCTTTTGATATGTACGTTATAATGAGCGTTTGGTGTACACCAAGTAAAATCAGAAAAGCTTGCGTCCAAGAAGCTTCATACTAGCTTGCGAGGTCTCAGCAATGACAAAGATGCCACCAATTCAGAAAACATGCTTATTCTTACTTCTTAGTTCACACAAAGTTCTCGAGATATGCATGCAAGTACACGAGGACATGACAAGTGTGTGTCACTAAGGATCTATTCATAACCTTTTCATGCAACCCCAAATAGAAGGAAATTACATCCGGATTTTTACAGGACACACCCGAATACACTGACATGATTTGATTGCTAGAGTATTCCATCTAAAATTGCATAAACTTATGGATTTGATGACATTAGGTGAAGTTTGTGGGATGTACACAATTCTGTGGGAAAAGGCAACAATACAGTACAGTTGTGCCAATAAAACTATTTCCACAGATGTTCCAGATCTGGACTTAGACCAGGATTTATACATGAAAATACAAGGACATATGATCCATGATTCATTCGAACCTGGATTTAGAACAAACGTTCCTTTTGTCAAGGACAATAAAAGATTATACAAGAACTTCCCACTGAAATATTTATTGTGAAACTCTTACTGATCCTGAAAGTAACCCACTTTACAGACGACGCCGACTCGCAGAAAGAGGTTTCCCTGCTAGGATTACGGATAATGTGACACCTTATACATTACAGTTCCCTATATTACCTGTGCTTGGGATGCTCACATCAATGTAAAATGTAGCAGTTTCGTCAAATGTATAAAATACATTTGTAAATATTTAAATAAGTGTTCTGGTGCTGCTTTATTGGCATTGCGAAAAGAGGAGGAAATTAATGAAGTTAAACAATAGTTTGTTGGACAAAGTATTAGAAGCAATGAGGGAATTTGGTGCATCTTGGTTTCTCTACTCACAAAAGGCGTCCAGCAACACAAAATCTAGATATTAACCTTGGATATGGACAACGCATTTATTTTACATCTGAAAATACTATACGAATGGTTGACACAACCAGGACAACAACGTTAATGGCATTCTTCAACCTGTGTATAAATTTGCAAAAACATGATTTTACCATGAGCTAACGTTATATCAATGGATCATGAATATTTTCAATCTCAACCTTTGCCTTCATATCAAATATGGGACAGAAACAATGCCAACGCATGAAGCAATCTACGCATAAAATCCAGCAAATGCTTGGGACATGTTTCCACAGTTACACCGAATCAATTTGATTGTTTCCGCCTACAAATGTTGCTGAATCAGGTTCTAGTACCAACCTGTTCTGAGCGTCTTCAAACATATAAAACATTCCATTTTCCATACATACTATAAAGAGGCAACATTGATGAAATTGCTTCACCACAGTGTGCTGAAAAGATATGTTTTTGTGACAATTTTACATTTCTGCAATGCTGGCGACTTATATACTTCATAATTAGAGTTTACAAATCAATTCTTGGGAATTTTCTGCGTTAGGCACAGGCTGAGATTGAAGATATTATGTTGAGTGCAATGATCAACTATACCATATAGAGGATAAGATTCTTCGTATGTTTAGAAACGCCTTACCATCATATGGCTTACGTAAACCCGCTTCAGCATATCGGACAAAATTCCGACTCTTTTCTTTCAAAGAAACATCCTATGACATATACCTCTGTTCAACATTTGTTACTGAAATGGGACCTAAGCTACTTTCTGGCCAGTTCTTAGCTTTCAACACAATAACTAAATGTGTGTTTGATCGTACAGGTAGCCTTTTTCTTGATGCTGCCGTCGGCATTGGTAAGGCATTTGTTTCCAAACGCATGCTTGTTAAGATAAACAACTCGTCGCTCACTCTAAATGTAAACTTCCCTTGAACGTTGTTTAAGAAGAGATGCCTCTCTGTGATATTTCCAAAGAGAGACCTAGGGCTAATTTATTGAGACAATGCCACTTGATTGTGTGAGATGAATGCACCATGGCTTACAAAGGAGCAATAGAAGTCTGGAATACATCATTAAAATATATTATAGGTTGTTTAACTCATTTGCTTTCTGGATACTTTCATCAAATTTTGCCTGTCATTCCCAGGTTAGTGTATGTTTCAATTCCTCGCTTAAGAGACTTCGTTTAACCACTAAATTGCATGTACGACTCCATGAAAAGGACGTATTAGAAAAAAATCTGAGGACCTTCCTAGCTTTTGGAACGGTTATGTACCATCAGATACAAATGATAACATTGACACCAGCAATATATGTTGCGTGCAAGACACTTTGTGCGATCTCAAACAATCCAATTTGTCGGTAATTGGTTGATAACTACCATAATTATGACTTGCTATGTGGCAGGGCCATATTAGCTGCTACCAATCCAATTGTTTCAGCAATCAATTATAAGCTGATGGAAATTATCCCTGGTGCTAAGAAAAAAAATCCAGTCTTTCCAGAAAAGTGTGCATCCGAAAAATGATGTAAAATTTCCTGTTGAGTTTCTCAATTTATTAAATGTCCTTCGCCTAATTTACCCCACATTGACCTTCGGGAAATAGTGTTTAGTAATTATTTTACGGAATATTGTATCACTAAAACGTTGCAATGGCACAAGATAAGTGATTAACAAAAAGTCGGACACCATTATTTACGTTTTTTTTTTTTTTTTTTACACAGTGATCACTACTTATCAAGGCCCGGAAACCACTAAGGGATAAGGCTTATTGCAAGTACATTAAGTTAGAGAGGATATTTGCTGAAGTGTTTACTTAAGGGAGCGGTTCATTAGGAATTTGTTAACGTCGGACTTGAAGACATGCAAGTTGTAGTCCGGAGGGAAGCAGGCAGACGGAACAGAGTTCCACAGGCGTGCAGTTCTAAGAAAGAAGCTTTGTTCATGGACTCCGCGTTTTGATTTAGGCACAGATATAGAGTGGGGGAAATTTTTCACAGTGGATTCAGCTAGACGGGTGTTTTTCGTGAAAGATTGGCGAGGGGGGACCAGAGATTGGAGTTCAGACGAGCATCTGCCATGGAAATAACGATAAAACAAGGATAGGCTCGCAACGTCTCTTCTGTGGGAGAGAGGTTGCAGGGTAGAGAAAAGGGCATCCCCCAATAAGCCACGAAGTCTATTTTGTACTCTGTCAAGGCAGGATAGGCTGTTTTTAGCAGCTCCTGCCCAGATATTGCAACAATATTCCATCCTTGGACGTACTTGGCTTTTATATAGATAGAGAATTGCATGAGTAGTGAGATATCTTCTGGAGCGGAAGAACGATCCCACCATCTTTCCAGCGACCTTGGCAACAGACTTGATGTACGTGTTCCATTTCAGATCAGGAGTAAAGGTCAAACCCAGAAGCTTGTCAAAACACGGAGCCTCACCCAGACGAGAGCCATCCATCACAATTGATGTCAGCTGGGGATCAGAGCGTTGATGATGTAAGGATAGGAGTTTGGTTTAGGATGCTTTAAAGGTAACCAGCCACATCTTCCCCCACTGAACCACGCGCTCGAGATCAGAGTAGAGAGAATCAGAGAGAACTTTGTCATTTACAGCCTTTGATGTGTTGCCGTAGATGGTTGTGTCATCAGCATAGATGTCAACGAATGATTTAAGTATGTGTTTAGGGAGGGCATTGATGTAGATCAGGAAGAAAGTTGGCCCCAGGATTGACCTCTCTTGAAGGCCTCCGATTTTTGTCCATCGACGACTATTCTTATGAGCCTATCGGAGAGAAATGATTTAATGATTGAGAAAACATTTCCAGTTATACCGTAGCTGGAAATCTTGTGAAGTAGACCCTTATGCCATACCTTGTCAAAGGCCTTTGATATGTCAAGAGCAATTGCCTTCGAAAGGAAGCCTTTGTCAAGAGATTCACTTATCCTGTGGAATATTACCGTCTGCACATCTGCGGTAGATCTTGCAGAGCGGAAACCATATTGAGTGTCACTAAGAAGGTTATTCCTGCTGAGGTGGTTGACTATTTCTCTATTTAATATGGATTCCAGCAACTTACTCATAACACACAGGAGACTTAAAGGTCTGTATTGAGAGGGAGATGACTTATCACCTGAATTCTTAAATACAAGGCAAACTGAAGAGGTCTTCCAGGGAGTCGGAAAGCACTTCTCCTTAAGGCAGCGCTTAAATAGTTTCGTAAGTATGGGAGCAAGTTCTGGTTGAAGCTTTTTTAACACTATAATTGGGATGCCATCAGGGCCAGTTGCTTTACTAGAAATCTAGTTTCTTTATTTTTTTGGCGACCTCCTGCACGGATATTTGTATGTTACCTAGCTTGTTCTGTGTTATAGCAGGAAATTTGGGGAGTTGATGGCCTTCGTCGCATAGGATAGAATTAGCTGCAAAGTTCTTTGCAAATAGTTTGGCCTTGTCTGACGCTGACGAGATGACCTCTGGTCCATTATAATGGTTGTTATAGAACGCACACTTCTGTTCAGGAATTTAATTGTTATTTGCCAAAACTGGTGGGAACCAAGCCGCTGATCAGCTACCTTGGATTTAACAGACTGGGCATATAGCTCTCTTGCATTTTTGATTACTCTTTTACAGTGGTTGCTGGCAGACCTGAAAGCAGCTTTAGTTTCATTGCATCTATTACGTTGGTAGCTATGGAAAAAGTGATTTCTGTGCGCGATAGCAGCAGCACATTCTGGGGAGAACCATGGCTGGCTGTTAGGTTTTTGTTGGAATATTCTAGATGGTATGAATCGGTCTATGCCTACAATTAACCATTCGGTCAGATCTGATACTATAGAGGACACATCCTTTTTAAACATGGAGTGCAGATGTAAATCAGATATGAATGTACGGAAGCTATCCCAGTCAGCCATAGAGTATCGGTATACAGTACGGTGGAGGGGTACGTCTGGGGGCTTCTTACATTTCGTTTTTATCTGAACTGATACGAAGGAGTGGTCGGAGGATCCTAGAGGAGGATGAACAAAACATGAACATAGCTCAGAAAAAGTTGAGAGAAAAAGGTCTAAGAGGCTTGCATATTGACCGGGTGTATCGGGCACACGGGTGGGTTCGCGAACAATCTGAGTGAGGTCATAAGCAATGGCAAAATCATGACAAAACCTCCCCTCGTCGTCTGTCTTATTTGAATGGGTCAGCCATTCCACGTTATGGACGTTGAAGTCACCACAGATGTGGATGTTAGCCGAGGAATGTGAAGACAGTATGTGGTCTATTTTCTCAGATATGCTCTTAAAGATAGTAACTCCGCTGTTGTGGGGCCTATAGAGGGCAAATATAAATGCAGTGGTGTTAGCAAGTGCAACCCTGAAGCACATATAGGGTAAATTAGGATCTTCTCTAGAGATATCCCTGCCACACGGGAAGCCATCCTTAATGTAGGCACATATTCCATGCCCATGGCGATCTTGGGTGTCAGATTTAGCTGTTAAATTTGAGTATCCGTCAAATATGAACTCGTCTAGGTTAGTGGTCGGTCTTATTCCAGTTTCACTTAGAAATAATATGTCCGGTTTCGTCTCCTGTAATAGGGTTTCAACCTCTGGAAGGTTGGAACGTAGACCCCTAATGTTGGAGAAGGAGACCTGGTAGTAGGGGTCTACGTTGAAAGATGGGGTTCTAGGTTTAATCGAGTTTTTATTCTGGATATATATCATGTTGAAGTTTGGGGATTTGTGGAATAGGTCGGCATACTTGGTTAGAGCAGTACAGAGAGGGAAAGTAAGAGAGAAAAAGACAGGATTTTTTGTAGCACACTAAAAGGTAAAGCCGTAACAATTACCCACTAGTATGGCATCGAGAGGCCCCACCAGAGACTACTGCATGGTCCAGATCCACTCACCAAATGGCAATACAGCAGTCCCAGTACTTTGCGCCTTCTGATAGGACAGCCTCCTTTGTGGTTAATCCAACGTTCGGGTCCCTGACTATCAGGTGGATAACGTCAGCCCAGACAAACGTTTACCTCCAGCACCCTTACTAGTGACATGGCCACAAGGATAGACAGAGACAGAAAAATTTCCGACATCTCAGACTACTGGTCACCAAGTACTACCGACCTTTAAGCAGCTTTTTCTTCACCCTTTGTCAGAAAAATCACTCATTGAATGAGGACTGAATGACAAAATAGGAGAAGCGAGAGTTACTGGAGCTGCCTATAACACATCCACTGTATTATCTACTCTCCATTGAAAAAAGGGGGGTACAAGTTACTTATCTATATCTAAGTAGTAAGTCCGGTGCTTAGTTAAAAATTCAGGACACTTTTGATGATAATCTCCCCGCATATTAATGGGTGGAAGTGTCGTTATCTATCGAGTTTAAATCATTAGAGTTTCATATTATAAATTAATTAAAATCCAATAATTAACTATTATTAATTTGTAAAGTCGGCTTAATATTAATTTACATTCGAATTTAGATAATTATTCAAGGTTTTACTTTAGGAGGTTCGTGTTCATGAGTAACTGTTTCTTTGCACTGTATTATATTTCGAATGTACTTGAACATATGCTAACTATGAGATGGTTTGATTTTCCAGCAATAAGGCATTTACAATACATGCATGCTTGCAGTAAAAGTATATATTAAGTATACTACTTAAATAAAGTCCTAACATTATATATTCTATTAGAATAATTTCCGGCATTTTTTCGTTTATCGTTAGTTGCCGGCATTTTGTTTGTTTTTTTATTGTTTAACTTTGTAGAATGAGGGGGCGGATAATACAGACAAAATACATAAATAAAACACGAAACAAACACGTTTAAAAACAAGCTAACATAAACAAAAAACATTTAGGATTAGTTTTAAAAAAATACTTAACGTTGTTGCGCTAGAAGACTCCGTTCTCATTTTGTCAACTGGTAGCTCATTACTATTATAAGCAAATGCGGCAAGGTAGAAAAGGTTGTAATCCCAAAGATCATACCAAAACAACATACGATTGAGCACTATATACTTTCAAAAGAATTCAGCTACCCTATTCGTCTACCTTCCGCAATGTCGATTAACAAATCCCAGGGCACAAACTTGTTTGATTCTAGCTTTCAACTGGTAAGATCATGCTTTTCACGCGGGCAATATTAAATTGGCTGTTTACGCGTAGGCAGTGGCAAAAGCCTTTTTTAATACATTCTTGTTGTTTTCAATGAGGTTTTATAGCAATGCTAAGCTAGATTTACTGATAATCTAACTCTTCTTGGAAAATATTCTTTGAATCAATCTTTGTTGCCTGACCAATCTTCGTTTTATGGTGTATTTAATAAATCTATTTAACATGTTCTCATTTTACTCTAAATCAAATCAAATCCAAAAATCACATTTTATGAAGGGAATTTGCTAATTCGTTCTTTTTAGTTGCCCTTTCATTCTTCATCCTTACTGTGATTTCTTTTTCTGGATACTTTGCTCATTTCATGGTTATGATTAATATGTTATGTTCAATAAGTAATGCCCCTGAACCACTTCCCATATAATTAAAACACCGAAACTTAGCACAGTTATTAGTCTTTCTCTACATAGGAATCACCCAGAGTTATGCATTTCTCCCATCGTTTGATACAGCACTGGAGGCTGTTTTTGTAGAACACCCCAGGTTGGTCCTCCAGCCACGACCTCACTTCAGAAATCAAGGCTGAATCATCTGGGAATTTCTTTCCTTTAAAAAACTACTTCATGACTAGGAAAAGGATAAATTCAGAGGTTGCAAGGTCAGGGGAGTAGGGAGGATGGGGAAGATTTCATCACCACACACCCGTGCGTCTGATCTGGCGACATGCGAGTTGTGAACCGGAGCGTTTTCCTTCAGGAGGAGTGTACCTTTTCTGATCTTGCCCCGCCTCTGGACTTTGATAGCTTTCCTTTATTTCCTCAAAAGTGAAGCATAATAGGCTCCTGTAATGGTGGTACTCTTTGCCAGGAAATCTGTCATAACTACTCCGTCCTGGTCCCAGAAGACTGGGAGCATGACCTTGCCAGCGGAGGGCTGCACCCTTGCCTTCTTTGAAGGTGGTGAGTCCAAGTGGTTTCACTGAATTGACTGGGCTTTGGTCTCTGGATCATAGTGATGGATCCAGGTTTCATCCTGTGTAATCAGTCATTTGAAAAACTTTTACTCATCTTCATGACACATCTCCAAATTAATCCTCGAGCACTCGACGCGTTCTCGCTTCTGGAATGGTGTGAGCAACCTGGGAATCCATCTGGCAGACACCTTATGCATATGCAAATGGTCATGAATGATAGTTTCCACAGACTCTGTACTAATCTTGACATCTTGGGCTATTTGGCGGATAGTAATGCGCCGATCTTCCAAAATGACAGCCTCAACTTGACGGACAAATGCCTCATCAATGGCAGAAGGGGGTGACTAGGTCTGGGAGCTGTTTCCACAGACTTCTGGCCATGTTTGAATTAACGATGCCAGCGTTTTACAAGGTCATATGATGGGGCATTATCACCATAAGTTTCTTTCATTTCATCAAAAGTATCCCGTGGTGTGCGTGCTTTCAAATACAAAAAAAAAACAAAAACAAATCACTGCTCAATATTCAACAGGCTCCATTTCATACCTGACTCAGTTCAAACACACGTAAAACAGAAACCACAATTAGTTCAGATCTATAATTTGCCATATTACCCGTAGAGATATAAATTATTGCACATAAAAAATTCAGCTAGATCAGACAACTGAAAGTGGGCCACGGGCATTACTTATTGAACACCTCTCGTATTACTGCTTCATTTACCAGTGAAAAAAATAAATTCAAATCTCTCTCATGTTTGTTGTCAATCAATTTGCGCATTAAAACAAAGGGTGTGCATATTCTTATATTTTTAAATTCTTCAATTAATCTTCCAATTATATGATATTGTTTCAAGTTGTCTGTACTGAGAAAAAAACTATGCTCTCTCGTACATATCGTTTGTATACACTCAGCTTTGAAAAACATGATCTATAACTTATGAGGGACTTAAACTGAATGTTACAAAATATAAAGTAATGAGTTGCCACTAGTCAGTTAACAATCAATAAAACATAAATAGAACATACCCATTTGCTGGAATAGCAAAATCTACTGCTGGTATAAATATATACACACTATTAGTGATAGTTCATGAGCATTTCTACTAATATAATGATATTGCAACAGTAGTGTTAGTTAATTTTGAGTAAATCTGAAATATAAAGAATAAATGTATTAGAAAATATCTGATGCCCCGGTTTAATTAGCGTTTGTATATATATATATATATATATATATATATATATATATATATATATATATACATATATATCTATCTATCAATCTATATATATATACATATATATATCTATCAATCTATATATATATGATGACATTTGTATTGATTTATATATCTATCTATCATATAAAGCTGAATGTGTGTGTGTTTGGTCACGAATAGGCTGCTATATAGTTTAATATTTTAAAAAAAAAACTTATTACATATAATGATAGAAGATGTATCAAGACATACGCAGGGGTATGTTTGATCTGGCAGAACGGTGTTTCATTAAAATTGTAGGGGTCTGCGTTCGCACCTGGTCCACAAAGTATGGAAATAAAAAAAAATTAAAAATTTAAAATAAACGTTTACAAGTGTTTGTGAAATAGATGTACATAAGAATACTTTGATAAGTATGCTTTAACTAAAATAGGGATAGTATAGTTAAATTGCGGGGTCTGCGTTCGTGCACGACCTTCATAAAATGGAAATAGGCACAAACTTTAATAAATATTTCTCATATCTATCTGTGTAAGTATACCTTGATAATTATGTTTCAGTTTGAAGAAATATGGTATAACAACTTATGGGGAGTTCAAAATGCCGGCTACTAACGATAAAAGAAAAAATGCCGGAAATTATTCTAATAGAATAGATAAAGTTAGGACTTTATATAAAAAAAAAAGTTAGAACTATTTTTTTTTAACAAAAAAAAAGTAAATTAAATACTTTCACACATCCGACCGTAACGACTTTTATACTATAAATAGATAGGCACTCGACCAAGTTATCCGGAATTAGAAAACTTCTTTCGCTCTAGAAAGACATACGCCAGCTACCAGTTGACAAAAAGACGGAGAACGGAATCTTCTAGCGCAACAACGTTAAGTATTTTTTTAAAACTAATCCTAAATGTTTTTGTTTTTTATTAATGTTACCTTGTTTTTAAACGTGTTTTTTCGTGTTTTATTTATGTATTTTGTCTGTATTCTCCTGTATTATCCGCCCCCTCATTGTACAAAGCTAAAACATTAAAAACAAACAAAATGCCGGCAACTAACGATAAACGAAAAAATGCCGGAAATTATTCTAATAGAATAGATAATGTTAGACTTTATTTAAGTAGTATACTTAATATATACTTTTACTGCAAGCTTACATGTATTGTAAATGCCTTCATCTTGCTGGCAAATCAAACCATCTAATATAGTTTGACTTATGTTCAAGTACATTCGAAATATAATGCAGTGCAAAGAAACAGTTACTCATAAAAACGAACAACCTAAAGTAAAACCCTGAATAATTATCTAAACTCGAATGTAAATTAATATTAAGCCGACTTTACAAATTGATAATAGTTAATTATTGGATTTTAATTAATTATAAGATGAAACCCTAATGATTTAATCTCGATAGATGACGACAAACTTCCATTCATTAATATGGGAGGGGAGATTATCATCAAAAGTGTCCTGAATTGTTAACTTAGCACCGGATTTACTACTTAGATATAAATAAGTCACTTGCCCCCACCCCCCCTTTTTTAAATGGAGAGTAGATAATACAGTGGATTTGTTATCGGCAGCTCCAATAACTCTCGCTTCTCCTATTTTGTCATTCAGTCCTAATTCAATGAGTTATTTTTCTGACAAAGGGTTAAGAAAAAGCTGCTTAAAGGTCGGTAGTACTTGGAGACCAGTAGTCTGAGATGTCGGAAATTTTTCTGTCTCTGTCTGTCCTTGTGGTCATGTCACTAGTAAGGGTGCTGGAGGTAAACGTTTGTTTGGGCTGACGTTATCCGCCTGATAGTCAGGGACCCGAACGTTGGATTAACCACTAAGGAGGCTGTCCATTCAGCACGAACAAAGTACTGGGACTGCTGTATTGCCATTTGGTGAGTGGATCTGGACCATGCAGTAGTCTCTGGTGGGGCCTCTCGATGCCATACTAGTGGGTAATTGTTACGGATGTATATTTTCGTGTGCCACAAAAAAATTCTGTCTTTTTCTCTCTTACTTTCCCTCTCTGTACTGCTCTAACCAAGTATGCCGACCTATTCAACAAATCCCAAAAACTCAACATGAAATATCTCCAGAATAAAAACTCGATTAAACCTAGAACCCACTCTTCAAACGTAGACCCCTACTACAAGGTCTCCTTCTCCAACATTAGGGGTCTACGTTCCAACCTTCCAGACGTTGAAACCCAATTACAGGAGACGAAACCGGACATATTATTTCTAAGTGAAACTGGAATAAGACCGACCACTAACCTAGACGAGTTCATATTTGACGGATACTCAAATTTAACAGCTAAATCTGACACCCAAGATCGCCATGGGCATGGAATATGTGCCTACATTAAGGATGGCTTCCCGTGTGGCAGGGATATCTCTAGAGAAGATCCTAATTTACCCTATATGTGCTTCAGGGTTGGACTTGCTAACACCACTGCATTTATATTTGCCCTCTATAGGCCCCACAACAGCGGAGTTACTATCTTTAAGAGCATATCTGAGAAAATAGACCACATACTGTCTTCACATCCCTCGGCTAAAATCCACATCTGTGGCGACTTCAACGTCCATAACGTGGAATGGCTGACCCATTCAAATAAGACAGACGACGAGGGGAGGTTTTGTCATGATTTTGCCATTGCTTATGACCTCACTCAGATTGTTCGCGAACCAACCCGTGTGCCCGATACACCCGGTCAATATGCAAGCCTCCTAGACCTTTTTCTCTCAACTTTTTCTGAGCTATGTTCATGTTCTGTTCATTCTCCTCAAGGATGCTCCGACCACTCCGTCGTATTAGTTCAGATAAAAACGAAATGTAAGAAGCCCCCAGACGTACCCCTCCACCGTACTGTATACCGATACTCTATGGCTGACTGGGATAGCTTCCGTACATTCATATCTGATTTACATCTGCACTCCATGTTTAAAAAGGATGTGTCCTCTATAGTATCAGATCTGACCGAATGGTTAATTGTAAGCACGGAACAATTCATACCATCTAGAATATTCCAACAAAAACCTAACAGCCAGCCATGGTTCTCCCCATAATGTGCTGCTGCTATCGCGCACAGAAATCACTTTTTCCATAGCTACCAACGTAATAGATGCAATGAAACTAAAGCTGCTTTCAGGTCTGCCAGCAACCACTGTAAAAGAGTAATCAAAAATGCAAGAGAGCTATATGCCCAGTCTGTTAAATCCAAGGTAGCTGATCAGCGGCTTGGTTCCCACCAGTTTTGGCAAATAACAATTAAATTCCTGAACAGAAGTGTGCGTTCTATAACAACCATTATAATGGACCAGAGGTCATCTCGTCAGCGTCAGACAAGGCCAAACTATTTGCAAAGAACTTTGCAGCTAATTCTACCCTATGCGACGA
This sequence comes from Euprymna scolopes, assembly GCF_053919585.1. NCBI lineage: Eukaryota > Metazoa > Mollusca > Cephalopoda > Sepiida > Sepiolidae > Euprymna > Euprymna scolopes. The sequence goes on along the minus strand of NC_136484.1, from coordinate 8,107,893 downwards.
AGGCCATCAACTCCCCAAATTTCCTCCTGTAACACAGAACAAGCTAGGTAACATACAAATATCCGTGCAGGAGGTCGCCAATCTAATAAAGAACCTAGATTCCAGTAAAGCAAGTGGCCCTGATGGCATCCCAATTATAGTGTTAAAAAAGCTTCAACCAGAACTTGCTCCCATACTTACGAAACTATTTAAGCGCTGCCTTAAGGAGAAGTGCTTTCCGACTCCCTGGAAGACCTCTTCAGTTTGCCTTGTATTTAAGAATTCAGGTGATAAGTCATCTCCCTCTCAATACAGACCTTTAAGTCTCCTGTGTGTTATGAGTAAGTTGCTGGAATCCATATTAAATAGAGAAATAGTCAACCACCTCAGCAGAAATAACATCCTTAGTGACACACCATATGGTTTCCGCTCTGCAAGATCTACCGCAGATGTGCTGACGGTTATATCCCACAGGATTAGTTAATCTCTTGACAAAGGCTTCCTTTCTAGGGCAATTGCTCTTGACATATCAAAGGCCTTCGACAAGGTATGGCATAAGGGTCTACTTCACAAGATTTCCAGCTACGGTATAACTGGAAATGTTTTCTCAATCATTAAATCTTTTCTCTCCGATAGGCTCATAAGAGTAGTTGTAGATGGACAAAAATCGGAGGCCTGCAATATAAATGCTGGAGTCCCTCAGGGGTCAATCCTGGGCCCAACTCTCTTCCTGATCTACATCAATGCCCTCCCTAAACACATACTTAAATCATTCGTTGACATCTATGCTGATGACACGACTATCTACAGCAACACATCAAAGGCTGTAAATGACAAAGTTCTCTCTGATTCTCTCTCCTCTGATCTCGAGCGCGTGGTTCAGTGGGGGAAGATGTGGCTGGTTACCTTTAATGCATCCAAAACCAAACTCCTATCCTTATATAATTAACGCTCTGATCCCCAGTTGGCATCAATTGTGATGGATGGCTCTCGTCTGGGTGAGGCTCCGTGTTTTGACAAGCTTCTGGGTTTTACCTTTACTCCTTATCTGAAATGGAACACGTACATCAAGTCTGTTGCCAAGGTCGCTGGAAAGATGGTGGGATCCTTCTACCGCTCCAGAAGATATCTCACTACTCATGCAATTCTCTATCTATATAAAAGCCAAGTACGTCCAAGGATGGAATACTGCTGCCATATCTTGGCAGGAGCTGCTAAAAACAGCCTATCCTGCCTTGACAGAGTACAAAATAGACTTCGTGGCTTATTGGGGGATGCCCTTTTCTGTACCCTGCAACCTCTCTCCCACAGAAGAGACGTTGCGAACCTATCCTTGTTTTATCGTTATTTCCATGGCAGATGCTCGTCTGAACTCCAATCTCTGGTCCCCCCTCGCCAATCTTTCACGAAAAACACCCGTCTAGCTGATTCCACTGCGAAAAATTTCCCCCACTCTATATCTGTGCCTAAATCAAAACGCGGAGTCCATGAACACAGCTTCTTTCTTAGAACTGCAAGCCTGTGCCTGCTTCCCTCCGGACTACAACTTGGATGCCTTCAAGTCCAATGTTAACAAATTCCTAATGAAGGTCCCCCTTAATTAAACACTTCAGCAAATCTCACTAACGTAATGTATTTGCAATAACCCTTATCCCTGAGTGGCTTCCGGGCCTTGATAAGTGGTGATCACTGTGTAAAAAAAAAAATTTAAAAAAAAAGTTCGTTCGCACCTTATCTTCGTATAATGGAAATATGTCACAAAGTTTAACAAGGATTTTTAATATAGATCCACAGAATATTATGATAATTGTTTCAGCGTGCACAGGTATGGTATAATAAATTATGGGGTTTATATATTTTATTTTTATTTTCATCATATTTTGCTTTGGTATTGATACTCCCAAATTCAACCCAAATTTACATTTACAGTCCTTCCTTTTCATAACTTATCATATTTTCATAAATCAGATTCCATTTTCTGTAGGCTGTTTTTGAACCCAGTCAACGACGGGTACTGTTGTTAGTATATATATATATATATATATATATATATATATATATATATATATATATATATATATATATATATATATATATATATATATATTTGCGTGCGTGTGTGTGTATTATTATGCATGCATCTTTATAGGATTTAAAATGTATGAATTTATATGATTATTATTTGTGCATATATACTTCCGAGTAATTGATGTTTTTTTTAAATTTTTTTATTACCAGGCATGCATATATATTTTTAAACGTATATGTGTTAATGGTTACGGTGAAAGTTATGAAAAACGCTCTACTGTTCTATTGTTTCGTTCAGCTAACTTGTTCCTATAAATTTAAATACAGAGCCATCCTATGTTAGATATTTCTCGACTGCTTTCTATTTTTTTACTTTGTTTTTAGTAAGATGGATGCATCTTAATTTTTTACCAATTTGCATAAATCACAAAAAAAAAAGAGTCTAATATACCTATCTGGATTATACATCACATGTTTTCATTGATAAATGGATAATTAATATAGCAGATAGAGCATTAATTAAAGACATATTAAAATGATCAAAATTATAATAGTTATTAGTTCTTTAATTTTTCAACAACACTATAACACTTTTGATTCATACATAAAAGATGGAATATAAGTTTTTACTGATCTATTGAAATAACCAGTATATAAATCGTTGTTAGTAGGTATGATAAACTTTGAAAACTGTAAGTAAAATTATCCCTACAATTTCAAATTATAAAATGCTAAAGACGTGGCATTGACTAGTCGCAAATAAATTCCAGATAAACGCTATATTTTTCATACTTGAATAACTAAACATCGAACTTTAAAGGGTAACAACTCAACTAACGTGTTGATATGAGTTTATATTGTCATCACCTGTCCATACATAATAGCTATCTTTATTCTTCTTTCATTTTATTGGAAGAATCAGCAGAAGGCTTTGTTTCTTCAGTCTTTTACAATACGGACTAAATTATCAGCTTCGGTCACAAAAATAAATTGTAGTAATGAATACGATGCCTATACGTCGTCCCTAGTGTTTGTTCTAGAAATAAATTAAAATAAAAAAATATTGGGAAACAAAGGCCACAATACAATCTATGAATGCATACGATATTATTATGATTTTAATATTATGATCTTAAAAAAAACACACACTACTTTAAAAGCATAACAATTAAAAAAGTATAAAAATATTTATTAGGTTTGTACTTCAGCCAGATTTTATTTCTATAAACAGAATAGAAGTAGATGTAAATGTTAAAGATAATTAGTATAAATGCAATTAATCGGATCAGAAATAAAAAAAATAATAAATATGGGAATTTTTGGGCGCAACTGAATAGTACGCGAATCAGAAAAAAATGGTGTGTGTGTTTTTTTTTTTTTAAATGCTAAGAACAATTCCTTTTATAAGTTTATTTGCCTTTTAACTTAATGTAAAATAGATTGTATATATTTCTTTGTATTAATTATGAGTAAACTTTAAATCACCTCTATTTCTACGTTTGGAAAAGTATATGTATATATGTTTTTTTTGGGGGCGGGGGGTTGTACGCTTCCCCAAAAAGATTTGCTTAGAATTTATTTTTTAAATCAGAATCGGTAAATATATCGGAATCAGAACTTTAGAACATAATACATAATTCTATCGAAATCTGGAAAAAAATTGGTTGGATTAATGCTATCACTATAATCTTTAAAATTTGTTTCAATATCAGAAGACAATTCGCCGCTGGTTAAGTTCACCAAATCAATATATTTAACTTCTCTTTTAAGATGTGTATGTGACACAACGCACTTGATATAATTGACAAAGCGGACATTTCCACTAGAATATACAAAGTTATCAATCCGTTTTCTCATTTAGATGCTATCAGTTTTACAAATCAGATAGAATTCCATTTGACGTTTCACTTGTGTAACAATTATGTCCATATCGACTGAACATTTACGAATATATCGACCTCGAGGGAACGTTTCTAACTGCGCTACAACCTAACCAATATAGATGCAATACTGTTGCTTGTGATTTTACCGGCGATCGAATGTCATACTCATTAGGAAAATTAGATTCTTTTTTGATATGAAACAGATGTGTTTGATATGACACGTGAAAATTTTGCATGCATTTCAGAATATCACACTTTAATGACATTTTCATTCTTTTAATAATTTCTTGTCTCTTAATAATTATAAATCCATTGAATTTCATCATTTTACGCAAGCAAAAATAACTTGGAAATGTTGCAATATAAGATTACAGATGTAATTAATATCGCATGGACTTTACACAAATTCGGATACATTTGATGCAATGCGTTTTGGTATGAGCATCTTTACACAACTATGTCTATACAGTAGTAGCGTTCTGGTGTGCCTGTGTTTACAATTCTCCTAGAGCCAAGACAAGAGAACCAATCGTGACCAATCTTGACATAATGCTGATTCCCCAAAGTAATTAGCTGATTTATATATACTCTCCTACAGCCCACGCCACTAGATAAATCATGACCAAACATGGATTGTTGGTGGTCTTCTACCTAGAGATGGTTTACACCATTTTTTAAAGGTTGCAGTTAAAAGTCAAGGTCATAGCCTATATATATATATATATATATATATATATATATATATATATATACATATGCATATATATATATAATTATTCCATTTAACTGCATAAATAAAGATACAAAGATATCAGTTTATGCATAAATTTTCAGTATTTATTTCAACATATATACGTAAGAGGTAGGCCTGACTAATTCTCACGAGAACGAAACTCGGAATATTCTGTGGAACTTAATTGTCATATAGATTTTCATAAGTTACGATATATATATATATATGTGTGTATGTGTGTGTATGTGTGTGTGCGTGTGTGTGAATGTGTGTGTAGATGAAAATCAATACGAAATATATAAATGTTTCTTTCTTTTCTGTATTTATTTTCTACTTGGTGACGTAAAGGAAAACAATTATTTTTTCGTAAATAACGGACATTTTTTCCAAAGTGTTATGGAGCAGGGATTATGTCGGATACGTTGAATAGTCGAGGTACATATTGAAGACACCATATAACGGGGACTCAGAACGAAGATGGTAATGACCTTTATATACATTACACCACATTTTAAACACATAGGATATTCGAATTCATTATTGAAGGAAGGGGATTGTGTTATACAGTTATTTTACATAAGAGGTGCAGAATAATTACTGATGTGGGAGGAGGGAATAGACAATTGAAACTTGAAAGGGTTATACAAAGTTCGGTTAAGATGATAAATTACCTTTACCTTTTTGGGTGGAGTGACGAAAGGCGAATACAACAGTTTACATATGTAGGTGTTTTTTTATTCATACCAGCTGGATGATTGCTGATGGTCAGAGATTCAAGCCTTTACAACCACAGGGTCTTTTATTCCACTATCGCCACCAAGAGGGCATCATATCTCACTAAGTTGCTGTCCGACTCTCGTCTGCTAACTGACTTGTGACTCTCACTTTCTTTTTGCTTCGAAACCTGTCTCAATATATGAAGAATCTCCTTTCTCGATGACGTTAGCAGCACGACTCCCCACATGAAATTTATTCACGTGGATGTTTCATATGTATGTCTAAACACCATTTTCTTAAACAAAGAATTCCGAATTTGAATTGTCCAGTACCTAACCTATTTGTTAATCATTATTTCTAAATCCGTATTGTTCATTCTTTTAACTGACATATTTAATATTCAGTTATTTCTAAAAAAAATAAACAATCGACTGCATTTATAAAATGAAGATATATCTCTGACACATATAACATCTAGTTATTTGCAAGAACAATGACACTCGTTCTACATTCCTAGGATGTCAATATGTATTGTTTTTAACTTTTCTTACTGGGTTCGATCCAAACATGATTTTCAAACTTATCTAGTTTGCCTCTTTACTTAACGGGATATATCCCTTTTTATAATAAAATCACACAATTTCGACTGATCCTTCCGTCTTTTTCAATATTAATGATAGAAAAACGCGTGAAGTGCGGCAGGGCTAACAGCAGGAGAAGAAGAGGTCTAGCCAATGAGGTTAAGTTTTTTTCTGAATACGATACAATATTTTTAACTTGGAATAATTACAAATTGTGTGGCGCTTATTAAAAACCAAGTATTTCATAAAATGCTGAAGTGAACACCAATGCTCCCCTACGTACACACTTGCATATATAGACTTACACACATATACCCTTTTACATTACAGCACATGCTTCTACACATACCTATACACATAATACGCACACACACGTATATAGATGTACGTGCATATACACATGAAGAATGATCAACAGATATAGATAGATATGATAAGCAAAAGTATTGGTAGAAATTCCCATTGGAATAATAATTTCTTTGGCTCTAGGTATCAAAAGGGCTGAAAGAATAAAATCTGTTTTGTTTTTCTGGATGTTATGTATGATTGACCGCCCGCCCACCGGCTTCCCCACATGCATACACATACACACACGCACACACACACAACATACACACAAACAAACAAACATTCGCGCATACGGCTCCCTTTTCTGCTTTTTGAATGTGTTAATTGTATTTGCCTCCCATCCATATCAGAGCATTATGTTCATACACACACACCTGTACATACATATGTATATAAACACACGCACACATACGCACACCTGCAATCACACCTGCGCACATACATGCATTAACCATATGTATACACATATACATAGAGATATATACGTACACACTCGCATGCCGACGCATGTAAATGAACATATACACAAACATACAAATGCATATTCTCTCTCCCCCCCCACACACAGATATATATATATATATATATATGTGTGTGTGTGTGTGTGTGTGGTGTGTGTGACTGTCTAGGAGTGGGACTTCATTGCTAAACAGGTTTGTCAGGGGTATGTCCGTCGAGGGGGTACAAGGGTGTGTTGTTCGTCAGAGCATCCTCCATTAAAATACTTGTATTATAGACAGAGGGGTGAAATATTTCGTTCATGGGACAGGGGCTTAAGCTTAGATGACAGTTCGGGACCTATTAGGTTGGCGACTCTTTTTTGGATCATATCAGATGCACCAGCCGAAATGTGACAGGAGTATTCAATACATGGGTTAATGGTGGCTTTGTAGAGGGGCAGGATACTTTCAGCTGTAATTAACATTTTAGCACGATAGAGGGAGCTCACTTTCTTATCAGCAGCCTTGGCAATGATCTCAATGTATCTATTCCAATTCATGTTCCCTGTGAACATTGAGCCAAGAGCTTGAAAGAACTGCTTTCAGGTAAATATCTCTAGCCATAGCTATTAGTGGTTGGTAACGTTTCATGTAATTCTTAAAGGAAACGAGCTTTGTTTTGGCGGCGTTAGACGTTACCATCAATTTTTTACCCAATTCCACTACGGAATGAATGTCTTTCACTAGAGCGTATGCCATTTCCTATGATATGGGCTCATTAGTTTTCTCCTTGTGCCTGCTATAGAGCGTGGTATCGTCGGCATATATATCCATATTTTATCAGGTAAGTCATTTATGAATATGAGAAATAATAAAGGTCCTAGGATAGATCCTTGATGTACACACACATTTATATCAATTTCTGTTTAGATAGGCCCATCGAGGACAACCTGTATTTGTATTTGCATATGCCTAATGATATTCCATGACAATATATAGCAGCAAAAAATATGTCATTATTATTAGCCCTTATAGTTTATTATATAGTTTTTTGAAATTCGAACAGTTGGAAGTAGGAATATTATAAAACCACGCGCAACCCATCTGTTTTAGGATCTATGTTTAAAATAAATGAATGTGGATATTTAAAATAAGTATTTGGATATATAAGAAAATACAAAGTAATGCATAAAATAGTAGGATTAGATATAAATATAATAGTTACACACAACACGGAATGATAGATGTTCTTAACTTTGTGAGCTACTTGCCTGGCGATTCCCTCTAACTTTTGTTTAGAGCCAACAAATAACTCCCTCTAAAATTCTCTGATGCAGACTGAAGTAACGTTAGATGAGAGAGATGCGACTGCACTTCAACTACTAGCCGAGTGCCCAGCAGATATACACGCTTTCCTATCTTTGCACATTATTGTTAATACATTTGTTCCTTAAGCGAACCTCAACGTGATTGTTCCTGTTTTCACTGTTGTTACACGACACGGCAGCTTGGCGACAAGGAATCGAAACGATCATTACTGCCGAGAATCACCAAAAGTGATTGCAATAAAGATTCGTAAAATCTTCACGGCATAACACCTTCGTCATTTTAACAGATATTTGAATACGCAATGATTTAAAGCGAATTAATTACTACAATAGTTATTTGGCGACATGAAAAACTTGCCACCAAAATCTTCAGCAAAACACGCGAATGTTTTCAATTATTTAATAATTGAACACACTTACAAAAAAGGCTTAATTTTTTTCTTCACCAGAAGCCATTTTTTCTATGGTAAGAATTTTCTTCTGCAAAGTTAAATGTCCAAAACCAACTAGCAAATACCGTGTAAGCTTATCGTTAATCCGATAACATCTGGGATTAAAAAAACACACACACTTGATTTTTCAAGAGAAAAAGAGACAGACCCTGAAAAATAATTTTTCGCGTACGTCATTTGTGCTTAGCAAACACGTAAAGAATCAAGTCATTTTTTGCAAAAGGCAAAGAGGGTAAAAAAAACAACAAAAAACTAAAGTTTTCTGTACGAATTCCTCGGATATTTAAAGCGACGGATTTTTTTTCTGCTACGGGGGCAAATAAAAAAAAATGTTAAACATACGTTATTTCGTTGGATTGATTCTACTAAGACTAGGAATATAGCGTTCAACAAATTCAGTTACAAAAGGACTGCTAAACTCTTGTTCTTCAAACAAAAGAATTGGGAAAGAAAACTTGGTTGATTTTTTTTACTAAGGAATACTTCTTTAATACACGCATAAATGGTAAATTGAATTCGTATGATGGATGCGAAATTCAAAGATCTACTATTGGAATTGTTCCAACTACAGACAGAGCAAAATCTCGTATTGGAAAAGTAAAAAAAATAAACAACAAGTATAAAGAGAAGAGAGATTTAAACACGCATTTAAGGAAAAAATGCTTCAACAATAGAAACGTGCCGAGGAAATATTGGTGAAACACAGGAGGAACAAAGAAAAAATCTAGACCCGCCACAGTTAACTAAAGCGGACGATAATCACAATGCATTTTCTCAAACAGCTGTGTAAGCCGCTATTAAAAATTTCCATTATAAGCCAGAAGATGTCACTTTCGTCCAGTACTATAGACGATATATTTTTATATCAGATTGTAGTACCTGGTCAGACGCGAAATACTTAGCTTTTTCCTAAGGAAATTGGGAACAGCACAGCGTACAAAGTTCGTGAATTTTATTCTCCCAGAAAGACCAGTGAGCTGAGCATCCAAGAAACAGTTATGCTACTTACAGAACTGTTTTCTACAAAAACGTATCTTTTCCATAGGCGATATAAATGTAATAATGTTACTAGAAGAGAGGAAGACGACTACACTACTTATGCAAATATATAGTGAAGAAGTGTTGCGACGATTTTAAACTGAAGGAATTATCATCAGATAATTTTAAATGTTTAATATTTGTGCAAAGGCTGGTTTTAAATAAAGACGCTGAAATCAGACGTCGTGTTTTTAATACACTCGAAAACGAACCGAATTTAAAAATATACAACTTAGCGGAAAACTGTTGACGGGTTATTGCATTGAAAAAAAATCGTAACATGGAGGAAAGTGAAGTGCTGCATGTTAAAAAAATCCATCAAAAGAAAACTTTCCAAAAATAAGCAGAGAAAGAAACAGGGAAAAGATCCACCTGGAAAATGTTGGAGGTGCGAAAATAAACATTGGTACAATAAGTGCCCCTACAAATTCAAATAATGTGACACCTGCCACCAGAAAGGGCATACAGCATCGCACTGTTGAAAAAAATATGTTAGAAGACATTCATTAAAATTACGAAAATTAAACCTTAGGAACAAAATATCCGAATATATGTACAGGTCTAAATGTTTTAAAAAAAAGTAAGACTACAACTTGGTAGTGGGTCAAACATATCCATTATTAATGCACAGGCATGGAAGAGGTTTGGGAGACCCACTATGTTTAATTCATATAAAACGGTGGGAAGCGTCAGTGGCGAAAAAATTACCTTCGAAGGGAATAATTGACGAATATTTTTTTCCAGAACAGGGCAGAAAAAGCAAGAATATGTTCATGCGAAAATCAATTCTTTGGAATTGATCTGTTCGAAAGGTTTAGACTATGGTATCCGCCTTTAAGCTCATTTTGCCAAAAGGTTGAGGATTTGAATTTGGAGGTAGAAAAACTTAAGAGAGGGGTTAAAGAGAATTTCCTAGACATATTTATAGTCGGTTTGGGAAGGTGTACAAAAGCGGTAGCAAAATATTACGTAAAAGTAAATGAACAGCCAGTGTTAAAAAAAAGAAGAAATGTTCCATACGCCGCTATAGAACAGATAGACGGTGAATTAGAAAGACTTGAAAACATGGGTGCCATCGGAAAAAAATGATCACAGTCACTGGGCTGCACCAACGGTTTACATCAAAACGAAGAGTAAGGAGATTAGGGTGTACGCCGACTTCGCGACAGCCTTAAACAAGGCATTACCAGATCACCAATATCCTTTTCCGGGCCCTGAAGAGGTATTTGCGAAACTGCGTGGAGGGAAATATTTTTTCTAAAATCGACCTGAGTAATATGTACTTACAAGTTCCACTCGATAAGGAGTGGTTAAAGCTGCTATGTATTAATACCTATAAGGGATTTTACAAGTTTAACAGCCTTCCTTTTGGGGTCAAAGCCTTCCTTGCGATTGTTCAGCAAATAATGGCCATTATGTTAAATGGGTTGGATTTCGCAGTAGGGTACCTGGACGATGTGTTAATGAAAAGCGCTAGCAAAGAACAAAACCAACCTCATGTAAACCAAGAATTCAAAGGATCCAGGATTATGAATTTAAAGTAAAACTTTAAAAATGTACATTTTTCATGGGGAAAATAAAATACTTGGGGTAAATCATCGATTAACATGGGAGAAGGCCGGATCAAGTTAAATCGAGTGCAATAAAGAATATGCCCGCTCTAGAAAATATTGCGTGTTGACACATTTTCTTAGGTTTTCCAAATTACTACAATGTATTTGTGCCAAATATGCATAAACTAAGGTCGCCTTTAAATGAACTGTTAAGGAAAGGCCAAAAATGGGTCTGCGAAGAAGTATTTCGGGAAATTAAAAAGACTTTAGCGTCTGACTTGTTTCTGGCACATTATAATCCCAAGCATGAATTATAGTTGCAAGCGAAGCCAGCTCCTATAGCATAGGGGCATGCATTTTACACAAAATGTATGATGGGAAAGTAAAACCCACACCACATTTATCCCGATCACTTTTGCCAGCCGAGAAGAACTACTCACAAATTAATAAAAGAGGGGATAAGCATCATATTCGCGGTAAATAAATTTCATCGTTTCCTGCACAATAGGCAATTTCTGTTACAAACAGACCACACACCATTATTAACGATTTTCGGATCAAAAAATGAACTAACACAACATACGGCGAATAGACTCAAAATATGGGGTATCATGCTTCTGAATTACAATTTTCAAATGAATTATGTAGCATCCAAAAAATTTGGTCATGCAGAGGAATTATCGAGGCTTATACCTAAGCAGACAGAACCATTTGAAGATATGGTAATAGCAGCCATTTAAGCGGAAGTTGAAGTAAAACATACGCGATGTTACACAATAAGAGAACGTCCAGTAACGCTTGATGAGATTAACAGTAAGGCAGAGAGGGACGAATTTATTATACGCACGAAAGAAATGGTCAACAATAACGAGAACCTCCCAAACGTAAACCTTGAATAATTATCTAAACTGAAATGTAAATTAATATGAAGCCGACTTCACAACTTGATAAAAGTTCATTATTGGATTTTAATTATAAGGTGAAGCTCGAATGATTCTAATCCGATAAAGCAAAGAATAAAAATAGACAAAAAAATAAAATTTAAAAATAAATAAATAAACAAAAGCATTACCCCCCACCACCAACAACATACGCACACAACGTCCACCATATACGTATGTAGCTAGAATGAAAGTCTGCCAGCTTCCCACTTCTGATATGACCTTAAGAGGAGTAGGTCGCTGTTTCCAGACTCTTAAGCTAAGGTAAAGAACATTTGTTCTATCTAACTTTTGAACCTAATATGTGCTAATTACCGCTAACGTTTTTCTTATTACAGCTTTGACTAACTAACTCGTAACTAAATTTTACCTATCTCGTCTTGCTTTTTTTTCTTTTTTTGTTCTGAAATCTTTGTCAAATATGATATTAACGGACGGGAGATTATCTTCAAAAGGTTCTTGAATTGATAATTGAGAACCGGACTTATACTAAGCAGATATTAATCAGGCACTCGTACCTATTTTTTTAAAGGAGAGTAGATAATATAGTAGATGTATAATCGGCAGCTCCAATAACTCTCGCTTCTCCCTTTTGTCCTTCAGTCCTCATTCAAATGAGTGATTTTTCTGACAAAGGCCGAAGAAAAAGCTGGTTTAAAGGTCGATAGTACTTGGTGAACAGTAGTCTGAGATGTCGGAGGCTGGAGGTAAACGTTTTGTCTGGGCTGACGTTATCCGCCTGATAGTAAGCGACCCGAACCCTGAGTTAACCACTAAGGAGGCTGTCCTATCAGCAGGCGCAAAGTACTTGGACTGCTGTATTGCCATTTGGTGAATGGATTCTGGACCATGTAGTATCTCTGGTGGGGCCTCTCGGTGCCATACTAGTAGGTAATTGTTACAGCTTTACCTTTTCGTGTGCTACAAAAATTGTCATGTCTTTTTCTCTCTTACTTTTTCTCTCTATCCTGCTATAACCTGTTTTCTTATTACAGCTTTGACTTAAAAACTCGTAACTAAATTTACTTATCTTGTCTTGCTTTTATTTCTTTTTCTATTTTTTTGGTTTTGAAATCTTTGTCAAATGTGCTATTAACCAAAATTTTCTTGTTACATGTAAAACGGAAAGAAAAAAAGTCACCTATGAAAACGAGAACCTCCTAAATAAAAACCTTGAATAATTATCCAAACTCAAATGTAAATTAATATTAAGCCGACTTCACAACTTGATAAAAGTTCAATATTTGGTTTTAATTATAAGGTGAAGCTCGAATGATTACAAACTCGAGATAGATAACGCCAAAAATATCCACCCATTAATATGTGAGGGGAGAACATCTTCAAAAGCGCCCTGAATTGATAATTGAGCACCGGACTTATACTACGTAGATATTAAGAAGCCTCTTGTACGCTTACCAACCTATATTTTATTTCTTATTTATTTTTTTGTTCGAGAGTAGATAATGCAGTGGATGTGTTATCGGCAGCTCCAGTAACTCTCGCTTTTCCTTTTTTGTCCCTCAGTCCTCATTCAAATGAGTGAGTTTTCTGACAAAGGGTGAAGAATACGCTGCTTTAAAGGTTGGTAGTACTTGGTGAACAGTGGTTTGAGAAGTGGGAAATTTTTCTGTCTCTATGTCTATCCTTGTCGCCATTGTCACTAGTAAGGGTGCTGGAGGTAAACGTTTCGTCTGGTTGACGTTCTCCGTCTGATAGTCAGGGAACCGAACCTTGGATAAACCACTAAGGAGGATGTCCTATTGGCAGTCGCAAAGTACTGGGACTGCTGTATTGACATTTGGTGAATGGATACTGGAACATGCAGTACTCTCTTGTGGTGCCTCTCGATGCCATATTCGTGGGTATTTGTTACGGGTTTACCTTTACATGTGCTACAAAAAATATGTCTGTTTCCCTCTTAATTTCCCTCTCTATCCTGCTCTAACCAAGTCTACCGACCTGTTCCACAAATCCCAAAACCTCAACATGAAACATCTCCAGAAAAAAAACACTCGAATAAACCTAGAACCGATTCTTCCAACGTAGACTCCTACTACAAGGTCTCTTTCTCCAACATCAGGTGTCTACGTTACAACCTTCCAGACGTTGAAACCCAATTACAGGAGACGATACCGGACTTATTCTTTCCAAGCAGAACTGGATTAGGGCCGACCACTTCTCTTGATGAGTTCATAATTAACAGATACTCTAACTTAACATCTAAATCTGGCCCTCAAGATCGCCATAGGCAGTGAATATGTGTCTACACCAAAGATGACTTTCCATGTGGTAGAGATATCTCTAGAAGATCCTAATTTGCCTTATATGTACTTCCGGGTTGCACTTGCTTGCACCACTGCATTTATATTTGCCAGCTATCGACTCTATAACAGCGGAGTTACTATATTTAAGAGCATATCTGAGAAAATAGACAACATCCTGTCTGCAAATCTCACGGCTAACATCCACATCTGTGGTGACTTCAATGTCCATAACGTGGAATGGCTGACCCACACAAATAAGACGGACCATGAGGGGAGGTTTTGTCATGATTTTCCCATTGCTTATGAACACACTAAGATTCTTCGCGAGCCCATCCGTGCGTCCTATACTACAGGTCAATATGCAAGCCTCCTAGATCTTTTTCTCTCAACTTTTCCTGAGCTATGTTCATGTTCCGTTCTTTCTCCTCTAGGATCATCCGACTACTCCGTCGTATCAGTTCAGATAAAAATGAAATGCAATAAGTCCCCAGACGTACCGCTCCACCGTACTGTATACCGATACTCCATGGCTGACTGGGATAGCTTCCGTACATTTATATCTGATCTACCTCTGCATTCCATGTTTAAAAAAAGGAAGTGTCCTCTATAGTATCAGACCTGACCGAATGGTTAATTGTAGGCACAGACCGATTCATACTTCAGGAACGCCAGCTATCACTGAAAAAGAGTAATAAAAAATGCAAGAGAGCTATATGTCCAGTCTGTTAAATCCAAAGTAGCTGATAAGTGTTGGCAAATAACAAATAGGATCCTAAACAGAACTGTGCGTTCTATCACAACCATTATCAACGGACCAAAGGTCATCTCGTCAGCTTCAGGCAATTATTTTGCCAAGAACTTTTCAGCTATTTCTACCCTATGCAGTTCCTTCTACCCTATGCGACGAAGGCCATCAGCTCCCCATATTTCCTCCTATAACACAGAACACGCTAGGTAACCTACAAATATCTGTGCATGAGGTCGCCAAGCTAATCAAGAAGCTTGATTCCAGTAAAGCAATGCTGGAGTCCCTCAAGGATCCATCCTGGCCCAACTCTCTTCCTGATCTACATCAATGATCTCCCTAAACACATACTTAAATCATTCGTTGACATCTATGCTGATTACACGACCATCTACGGCAACACATCAAAGGCTGTAAATGACAAAGTTCTCTCTAATTCTCTCTCCTCTGATCTCGACGCATGGTTCAGTGGATAAAGACGTGACTGGTCACCTTTAATGCATCTAAAACTAAAATCCTATATTTACATCGCCAACGCTCTTATCCCCATCTGACATCAATTGAAATGGATGGCTATCGTCTAGGAGAAGCCCCATGTTTTGTACAAGCTTCTGGGCTTAAGATTAACTCCTGATCTGAAATGGAACACGTACATCAAGTCTGTTGCCAAGGTTGCTGGAAAGATGGCGGAATCCTTCTACCACTCCAGAAGATATCTCACTACTGATGCTATTCTCTATCTATATAAAAGTCAAGTACGTCCAAGGATTGAATACTGCTGCCATATCTGGCCAGGAACTGCTAAAACAGCCTTTTCTGCCTTGACAGAGTACAAAATAGACTTTATGGCTTAGTGGGGGATGCCCTTTCTCTTCCCTGCAACCTCTCTCCCACAGAAGAGACGTTGCAAGCCCATCTTTGTCTTATCGTTATTTCCATGGCAGGTGCTCGTCTCAACTCCAATCTCTGGTCCCCCTCGCCAATTTTTTTTACGAAAAACACTCGTCTAGCTGAATCCACTGTCAAAAACCTTCCCCACTCTTTATCTATGCCTAAATCAAAACGTAGATTCCATGAGCAAAGCTTCGTTCTTAGAACTGCACGCCAGTGGAACTCTGTTCCGTCTGCCTGCTTCTCACCTGACTACAACCTTGATGTCTTCAAGTCCAAACGTAAATAAATTCCCTATGAATCGCTCCTTAAGTAGACACTTTATTAAATCTTCACACTAACGTACTCTACTTTAAATAACCCTTATCCCTGAGTGGTTCTGGACTTTGATAAGTGGTGACCACCTTGTAAAAAAAAACGAACTGGATGAATAACTTTATGCGATTCATCATTTTCTACAAAAAGTCCAAAACGATTAATTTACTCCGCAATAAACTTGCACACGACGACAATTTACTAAAAAAAATAGTTACGCTGTATGTTTTAAGATGCCCTCTAGGAGAATGTGTTTTCAAGAAGAATTCATATCTAAATGTTGACTACTGAAATAAAAAAAATCAACTCTACTAAAAGGAAATCGAAATCAGTAATTACCCACGGTATGATTCGAGCGAAATTCGATATAACAAATCCTTCTAATGCAATACAAAATAAGCCCCATCAAAAACGATATACTCCAGTCTTCCAGTCAATTCAGTATCAATCAAAAACAAGTAATCCCATTTTACCTAATCATAAACTTACGTCAATTGATCTATTGATGTCTATTTGTACATAGGTCGAATTGCACTATCTATTTTAAACGCTTGCCACTTAAATATAGTCTGATTAATGTCCTGTCCATGTAACTAATTATAATATCATTTCAAATAGTAATAATTCAGAGGAATATATATTTCAACCGTGCATCTGCTTACATATAATCTTCTTAGACCGACAGATTAATTTTATCATTATTTCCTTCCACACTTACACAGCGAATAAGATATACATATGTCGTTCAAATAATATGAGTTAGATGTCAGAATATATCTATCAAATAAAGCAGCATTGATGAAACATAAATGGCAAACATAATGCTGGCGAGGAAATCTCCCTATTTTCAGTCATAATCTATTTGCGTACTTAAGTTTATGCAACAATAATATAGTAAGCAAAATCACGAACATCATTCAAATGAATATTCAGAAAGGAGATTTTTTCCCGTCTTCGAAAACGCATTAGTGAATCGTTGTCGTGAGATAAACATTGCTTTGGAGTAGTCTGACTTAAAAGTTCCAGTTATAATACTTTCCACATAAGACGGTATGATAACCGGGCGGAAAAGGTGTCATACATGTCTAGGTCTGCTTATCTGTTTAGTAAACGAGAAAATAGCGGGAGGATAGAGCAACACACTTTTCTCATCGTAAGGAACTTTGTTTAATAAGAAACACATCTTGTAAATTAAAAGTTTTCTCGTACAGTCGTCACATAAACATTACTTACATATTTACAAAACGTAATACTTTATGCAATGTTAGGGAGAAAGATGGAGTCATTGGCGAGTTTCTGTTTTGTTAATTTGTAAATATTAATCCGTGCACATGTAACGTTTAACACATTTATATATGTGTACATTTAACGTGTAAATATGTGTACATTTTACGTGTAAATATGTGTACATTTTACGTTTAAATATGTGTACATTTTACGTTTAACACGATTAAATATGAAGCTGTGTACATTTAACGTTTAACACGTTGTACCTATTGAGCGTGCAATTTGCTGTCGCAATATATTCTAAACAAAGACTAAATTTGTAGTGTTTAACCATGCTGCAATTTAAGATTATAATCAGGAAATATAACACTCCATAAATATGTTTAAATATATTACACATATTAAAATATATTAATCTCAAATCACGATATTTTATTACCGGTAGTCGGTTTACTATTATAATTCCGAATGCAAATACTTTTCTTGGACATAATACTAATATTCAATAAACTATTTATGATCATTTTAACTTGGTACAATTTACATGGAATAATAGAATAATAGAATAATAGAATTAAAATAGAATAATCCCATTAACTTACGTCATTTATCATGTGGTTTTCGCATGCTGCTTACATACAGATCAAATTTGGTTCTAATTGGTAGTAGTCATAGTAGTACCACGTATACGTGTTTAATCTTTATATAATAGCAATAATAATAATAATAATAATAATAATAATAATAATAGTAATAATAATAATGATAATAATACAAACCTCTTTCCAAGGCTTAATTGAACAAATTTCACAGCTACCCAAGCAAGAGAGAAAGAACTCTGTCTTTTAAAGAAAAAGGAACGCGTGCAAATTCACGTGGCAAGAAACTGAATTTGCATATCTATTTTTTTTTAAATTAGTAAGAGCAAAAAATTTAAATGAAAATATGTACAACAGTAAAAACCAAATAATTTAAATGAAAATATAACAATCTCCCCTACTTGTAAAAGAGATCGTAAATAGTTTTTTGGGGGGTTGGGGGTTTATAAGTCCACTCGCTGGACTGGTCTGCGAATTCTATTAGCTCGGCGTGGAGGTAGTTCGCTATTCGAAGGACCGGTGGTCTTCTGGGAAGGTTGGTTCTCACTATTTTAGTCAAATGAATTTCTGTATTAGGTGTACTACTAAAATGAATTATTTCGATCAATTGCGTCGGGTCTGCATTTGCAATGTCGAGTTGAATACTTTTAGTAGGATTTTTAGGTCTATCAGAGCGTGGAAAGTGAGCTGGATGTCTCAGCGCTACTGAATCGTCCCGGCCATCATTATGTCGTATTCTTGCATGTGTAGGGTTAGCTTCGAGGTGTTTCACTACCTCGACAATCGGGTCATAATTGCTCCTGTTACAAAACCGTTTTAATAATACCTCCCTAGAGTCATTGAGCAAAACAGGTAAATCAGTACAAGCAGAAGAGCGCCTTTCAAAGTTGAACATGCGTTCGTGAGGAGTTGCATTTGTAGTAGTGCACAGTAGGGAGCGAATAGCATTTAAAAAATCCTGTAGAACATCCTGCCAAGCGTTATGGGCCGATCGTCTAGATTGCAGAGCTAATAACAGAGTCTTCCAAATAATGCCGTTTTAGCGCTCGCATTGAATGTTGCCTCTTGGGTGGTATGCAGTAGTGTTGCTGGATTCAATTCGAAGTCGCATCAAATATTTTTTGAATTCTTCCGACATAAACGATGTTCCTCGAGCGGAATGGATAAATGAGGGGAATCTGAATATGAAGTAAATATTTGTCAGGATGTATTGCGGTTTGCGAAGGTCAATCGCGACAAGGGAAATCAAAAGGAAGTCAACTGTATTCATCGACGACAGTAAATATGAAACAATATCCCGTTGAATATACCGGGGCAGGTCCTTTGTAGTCTATGGAGAGGCGCTGAAAGGGAGGAGTAGAACGGATCAGTGTATTATTAGCAGAATCGTAGAATTGAGGTTTTATTTAGGCACAATCGTACATTCAGATGTCACACGCCGGACTTCATCAATTGAATAGTGTATATTTCGTGACCTTACAAAATGCCAAAAGCGCTGTACTCTTGGATGTATTCATAAATTGTGTAGCAATTTTACTTCCTCCTTGGAAGAAGCAGCAGCACTACATACTCTCGATAATGGATCGGCAACAATGTTTCCACTTCAGGGAGGTTGTTTATGTCGTATATAAACGGGAGAAGTTTCTTTTGCAACCGTATGATTTTATCATTATTAATCTTTCCACGGTTAGCAGGTTTAAACATAAAAGGTACAGCTTGCTAGTCTGTTACGATAGTAAAGTGCTTCCTAGCAAGGAGATCCCTCCATTTTCGGACACACTCGACTATGGCATAAGCCTCTTTCTCGACTATGTGAAGTCATATTTCAGATGGGTTTAGTGATCGAGAAAAGAACCCTACAGGCCTCTCAGCCTGTAAAGCGTGCCTCCGATAGCCTTTTCTGATACATTAGTTTCAATAGTAAATGTTAACTCATAATCGGTAACTTTTAGAGACGATTTGGCAACCTCATTCTTTAGTTTTTAAAAGGAATTGATAACCATAGGAGGCATGGGAAATTGTTTATTTTCGACCAGTGGACGAATTTTATATGAATATTCAGGTATCCATTTCGCCTAGTACAAAAACATTCCAAGACACCTCTTTAACGAATCCGAATTGGAAGGTGGGGGCATCTGTAAAAGAGGTTTTAAACGCCAAGGATCTGGTGTCATCGTCCCGTTACAAATTTGGTACCCAAGAAATGGATGGAATGAAGTGCAAACTTTGATTTTTCTAGGTTTATTTCGAGGGTATATGTCGATTCAGCCTTTAAAATCATTCCAAATTAACATCAGGGGTTTACCGCAAATAGTAATATCATCTATATATGAAAAAGTTCCAGATAATTCTTTGTCAGAAATAAAGAATTAATAAACCGTTGAAAAGCAAGAACCTCATTAGTGACACCCATGGGTATTCGTTTGAATTGGTACAAACGATTTCCAGGTCCAACGGCCATATAGGGTCGATCTTCGGAACAAATTTCGCTCTGGTAGTATAAATTAATTGTATTAAATATGCGATATTTGGCTATAAGGTTCACGAGATCCTCAATCCGAGACAAAGGTAAGGTGAAACGATTAATAGTTTGGGAGAAATCAACCAGTAATCATTTATTTTTATTATGCGACGAAGGCACAAAATTTGGGCACGTCATGGATAATAACTTGTTTCAATTATATCATCCTCAAGCAGTTGTAGAATTTCCTTTTCAATGAATCGAGCATCCTTCGCACGGTAATTTCGGGATTTAGTGGCAATAGGTTTGCAATCAGGGGTTAAGTTTCGAAAGAATTTCACAGGGACACAGCTGATCTTGGTTAGGATGAAGATTTTTAGAATATCCTGAGGTCCACCAAAAGAAATAGTTATACCCTGGTGTAGTTTTTAAAAGGGCACTCCGAGTATAATGTCGAGCCAGGAATCAGGAAGCACTTTAAAAGAAATTTCTTTATAATCCCAGCCATTGAAGGAAATGTTCTCTGTGAAATATTCCGATAGTTTGAGAGAAACGGCAGATTATGCCATGTAACTTACAGAATTACGTTTTGAAGTAGACAGCTTCATTGTTTTAACACTATGAGCAATGATAAAGTGATCAGAACTGCCGCTGTTCTCCCTTTATAATTCACCAACTTTATTAATGGGAGGGCACCTTTCACCACTTTAGCATGTGCTACCATAATAGCAGAAGTAGAACGTCAAGGCGCCGGCATAGTAGAACGGTAGACTTTGGAGAAATGACCGAGTTTACCACAGTGTCCACCTACCTTATCGCGGGCACGACAATGACGTCTATAATCCTTAAAGTGAAGACTCCCTCCACAGTTGTAATATTTGCCATGAGCAGAAAGGACAACAGAAAATTGTCCAGAGTAACACTCAATACAAGAACCAAAATAATCAGAAATTCTAGGAATAGTTGCCTCCTCGCCAGAACCAGTAGAGACATTGATAATTCTAATGGTAGTAGTAGTAGTAGTAGTAGTAGTAGTAGTAGTAGTAGTAGTAGTAGCAGCAGCGACTGCTCCAATCGGGGAAGCGTATAATTCAGCATTATTCAGTAGCCTATTTGAGAGTTAGCGTATCAGTTTCAAGTAGTCTATCACGTATTACTGAAGGCCGAAGACCACGTATAAACGCACCATGGACGGATTCATCCCGGTAAGTAGTAGCTATAACGACTTTAAAGTAATAGTCAGCGGCAAGTCTATTCAAGACCTGAAGCTACTGGTCGACAGACTCGTTTTCTTGTTGCAGACGCCTGAAAAGCAGATGTTTAGCATGTATAACGCTTGGAGTAATTCGACAGCGTGTTTAAATCCTGAACAACCCTCGACAACGTCAGCAAAGGTTGGACCGATGTTTAAATAAAGAGCTTCTAACGAAGCAATAGTCAAGAAATAGTAATTAAAGTTACGATACCACAATCTCCAAAGATTGCTAGCCTGAGAGTTTGCCATGGATACGTCAAATTTTTTCCAGACGAATGAGCTTCTCCAGGAGGGAAATAAATGTTTGTTCAATGAATTGTAGTGGTGTGAATGAATTAAGATGCAAAACAAACCTCACAAAATTCACAGCTACTCAAGCAAAACAGAAACAAATCAGTATTTTAAAGAAAAATAGCACGTGCAAAATCACGTGGCAAGAAACTGGATTTGCATATCTATTTTCTTGATTAGTAGGAACACGACTATTTAAATTAAAATAGTTTAGACAGGAAGAACAAAACAATTTAAATTAAAATATAACACTAACACACCATGAATTAAGCAGAGAATATATATTTAAAAAAACACTAATCTTATCTATTGATAGAGTTAATCTTATATAGTAAACAGAAGATTAGAAGTAAAAGATAAATATATCCTTTATATTACCAAATCAATCAATAAAAGAATAAGAGAGGAAAAACGAAAAAATATGCGTTCATGTACGTCGTACGTACTCTTAAATCGTCATGGCAAACTTAGAAAACCATATTAAATTTTCAATAAGAAATTTCCTGTAATCGCATAGGTATGGTCTTATTATCTTAGCCAGGATCGACACGCAATTATAATATATTCCAGTATTATATCTTTATAATTGCACGTGTTTACGATTTTATTTGACTTAAGACTTCCCACTTCTTATTACACTTGGCACTACATATACATTCTGGGACCACTGTGTTAGATTCATATTTTAGTAATCTCTTATTGTTGATATGTACACAGTAGGACCCCGGGATGCCGCATTAAAAATTAGTAACAAAATACAATGCAGTATATAATGCACTTGTATTTAATCAAATAACATTACAAATAATACCGCAAGACGGGTAAAATACAGTAACAAGGGACCGGAAAAACATTGTATTCCATATCGTAATCTTAAGAAACCATATTATTGGGCCACCATAATCTGGCATACTACTGTATATAAGTATCATTTATCTGTTTACTTTATTTCCGATTAACAACTTTAATGGATACAGATCGGTAGAGAGATATACATTAGAATATAATTTTCCATGTATACAAAATCTCGTCTTAGAACTCATCAAAGAATCAGATTTTTTTTATTTATTAATTCACCTATAGATCTTTCTTTTTGTTTAGATATGGTAGTTATGAAAATTTATATGGCAAATCAGTTGTACATAATTTTCCACATTTAGACCCATGACTGCTCGTTAGGTTAAATCGCACGTTGTTTATGCACAGCTGCTGTAAACCTTAGCTTGCAAACCGGTAATGCATTGTTATGCACACCTATATTTTTTTTTCATCATTAATAAATACGGAAGAGTTTACAAGCACAGTTGTGTCTGACACGCATTTCGTCCTCGTTGATTCAGTTTTAAATAGGAATGACTCACGATGACACTAACTAAAAGTTGACGTGTTGTGCAATGTGCGTCCTAAAGTACGTTTGTTTTGTCTTTTTTAGGTTTTGTTTGGTTGTCTTGTTTTACGGAATTTCAACTGTTTTCGGGTTATTCAATGCCGAATCCAATTATTTTGGAAACAGTTTTTATGCTCCAAGTTCTTTATATCTGCAATTATTTATTTGTACAGTGTAGTTTGGTTCTTTCGTTTTACAACATATCAACCTTTTTCGGTGTATTTAATGCCGAATCCAGTAATTTTGAAAGTAGTATTCAAGTTACATTCAGTTATTTAATAGAAGCTATTTATTCTATAAGTGTTTGTATCATCAATTGCTAGTTTGTTGTGTTTGGTTGGGGTTGGTTGTTTTATTGTGGATTTTTTCCATTATAGAATATGCATAGGTTTTGCAATGGGAGAAAAACGGGCTACAGTATCAATGTTTGGTTCATTTAAAGTTACGAAACCAGAAAGGAAGTGGTGGAGGTAAAAAGAGAAGGGGATCTTTTTTTAGATATAATATTATTTGAATTCTTCATTTAATTATTATTATTATTATTATTATTATTATTATTATTATTATTATTGTAGTTGTTGTTGTTGTTGTTGTTAGCTTTAGTATGTTTGTTACTCTAAAGTAAAATGTATTTCATACATACAGTTGGTTGCTATTTACATTCTGGACTTTAACTGTTTTGTCTGTATATATTTAAGATATCTCATTTTTGCCTAAGCTATATGGGCCGTAATTAGTTACACGTGGGCTGGCTTGTAATATTTGCTATTCGAGTATTGAAGAATGTCCGCTGCCTAAACTCGGCATTAGTAGGAAGTCACGCTATTATTATTATTATTATTATTATTATTATTATTATTATTATTATTATTATTATTAATAATAATAATAATAATAATAATAATAATAATAATAATAATAATAATAATATTTACTTCACGGCGTTGTGATGTTTTAAACCAGATTTTTTTTTTATTTCCTCATGAACGGGATGCTACACCAAAGCTAGCGAAGATAGCAAAATATTCAATTAGATGGAATACACCTAGCGTAAGGTATTTTCTGATGCAATAAGAACTGACTTCTTGAGTACGATGATGCCGTATCCGATTTCCAAGGAGTTCAGATTTTTAATAATGTCATCAGGAATTGAAGTAAGTCCACCTATGATTATTTGCACGATTGAATGTTTCTGATCACACAATCTAGCAATGTCCACCCCCGGTTTCTGATAGTTCAGTATTTTCCAATTCTTCTTGTCTGTTAAATTGATGTCGTGTGGAAAGCTACATCACTAATTTGGCTTTCATTTTTTGTTTGTTTTGGTCCATAGCTACAATACCCGGTTTTCCTGCGAGTTATGTCTCTTAAACAATGAATCATGAAATAGCAAAGCATCTTAACGCTCTCATTTTCCACTCTTCTGGGTGATTTTGGCACTAACCCCAGTGTAGATTTGTACAAATTTTGTCGTGGTGACGTTAGTATTTTTCTGATCAAGTATAGAACATGCACTAACAATGTGTGACAATATTTCAAGAGATACACAAACTGAACTTATCAGAACAGTCGTCCCCATGATTGTTTTTTTCATTGCATTCGTATTTAGTGCTTGTTCTTGAGCAACACATTCTATGTTTCTGAGCAAAATTTTCCCTGTCGCTTTTCAACTCACCATCTGACAGAAAATTCTACGTGTCATGACATGTTTGTTTTAGTATCTCGATCCTACTGACCATCAAGTTCCATTCTTATTTACTCAGTCAACTATTTATACTTTGATTCTTTCCTTGTACTTCTGCATTTCTTTTAACAAATCTTTATCTAGCCATTTCGCTTTCACTACTGCCGTAATTAACACTTCATGGCACGTAGTGGTGGACCTTCCCAGACATATTCTTCAATCCCACTCAGCGTTCTTTCGTTCTTTCTTTCTCAAGTTATACAGCTTGTGTACATTAGAATTTAGTGCTACATACTTTACTAACAGTGTATATACAACTTCTTAATTTCTTCCTTTGTACAACCTATAGGCTGCGCTGTATCGGATTAAAGCACTCGCACGTGAATTGAGAGCTAACAACAGGTTCCTAGCATTCAGTTTGAATTTAAAGAGTGGTTTGGGTCTCCCCACATACACCTCTTCCGTCTTCTCTCTTATTTAATCTCAACGCATTGTATAAAGGTGTCACCCCTCGGTACTTGTAGCTCTCTGCGTCAGGATCTACTAACATTTGACCAGTTGGCAAAATGATGCCTTTCATGCCACCTCAGAAACATTGTTTAACACTAATTACTGCACATTTGAAGATTCCAAACTAAACATTTATATCTTAACCGAACTGATGTACAGTTTGAACCAGCGATTCAATTTCATTTTTTCCAAACATTTACATATCATTCATAAATAATATGTGGCTGATCCTCGGTTAGTTCTTCCCCACTTGGTATCCTATTTTTTCTCCCTAAGAGGAATGTGTACATGTGGCATTAGTGCTATTATGAATGGAATTTTCGAGAAGGAATCTCATTGGAAGATACCGCGTCTAATGTTGACTGTCTCTAATAGATTCTCATCTGAAAAAGGTTAGGTTTGGAACTTAGTATACTTTTCTCTAGGAACGCAAGTATATTTTCAGCCACCCCTACCGTGTCGCAGGTTCTGAATATCCACCAATGCAGCACCATATAATAAGTTTTGATGTAATCTATTCAAGCTACAGTCAATTTAGTTTTTCTTTTTGCAGTTCTATGAAAATACATTTATCAACCGAAAGTTTGTCTTTTGTTCTTAAACACCATTTCCTCCCGACTTTTTGTCCCACTTGAGTGAACCGTTTACTTCAAGCTGTTATTTTTTTTTACTTATAATTCCTGTAGGTTTTTTTTTAAAATCAAGTTGGAGCAAGCAATTTGTCTATAATTTTCAGCATCTTACCTTTGCCAGGATATTTCATTATGAAAATAGTTATTCTCACAACAAACCTTCTGGTATCTGGAACTATCTGACACAATTATACAGAGAAACAGCAAGCCTCTCATGTATGCATGTGAAAGATCACAACCAGTACCCATGAATTCTATTAGGTACAGGTCATTTCCACCTAGGCATGAACTTCATTTGTTTTTCAAATCTTCAACAGAAATATGAATGTCCTCTTGTTAGTGATCTTCCAGGCTTATCACTTAGTCTAGCGACCCAGTCAGAATAAATCCTTTGACCATGTACTGGACCAAAACCTTGAAGCCTCTTGAGAGTTAGGAGCTCCTCTTCGATTTCAGCTCCTTCCAGATTTCTTAAAACACTTGACTGGTTTGTTTCGAGTCGTAAAACGTCTGAATTCTGTTATTATACCTACTAGTCTTGGGAGATTGTTCCATAATTTGCTGTTTCATCTTTTTTGAGCTTTGCACCATGTATGAATTTGATCTAGGTCTTGCTTTATTCTCTTTCTTCTGTGGTTCTTTTTCTGGATCATTTTTCGTTCCTCTGCCCCTACAATATCACTAACCAATACGTCTGCTACTTGCAAAAATATTATCCAGTGACACCATATCCATTACTCTGTTTACTTTATTTGCTTCATTCCTTCATTTTATCTGGCCACTAATTTTGCAATTGAAAATGCTTCTTTTTACACTACTACTCATTAATTCTTTCCAGTGCATTCATTAAAGTTAATTCATCAGCTGTTTTTTTCGCATTGGAAATCTCATTATAATTAAGTAACCTATCTTTCTCCTTGATGACTATATCATTATTTTTCATGCTCTCAGTATCATTTGTATGTGCTTCTCAACCTCCTGCCACTATCGAACAATTTTTGGATGAGTTTTAGCAGAAGCAAATGTAAGCAAGTTTATAGCATAGTAAATACCTTCGGCAAATGCAACGTGCGATTGACTGTTTAGAAGTCTTCGACAGATAGATTCTATTTCAACTGGCGTAAGAACTCCTTTTATAAGTTTTGCTCCTATTTTGGTTCCTCAGCGTATTTTCTATTTTCTCCAAACATACCTTTTCTTTCAAGTACCACAATGCCACCTTTACAACATATAGCTACCATAACCCCTCTCACTTCACATTCTACTGCTAATTTGTGCCCTTCTTTTTTCCAATTTCTTCTTACGGCATCAGGTATCTTCGCCGATTTCCCTACCACTTATTGACTTTCTCTGATTCAGGCAACCATTTTACTCAAGGGACTGAAATGCTGCCCGTTTAAACTGTTGACTCGGAGGGCTCAGAATTATACACGTAAGGTGCAGTCGTCTCCAGATTCAATTCAAATGTATTTTTTATTCATTGAATGTTTTATTTGCGGAAGTTTCTTTCTCGGTATTTTTTATCGAGATCCCATCCATAGATGACTGCCAGTCAAGTGCGTCTCATCTGCTCGTACATTTTAGTTAGCTCGGGGACGTCAAACCGGCACTTCGTTAGCAGAGGTATTGACTTTATGGTTGCGGCGAAACAGTAGTTTTATCCAAAAACAATCTCTAGAAAGATTTTCGGCAAAAACTTATAGCCTTTTTACCTAAAACGTATACTAATATGAGGTACCCTCGACGAAAACAGCGATGCACACTTTTAACAAATTTATACGGAAATAAAAATAAGCATATCATTCACATACGATAAACTTGTCGTGAATATCTTTGTTTCTGTCATTAGTCTGAATTCAAACATAAAATTGTAACAAAGGTCAAGTATCCTCGACGACCAAGACGATGGTGTAGACATTTAGACATATCATTGATATGATGACTGTACAATCGAAACACAGGCTTAAACCAGGGTTAGGGTCAAACAAACCCATTTTGCCTCCTCCCTTGATGCTTGCATTCACGAACATCCGTGGACTTAGAACTAATATTGCTGATGTTGAAGCAGTTCTCCTAACAAATACCCCGGATATCTTAGAACTAAGTGAGACTAACCTGCACTCTTCCATCCTCTCTAACTATTTTAACATGCCTGGATATCTCCAACTCTGCCGTAAGGACTCTGACAGATATATGGGTATATATGCTGATGACACCACGCTTTATAACAGGAAAGACAGGAAAACGAATGAACACATATCCAAAGAAATGGCAGAAACACGAGAGGGTGACCTCCAATCTGTAGTGGAATGGGGGCAAAAATGGATGGTAACGTTCAATGCCGCACAGACTAAACTAGTTTCATTCAATAATTACAAGAAACCGTCTCTACCACCAATAGAAATGGCCAACGACTCTTTATCTGAGAGTACATCTTTCAAACTCCTTGGCCTAACGTTCACAGGAAATCTGAGTTGGAAAAATTACATTGAAAGCATTACCAGGGCCGCTAAAAAGAAGGTAGACTCTCTCCACCGTGCTAGAAAACTACTAACACCCGAAAGTATCTTGTACCTCTATAAAACCACCATTCGCCCATGTATGGAGTATTGCTGTCATATTTGGGCTGGTGAATCTGCTAGTAGTCTCTCGCTCCTAGACAAGGTTCAAAAGAGAGTCGCCAATCTGATAGGCCCTGAACTGGCATCTAAGCTTCAGCTACTGTTCCATCGACGAAATATTGCATCCCTCTGGTTGTTCTATAAGTATATAATGAAGAATGCTCTGATGAACTGCAAGCACTTGTGTCCTCACGACGTAAACACCCTCGACAAACCCTACAAGCAGCTAAATCCCACCCCCACACAGTAGAGATCCCTAGATGTAAAACATTGTTCTACTCCAGTAGTTTCTTCCCCAAAATCGCTAGACTTTGGTATTCTATTCCAGGTCCCTGCTTCCCCAACTGTACTGACATGCAGAAGTCCAAGTATAACGTGAACCGACATCTTGCTGCCCAAATTCCTACATAGTACCCCAGTAGTTGTTGCCCCTGATAGTAGCCCCCTACACCAAAGTGGAAATGTGTCTTGTTTGGGATGAAAATGTAATTAGAAAGAAATATGCATAAAAAAAAAATAAACCAATCCCTAACATCGGATAAACTCGTCAAGACAATCTCTGTTTTTTTTCTTTGCTTTGAATTCAAACGTCATGACAACCTCGTCGATGATGCACACATTTAAAGTGAATCAAAAATAAAAAAAACACATCACATACAATGGATTTGTCGAGATGCTCCTTGATTTTATCTTTGCTATCAATTCAAAGTGAAATGCTGTTAAAAACGCCAAGTATTCTCGACAACCATGGCGATTATGTACGCATTTAGACATATTTATACGTAAATAAAAATAAACAAATCCATAAAATACGATTAATTCGTCGAGGACATCTTTGTATCTATCCTTGGTATAAATTTAAACGGTAAGAATGTTACAAATGCCACGACGATGACGGTGATAAACACATTTAAACATATGCATTCGAAAATGCAAATAAACAAATCTATCACACACGCAAACATTTTCTGTCATTCTTCTACTTCTTCTTCTTTTTCTTCTTCTTCTTCTCATTCTTCTTCTTCTTCTTCTTCTTCTTCTTATTATTATTATTATTATTATTATTATTATTATTTCCATGAATAAAGAAATAATATAACGCTTGAAATAAAAATCGAGTGGTCATACGTATGATACTGAGGTTTGAAATTTGAACCACACAAATAAAAGAAAAACAATATGAAAGTAGTAAAACAATATAAAATAATTCATGTATTTTACTCAGTTATTTTCATTATTTGTTCCGAAATTACAGAAAATTACGTCTCCAAGGTTTTCTTTTCTTTTTTTGTATACCAATCGATGTTTACATTGATGTTTTTATTCTCGAATACAAATTATCAAAGATTGGTGTTAACTACGTTTGTTCACCGAAAACAATGAGTTCTCAGTAAAGATGTTTTTACTTCATTACTCCAGGAAAGTATTTTTCAAATCAGAGTGTGCATAGTTTCACTAATAGAAAAGCCCGTATAAATAATTACATGCAAAATCATTGAAAGGATGTGTCACATTGTTTCCTCACGTGATGTATCCACAGTAAGTTTGTGTGTATTTATTTATAAAAACGACACACACACCCTTCACGTTGTTGCGACATATACAACAAGATTTATTATTAAGATACGGCCACAATTCGATTATTGTTTGTGTTTGTTGCACTCCGGTTTCTATGTAAAAACATTCATATTTGTTCTCGTATTTCATTCGCATCTATTAAACATGCCTGATGAGTACTAAGTCCGGATCGATTGAATGTGATACATGCAAAATACATATCAGATCTTAAGGTAAAATGCCGAGTAAAATCAGAAGTACAAACTACAATAATATTTTCAAGAGAATTTTAATCTATGACTAAGGATGTGTGTCACATTTGACCTCTTGATAAATGTGTCGTACTGTTAAGTAAAAGTATATTCGTACGTTTTCGTTTTAATTTCATTTTCTACAATAACATTTTCTTACGCTCTTTGATACAGGATAAATACATATAATGCGGGTCTCCATAATTTATTTCCTTACTCTTATTCTATTTGAACCTTTTTCATATAATATTCTCAACTGCTTTAACGTTATTAAACATAATTCCCTATTTTAACGAGATTCATCTTTCATTATAAATATTTTTTTCTTTGTAGGATTTAATATAATATTCTATTATATAATGTAAGTATAGCATTCGAAATATCAACTTACTAATTATCCGTCATCCAATCAATACGGAAACACAATAGTGTGTTTTTTTTGTGGTTTGCACATTGTCAACAATTTGGTGTGCATATTAATTATGTCTCCGAAAGATAACATCTTTGTAAACGCGTCCATGTTCTTAACATGCGTTTTATACAATATTACTTAGCAAGTATTGTTTTGCATATTTGGAGAAAATAATTTAATATAATATATTTATTATAATAATTTTTGCGACGAATAAATATTGCTTAACGAGTAAGGAGTGACGAAAAACACACACGCGGCAGCATGGCCCACAACCAATACGTTTATTCGACTCTTCACGATACTGAACAACTCCATCATTCGAACACGAACACATCCGTTGATCAGACACATTATCTCGAACACCACCGTTAGTTCGAACTAAAATACATCCATTATTTCGACAAAACACGATCTCGAACAACTCCTTCGACAATTCGACAAGACACGATCCCGTTGATTCGAACTCAAAGACTTCCAACGATTCGACACGTTCCCAAACGCAATTACTCAATACGACACGTTACCATAGCAACCTTGTGAGTAACCCACTGAATGACTATTATCGGCTTTTTAATAACCTTTTGACAAACTCGTGTTGGCATAGGAAGGTCCGACTTAGGCATTGGCATACAATATTTGAGCGTTTTCTTGCTTGCTCATTACACTTCTTCCTAATCCCGAGATCACAAAGATGGCAATGTTGGGCAGGCTGCTTTCTCTTGGTACTTTGTCATAATGGTAGTGGTTCAGAAGCATCCACAGTTGTGCTTTTATCTCTCGCATCATTGAACTGTGGAGTTTCGTCATCTATGACATTAGTTTTTTACAGATTAAAGCAATTAAATCGGCAACTCCGTAATGACGCTAGCAGAACCTTGTGCGTACACCGATATATAAATGCAAAGTCGGTTCCTCATGAATGGTTTTGGCTTTCAACTGCAATGCAAGTTCTATACTTTGCATCTGCCGCCAAAACACCATTGCTTTCCGCATCCACGCTTGTGGCAATCGAACCCACACTTAAACATCTTCTCCCCTAGCACACCAGTCACCTTTCACTGGATCGTCTTGGCCTACTCTCAAACCAATATCTTCGACCATCACGCTGGAATTGCTACTGGAAATTAATTTCCACGCCGCCATAAGAGTTTACCCTGCCCCTCCTAGAGACGGAATTCTAATACGCGTGAACACAGTCTCAGCTGTTCTGGGGTTTTGCTTGCCAGACCAAACTTATTTAAATGGTTTTTTGATACGGGTTGCTAAACACACACCCGCCTTCATAAAAATGTCATCAATATAAGAATCGTAGCTGCGTTTATGATCTCATTCTGACTGAGGTCGGCATAAACAATGGTCCGCACATATAAAGCGGTGACATTGAACTCAAATCGAGGCGGGTGAGAGAATATCGGTGTTTCTTTATCTCCACTGTTTGAAACAGCTACAGAGATTTGTCAACATGTACTTTAAAATAGTCTCAGCGTAGATCGTTCAAGCACGAACCGGAAACTATACTGCAAAATTGAAACAACAAAATTCTATGAAATATGGCGATAGAAAGAGAAAAAACAGACAATACGAAAAACCGGACGTCAAAATAATCAACATAAAAAAACTGTTAATTTGTGGATTTTGCCGTTTCAGCGAATAAAAGACTGAAAAGCAAAGAGAGTGGAAAGCGAAACCAACACGTGGAAATTATCATAGAATAAAAAACATTATCATAGAATTAAAGAGATTATCATAGAATTAAAAAAATTATCATAGAATTAAAAAAATATATCATAGAATTAAAAAAAATATATCATAGAATAAATAAAGTATCACAGAATTTAAAAAAAATTATCATAGAATTAAAAAAATCATCATAGAATGAGAAAATTGTCACAGAAGTAAAAAAATGTCATGGAATAAAAAATGTCACAGAATTTAAAAAAATATCATAGAATAAAAAACATTATCATATAATTAAAGAGATTATCATAGAATTAAAAAAATTACCATAGAATTAAAAAAAATATCATAAAATTAAAAAAAATATCATAGAATAAATAAAGTATCACAGAATTTAAAAAAAATATCATAGAATTAAAAAAATTATCATAGAATGAGAAAATTGTCACAGAAGTAAAAAAAATATCATAGAATAAAAAATATCACAGAATTAAAAAAATATCATAGAATAAAAAAATATCACCAAATTAAAAAATTATAATAGAATAAAAATATCACAGAATTAAAAAATTATCATAGAATTAAAGAAATATGATAGAATAAGAAAATTGTAACAAAATTAAAAATAATTATCATAGAATACAAACTATCACAGTATTAAAAAATATCATAGAATAAAAAATATCACAGAATTAAAAAAATATCATAGAATTAAATTAAGTATCATAGAATAAGAAAATTGTCACAGAATTAAAAAAGAATATCCTAGAATAAAAAATATCACAGAATTAAAAAATTATCGTAGAATGAAAAATGATCACAGAATTTAAAAAAATATCATAGAATTAAAAATCTCACAGAATTCAAAATTTATCACAGAATTAAAAAAAAACTATCGTAGAATTAAAAAATATTATAGAATTAAAATATTATCATAGAACTAAAAAAATATCATAGAATTAAAAAATCTTACAGAATTTAAAAATATCATACAATTAAAAAAATTATCATCGAATTAACAAAATATCAAACAATTAAAAAATTGTCATAGAACTAAAACAAATTATCATAGAATGTAAGAAATTATCATAGAATAAAAAATATCATAGAATTAACACATTATCATAAAATTAAAAAATATCATAGAATTTTTAAAAAATTCGTAAAATAAAAAAATTATAATAGAATTAAAAAATATCATAGAACTAAAAGAATTATCATAGAATGAAATAATTATCATAGAATAAAAAATATAATAGAATTAACAAAATATCACAGAATAAAAAAAAATTACCAAAAAAGAATTATCATATAATTAAAAAAATCATCACAGAATTAAAAAAATATCATAGAATTAAAAAATAGCACGGCATTAAAAGAATTATCATATAATAAAAAGTATCATAGAATAAAAAATCATCATGGAATTTAAAAAAAAACTTATCATAGAATAACAATTATCATAGAATAAAAAATTATCATAGAATTAAAAAAAAGTATCATAGAACTAAAAAAACACACAGCATGCAATATTATTATAGAATAAAAATATCATAGAATAAAAAAATTGTCATGGAATTAAAAAAAAAGTATCATAGAATTAACAATATTATCATAAGAATTTGAAAGTTATCATAGAATTAAACAAATTTATCATAGAATTTTAAAACTTGTAACAGAATTTAAAAAAATATCACAGAATTAAAAAAAATTATTGAATTAAAAAAAATTGATCATAGAATTAAACAAATTATCATAAAATAAAAAATATCACAGAATTAACAAAAATTATCATAGAATAAAAGCAATTATCAGTGAATGAAAAAATTGTCATAGAATTTTAAAAAATATCACAGAAGTAAAAGATTTTTCATAGAATTAAAAAGAAATCATAGAATTAAAAAAAAACATTATAGAATTTAAAAAAAAATATCATAGAATTAAAAATATTATCATAGAATTAAAAAATATATCATAGAATAAAAATTATCATAGAATGAAAAATTTATCATAGAATTAAAAAAAATATCATATAATTAAAAAGATTATCATAGAATTAAAAAAAAATATCATAAAATAAAAAGATTAGCATAGAACTAAAAAGAATATATAACTAAAACAATCAACATAATAACAATAATTTTAATAGCATTAAGAACGTTTTCAAAGAACTTGGAAACAAGACCAGCAAAATCAGTATCAAGAGGGGAGGCTTAGATTATGCAATGGACAGTAATTCTGAAAACGGCGGAAATCTTAAAGAACCCCTAAAATGTATAACGTACTATACAAAGCTGACAATCGTCACTCGGACATTTAGAGAAGGCAAGAGAAATAAAACAAAAATTAAATCAAGAAAACTGAAGTTGCGAATTTTAAAACTTAGTACTACCCCCGTCCAATATCATTGCCCCTTACATCTCCCTTCTTTTCCCGCTCCCCTTATTTTCCCCATGCCCATATTCCTCCCTTCCCCTCACCCCCAAAATGACGAAGGGTCAATCAGCATTGAAAGACAGAAAAGTAAAAGCACTTATCATAACTCCATTGGATTAGTGGAACATTACGGAAGCTTATTGTAACCGGACTTTTCTCTGAAAACCAATGTCAGCGGAAAATCAAGGGCAACAAACAATTTATTTGCAAATCTTGTCGAAAGAGGTGAAGGATATTGAAAGTCTTGTTTTTACACACACTCAAGAAAACACCAGCTGTCTTTGTGAGTTTGCAATTTCTAAAGATAACTTCTTTGAGAACTTCTAGTGAGTTAATAATAATAATAACGATAATAATAATAATAATAATAATAATAATGATGATGATGATGATAATAATAGTAATAATAATAACAACAATAATAAGGATAATAACAATAATAAGAACAATAATAATAATAATAATAATTAATAACAACAACAACAACAACAATAATAATAATAATAATAATAATAATAATAATAATAATAATAATAATAATAAAGCGCCTCCGTTACATGCGAACAGATGCTGATTACACACTTAAACACTTTTATTTATACAGACGGTAAGTAATGAATTTTAAGTAGAAAAGAAAATTGGGAAAATGAACACACAAAAATTAAATGCGAAGTGAGCTGGAGCCCTAAATCTACAAACTGAAAATAGAACTCAAAGCGATAAACAAGATAAAAACGACTGGTAAAAAATAGAAGTATTACCAACCTGAAAAGAAACAGGAAGAATTGAAGTAAAAATTAGCAGTAAAGGAAGGGTGATTAAGCCGATGTCGGAATAAATAGGAACAGTGTAATCTAAAAATGAATTTCGAAAACCAGAATGTAAATGCATGAAAAACAAAAACAGAACCAGTGGACTTGACATAAACAAAGCACTGCTAGAATCAGATATGAGAAGAGGGAAATGGTCATAATAGAAAAGTATATTGGCGGGAAGAAATTAAAGAAGAGTCATAGTAAAATGAAGAAGAAACAGAGAATAAAATTAGTAAGATAACCTTCAAGGAAACCGTACGAAAAATCGCCAATTAGAGAGGATCGTCTCAGGACGAAATACATACTTATTTGTTTAAGAAACAAACAACACTACATTAAAAGCTAGTTCATCAACTGAAAAGATGTGTCCACTTACCAGAATGGATGACCAAACTTAAAACAACATTGGTGCAAAAAACGTAGAAATAGGAACCATCCACGGAAACAACATGCCAACTAAGGTAACTAATTTATTCAGAACTGCGGACTACGAAAAAGAGGAACACGCATCTTACTATACATGGAGCAAATATTCCTGAAAGAGGTAAAATGTAGAAAAATGAATTACGCAATGACACGGATAGACTAGAAAAAGTGTATGACAGGATCGCATAAACATGGAGAACAGAATGCTTGAGAATGTACAAAATACCAGGCAAGATAATAAATTTGATAGAAGATATAAGGAGAACATGAAAACCTGAACAGAAAGCTGATGATTAATATATAATAAAGATAACAAAAATATAAAGGCGGATAGGGTGACTCTCTATCACTACCACTCTTCATTATAGCCATGACATCCCTGAACAATATGCTAAGGAAATGCCAATCCGGATATAAGTAAATTAATAGAGATTTAAAAAGGTGCCACGCAATGTAAATAAATAACCTGAAACCGTTTGCAAAAGCAAAGACAAATATGAAAATAATAATGAATGCAACTAGAATCTTAAGCCAGGATATCTTAATATACTTCGGTATACGAAAGGACACACTGTTTACTGGCAGACGGGGAAAACTAGAAAAAAGAGAAGGTATGGCACTGCCCAATCAAACAGATGAGGGCACAGAGAGAACATGATAGCTACAAATACTTTGGAGTTCTGGAAGCAGGTACCATGAAAACAACAGAGACGAAAGGGAAAATTGGAAAGGAATACATAAGAAAAAAGACTATGAAACTAAACTATATAGTAGAAACCTAATTAAGGAAATAAACGCTTGGAAATGTCGGTAGTAAAATACTATGAGCCGTTTTATAAGTTGAATCAAAGAAGAGCTGTTGAATCTAGACGAGAATACAAGAAACAACTGCATGGGGATTAGAAAATAAAGACTAACAAACACACTTGGAAATTGCTACGAAAATTAAACCTGACCAAGGAAACTGAATCACTAATAAAAGTTGCATATGCAATTAGAAGCTACCACATCTAAGCTAGGATCGACGTAACACAAGAAAACCGCACTTGAACACTCTGCTGGCAAAGAGTTGAAACAATATCATATAATAATTGAATGTTGAAAATTAGCCCAAAAGTAACAAAAATAGACTCGATGAAGAGGGGAAGGTAGTTTCTTCTCAATTTACAGCCAATTGCATCTTGAACACCCAAACAAATGGTGGAAACAGAAACCGTCAATAGTACTAGAAAATTAGTCACAAGATCCTATGGGGCATGGATATACATGGATATACAAACGGATAACCCCATCCAAGTAAAGTAGCCGAATGCCAAAATAGTTTAAAGAAGGAAAAGTCCTGCCAGGTTGTAGATTATGCCGTCCCAGCAGACAACAGTGTCAAGAGCAAATAATCTGAGAAGCGAGGAATATACACGGAACTGGCTAAAAAGCTCCAAGATACCAGTAAAGTGAAGAACATAAAGACAACATCACTAATAGTAGGAGCGCTAAGAACAATACCGAAAAAAAAACGTTGAAAAAAGAATGGGAGATTGAGTCAAGAGGGATGTCTGAGAAAATTCAACGGATAACAATAATGAATACTGCAGAAATATTAAGAAAACTCTTTAATGTGAGGATTAATAACACATTCGAACTACAGACATTAACCGGGCACAGAAATGGCCCCAGAAGTAAAGCTGAAATGAATATCGCATTATAAAAACTCTAACGGTATAATGATAAAGTACTCCATGCGTTTCGGCCACCTCGTTTTTCGTGTGTATGTCGCCATAAATAGGCAGCACGCCTAAAATGTGAGATGGGTGAAGGAAGCTGGAAAGACCGAGGAGAGAACACACTAGCCAGACATCCGCTCGATGAGTGCAAAGTGGACTTCGACTTACGGGAGGCTTATTTCAACCAAAATCCCAGTGGACATTCATGGGCGTTGTCAACGAGATATCAATGGTAAGCGGTTGTGGTAATAACGTATTTTTTGCGAAAGAAGTGGAGAGAACTGGAAATCTGGGAATACTTGTTGTTACTCAGACTCCATAGAACACCATAAGTTTGTCTAAAAGAGAAATATTTAATGATTGCTTGTGTGACAACTCCTAGTGAGGAAATCATAATGGTATCAAAATAGGCGGAAAGTACTGGACATCTGGATGGATGTGTTTACACTCAGATTGCAAGGGAGACTACAAATTGCGTTCAATAAGAATGCTTTATATAAAAAACTGTATGAAAACGTATCAGTTAATACTACTACTACTACTACTAATAATAATAATTCATATCTTCGTTTGAATGTATGCTTGAATGATCGTTCCCCTTTTCACAGAAAATATAGGAGGAATCTTGCTGAGAATATGTATGGCTATTAGCTATGATAACATAAAGCTACTACGCATTATGGAAACCGCTCAATATTAGGTGTATAATAAATAAGAATCAGTCACTACAATCCCACATTTGCTGTAAAATTTCATCGATTCGACTGACGTTGTGTTCTATATTATCATAGAAATTCACTAAAATATGTTTTCGTGTTATTCATTTAAACAAGTGAGTACTGCAACTGATCTGCAACCATAAGAGAGATGGGATAAATGAAGTAAACATAAAAGGATTTGCATACTATTCATTTATATATAAGAATTTTCGTAAAACACAGGTAGCAGGAAAAAAGTCTAAAACAAGCGAGGGCTCCTCGAGTAGAAAATGTACCATATCTTATAGATGTAAATATATAAGATGTGAGTTTTTTTTGCTCATGCAGTGAACTGTCTATATTATTGGTAAGGTGTTATGAAATCGTTGTTTTTGTTGCAGATCATATTACGCAGATTCTCCTGTAATTCAAGTGAAACGACTTGATAAACTTTTAATATTGGACAACAGTGCGGATTATATTAAATCAGTTTTTTTTTACAGAATGATAGTTAGTATTTCAGTTATTCCCTTTGTGTTCAAACCGCAATAGTTAAACACGCTCTTCCTTGAGAGAAATGCCTTCATTTCCCGGTAAGCAACTAAACCTCACTCTCACTTTAATAACACAAAGATAGCAATTACTTTTGCTCGACTTTGAAATTCCTGTATTCTTGTGCTTTGACTGTAAAATTATTTAGACCATTTGCGGGTGTGTGAACAAACTTTTCGTTGCAAAATTCCTAACTACCCGTTTTACTAAAAAAATTGAAATCCTTCACGTTTGAGAAATGCTTTGGTCAGACTAAAAGAATAATGAAAGCGTTAAATATATATATATATATATATATATATATATATATATATATATGTATATATATGTGTGTGTGTGTGTATACATATATATGTGTGTTTATATATATATATATACACATACAAATGTGTGTGTGTTTGTGTGTGTATACATAATCTGGAGCTACATCATCGCATAGAATTTCAACAATTAGGGTGAATTATTTTAAAAATAATTATTCATTATGACTTCGGCAAACATATATTTACCGCATTGCTTTAGAAACAAATTGAGAAACAAAAACAAGATATGGTTTTGATGTTGAGTATTTTAGGATGTGCATATGCGCGTAATAAAAAGATCAATATCCACCATTGTCGACTATTAGTCGCTCTCTAAAAAGAACGCATCAATGTTCAAAATGATCATTCATTACATAAGCTGCTTAATTATATAATGTATATTTCTATTGGAAAAACTCACAATCAACAGACAAATAATATCATTCACCACCAAAATTATTGACACGACGAGAATTGCTGATTTAATGATTTCTGCCACAGAAGTTAATGAATATAGATGTTCATTTAGTAAAATAAAAGTTATAATAACATTGATGTGTTTAAAGTTCTCAAAAATGTAAAGAACGGAAATACATTTTCGATTTGTCGTTAAGCTTTACTGCCCCTGTTAAATAACCGTCGCTGTCCTGCATCGCTAACCGATCTTTAGCTTTGGCCCGACCGATTAAACCAACTGTTGAGAATTTATTCAGTTAATTACTTCTTTTATTTGAGTTTTTATTTAGTCAATTTCTGAAGTTAGTAATGGTAATAATAAGGGTTGTTGACAAGGTCCAGCCTGGAGGAATCATAGTTTACATAGAAACCTGCGAGCATGAATAGTTAAATGTTTAAGATTAAGCTTAGAAAAGTAAAAGAACTAATTGTAAAACAGGAAAAGAAAAGTAGATGTTCTAGCAGAAAATATAATTGATTTATAACTTAAAATATTGCAGCATCAAGATATTTTTAATGGAATATACCATTTTATAATCAATTGTTAATGGTGCAATTTTTTTAAATCATAAATTTATTATATTTATTCTTAGAACATTTTGTTTCTTTCGTCTCCTGTTTTAACAACTAATCTATTTTCTTTCCTAAATTTCATTTTAATTATATTACTTTCATGCTCACATTTTTATATGTAATATATATATATATATATATATATATATATATATATATATATATATATATATATATATAATTACTTAAACTTGATTCTGTTTTAAAAATCTCAATCATCTTTTCTAAACCTCAATGATGATAAGATTTCAGAAATGTCTGAGTATATTTATTCCGCATCCAATAATTGCATGATAAAGCAAATATTCTGTATCGTACAAATAAATTAATATTTCTTATTAAAGCTCATTTATTTTAAGCTAACCTGTTTCAGTTGCTATTAAAACTTACCGAAACAATATCACCCTTTACTCGTTATTAACTGATATTAATAATCTGGTTCAAAGTATACGTATAAGCTCGGTTTATCTCAGCTAATTATTACGCTTTATAATTGCATTTTTCTATACTTCTAAATTCTATCTGTATAAATATAATTTTTGTTTAATATGCAAATACACGAATTCAATCACTGGCCCATTCGACTGTGTCATATATCGTGATGTGTACAATTAAATTATGGAAACGATGCTGGTAATTCGAGACATAATAATGTAAACGTACGCCACATATGGTAAGAAATGATGATAATATATGCAATTATTTTGTTTTTAGAATAAACAGACTAAATAATGATATTGAAACGCACGTTTCTATTTTAAGTTATTAATTATTATTTATCTTTTAACCCGATTACAAGACAAAAAAATCCGATTGTTTGAACTCGTTTTTACTGAAATTTCTTCGTCTTGTTCTCTAACAGCTTATCATAGGGCAAATTCATATTATAATCTTGATATTCTTGACAAAAATATTTGTCATTATCGACGAAAGTTCAAGAATCTATTGAAAATACGGCATGCTAATTTATGTTATGTCAAAATTGAGAGCATACAAATAATGTTATTCTGTTTGATATTATTAATAAACCCATAAACATTAACGCTCATATATTGCCCACCTAGATTTCGACAGAGTATTAACATGTTCTTTGTTAATTTCTAGTAGTATCTGTACGGCATAATCACGGTGACACCCTGGTTCCCGCTGTATAACGGAAGTTAAGCAACGTTGAACCTGGTCAGTATTAAATGGGTTACTATTTGGGACTTCCAGGTGCTGTATGTGTTCTCCGTTTATTTCGGTATTGTTTCCTTGCCACTAGACTCAAACACTGCCGGTCAGGAGAGGTGCGGTAGTGATTGCGCAACCCTTGACTCAAAATTATACAGATAGCTGCCCGTACAAGGGGTATACTTTGTCTTTCGAGACTGACGAAGGCATCGGAATCTATCATACTTTTAGATATGGCATGATATATGATATGATATGAGTCATTTATTGCATAAATCAAGTCAGAACTGCACTCAGTTATGGCACCTTTATAGAGCACTGATCACTCCCCTTGTAAGATACAGATAAATAACTGTTTAACTATT
Source organism: Euprymna scolopes (assembly GCF_053919585.1). Classification (NCBI taxonomy): domain Eukaryota; kingdom Metazoa; phylum Mollusca; class Cephalopoda; order Sepiida; family Sepiolidae; genus Euprymna; species Euprymna scolopes. The sequence goes on along the minus strand of NC_136484.1, from coordinate 8,065,573 downwards.
GTACTATATTATAGCATATATTATTTTATATCAAGGATTATACTAGAAATTAACTAAGAACATATTAATTCTCTGTCGAGATCTGGGTGGGCAATATAGAATTTCTATGTTTATGAGTTTATTAATAATACCAATCAGAATAACATAATTTGTATACGCTTAATTTTTACATAACATAAATTAGCATGACGTATTTGTCAAAGGATTGGTGAAATTTTATCTACAAGAACAAATGTTATTATCGAATATATATATATATATATATATATATATATATAAATATATTTTAGTCATCGACATACAGACCTGTTTCGTTGTTTCACAACTCATCAGTGCCGCTAGACTAACACCTCTCCCAAGCCGAGGATCGAACCTAGAACCGTCGTGATGACAGTCGGCAGTCCTACCCCCTGACTACGGAATCGGTGGCCGAAATTAAACTGTCCGAACGTCTATTTAAATAAACATCCGTCCGCTACTCGTAGAGGGCTCAAACGTTTGTTTGTAAACAAATCGCGAGCTTCCCATTATTTCAGCTAAATTAAGTAGCGAGTAAGATAATTTACGAGAGTGCTCTACCGAAGAGGGGAGCTTTATAAATATATTTTAGTCATCGACATACAGACCTGTTTCGTTGCTTCACAACTCATCAGTGCCGCTAGACTAACACCTCTCCCAAGCCGAGGATCGAACCTAGAACCGTCGTGATGACAGTCGGCAGTCCTACCCCCTGACTACGGAATCGGTGGCCGAAATTAAACTGTCCGAACGTCTATTTAAATAAACATTTGTCCGCTACTCGTAGAGGGCTCAAACGTTTGTTTGTAAACAAATCGCGAGCTATATATATATATACATAATGATACATTCCACAGTCAAACAACGTCGCAGCCCACAAGAGCCATGAGAGTCCAAGAACCGGAAGTCTAAGACTCGAGTTTCGCCCTCATTTGGGCTAATCAGTTAGGCACATCCGAACTCAGGATTCGCCAACCGAGCCTCTTGCATCCAAGGCAAGCACTCTACCAACTGAGCAAACGCCCTACACACAAGAATTTCTATTAACCAACACAGATCAAGCAAACCGCGCCGAAATCCGACTGTGAAATCAACCTACTTCTTCTCAACAAGGGACGCGGTCATCCAACCAGCTAATAACCCCAAGCTGATGTCTCACAAGTAGGAGTTTTTATTCGAAAGGACGATGCCATCCAGCAATGCTAACCAAGCGAGCATATATATATATATATATATATATATATATATATATATATATATATATATGCCAGAATTATTGAGCACCTAGAAAAATAGAGATAATAATTAAAACCTACTTATTTAAATGTTTAAGAGTCATATCATGAGCAATTGAGAACATGTGTAAAATTCTTAAGGGTGGAGTGTAGTATTTTATTGTAAAACCTTTCTCAAGTACTTTAACTGAATCGCATGCTAAATTTATTCCAATATTAAAAATGATTCGTTGTGACACTAAAAGTTGTGTATTTTCAGTTCAAATTTTGTTCCTACTGGTCCTATAATAGTACATTTAATTAAACATGCCTCAAAAGAATTAACTTTGTATAATCAAATGGCACATGTTATGGTTTTATCCGGTGGAAATTGCCAAAAAGGTCCAATATTCCAAGAAGAGAGTTCAAACATCGATTAAAAGTCACAAGGAAAGAAAGTCTTTATAAAGCAGAAAAACAAGGCTGGGAAACGTGTAAAACTGTCAAGGAAGACAGATATTTGAAAAGAGTATCCCGTACAGATAGACGGAAAAGTTTCTCAGAGCTTGCTGCTTAACTAAGAGAGGATGCAAAAAACATACAAGTTGGAAGAATAAAAAAAATCATTATAAGTAGGATTTGAATAGTTGCTAAGCGTGAAGACAAGAAAAAACAACTGCAATATGCCAAAAAAGCATGGAAAATGGAATCTGATGATTGGGAAAGACTGTGTAGCCTGACGAAACTTTGAAGTAAGTAAACAGCTTCTATTTCCTTAAATGTACATTTTTTATGTAAATACACATCCGTAATATTGATTAAAATTGTAATAAATTCATTTTTTTCATCAGATTTTTTGTGCTTCTAGAGCGATTTATGTTAGCTGTAGAAAGAGAAAGACATTTTACCATAATTTCACAGATGACATTTTTAGCAGGAAACGTAATGGTTTTCGTCTGCATGATTTCTTAAGGGGCTGGAATGTTGTATATACGTGAGAGCAAAATGAACTCCACAATGTATACTAACACGCTAGGTTTTCTAGACCTTTTTGACTAAAATAGTTTATCCAAGTGATGCAATATTCTAACAAGACAAATTCCATGTCATATATCAAACGTTTTAATTGGTTGCTTTTAGATAAAAGAGATTACAGTGGTGAAGTAGACCCTCAAATTCCCAGTCAAAAATGCTATTGACATTTTTTGTTCCCATCTAAGGAAATGAGTAAGAATGCACAAATGTGGTTCCAAAAAAAATATTGGAAGCTAAACTTCATGAAGCAGGGTAGAAAATACTTCCGATTTTATATAACAATTCGGGCAACAATATGCTAACACAAATAAATACTGTTATCACTGCAAAAGAACACAACAAAGATGATTGTTATTAGAATATGTTTTTAATGTTTTTAATTTTTACTCCACTATTTTAAGCTTTAATATATGATCGAATTATAATATCGATTTTTCGTTAGTGCTTGATAATTTTGGCCAATGCTGTAGTTGTAGTTTAAATTTCGCAAATTTTATTACTTCAAAATTTCTCTAATTTTGCAAATATTTATCGACATCTTTTTTTGACATCGATCTCAATTTACCTGCACTACTTAGATGAGACAATTTCCAATTCATATTTTCTATAACCTTAAGACATATGTCGGTTATTTTTCAAAATTTTCAAATCGTTATCGATTTGTTGGCTATCAGCTTCAATTAAACTGCAATAGTCGCTTTACACAGGTTTGAGTGGATTTTTATACTTTAACGAAAATACGTTGTAATTTTGTGATTTTTGGAATTTTTGCACGTAGTTTTGGACCTAAATCACTTTATAATTTGAACTCTTTTATAAAGACAAAAGTTACTTCGTTTTATTTCTCAAATAAGCATTGTAGTTTTAGAACATTATTTATATTTTTCAGATATTCTCGAGGATGTCGATCTAAATTAGATTTTACTGCATGACAAGTGTTTGATTTAATCGATTTTATTACTCTAATGAACATGTTTCGTCGATTTCATCAATTTATCAAATCGTTACTCGCATTTTGGAGGACGGCAATCTTAATTCACTTGGCCTACTTTAATAACAGAGTTTTATGCATTTCATTTTATTTCAAATTTTATTACTACAGCGTGTGCTTCTTTTTAATTATTTATCACACGTATTATATAGTTCCTTGTCGTTCCTGACAAAGAATGTTCTATTTTTCGCTACTCTTGTATTCTTGTATTTTATAGTTCTTAAATGGCAGATTGACACTCTATGTAGAAGACAATACAAAATGTACCCTTTTTCAAGAGGATGATTGTTTCACAAAAGCATAGCTGTTTCTGTTTAGCTACATTAACCGTCCATAGGTAGACTTTCTACGCCAGCTTAGTGACATTTTCTTGTCAATTAGTAATTTTAAGGGATTGCTTTTTTATTATCCTGTTGGAAGTCCAGGACATTGAATGTTTAACTATATTTACTTTGAAGTAATTCTACCTTTATCGCCTTTTCATTTGTTACTTATTTCATCTTGGCTTCTAAAAACCAAGAAATAAAATACCTTTCTTAATACGTTTCTTCTAGTGATATCAGAGGACTCAGGTTAAAATGTCCTCATGTCCAATCGTTTTTTGCACAATACTTTTACATTCTTGATCTTATAAAAAGGAAAATCTTTCTAAATACGCAAATGGCTGTTATTTTTTATTACAATTTATTCAACATATACAAACACTAATAACAATGGATACGATTGTAAGAACTAGTAAATTTGAAGGATCGTCGGAAACAACCGGTGGCGAATGGAACCACTGGTATCGTACCCTCGTCAATTGTATCGACTATCTGACAGCCGTTCATCGTGCAAATCCTCCGAATAAGCTTAGTATACTTATTGATTATATATCGCCCAAAGTCTATTCCCTGGTATAAAAATCTATAACATTCGAGAAAGCTATTAGTATTTTATATCTATTTACACAAAACCAGTTACTTCTTCTTTTGCTCGTAATCTACTCGCTACTAAAAACCAGCAACCAGGCGAATCAATTAATCAGTTCTTCTTAACTTTAAACAATCCTTCCAAAGATTTTAAGTTCGAAGACGGGTTTTTTGTTTTGTTTTTTTACAAGGTGGCCACCACTTATATAGATCCGGAAGCCACTCACGGATAAGGGTTATTGTAAGTACAGTACGTTAGTGTGGATATTTTAGAGTGTCTATTTAAGCGGGCGGTTCATCAGGAATTTGTTTACGTTGGACTTGAAGACATCCAAGTTAAGGCAGGGGGGAAGCAGGCAGACGGATAAGAGTTTAACAGGCGTGCAGTTCTAGGAAAGAATCTTTGCTCCTGGAGTCTACGTTTTTATTTAGGCATAGATAAAGAGTGGGAAAAGTTTTTAACAGTGGATTGAGCTAGACGGGTGTTTTTTTGTAAAAGATTGGCGAGGGGACAGAGATTGGAGTTCAGGTGAGCACCTGCCATATAAATAACGATAAAACAAAGATAGGCTTGCAACGTCTCTTCTGTGGGAGAACCATGGCTGGCTGGTAGGTTTTTGTTGGAATTTTTTGGATGGTATGAATCGGTCTATGCCTACGATTAACCATTCGGTCAGGTATGATACTATATGGGACATACCATTTTTAAACATGGAATGCAGAGGTAGATCAAGTATAAATGTACGGAAGCTATCCCAGTCAGTCATGAAGTATCGGTATGCAGTACCGTTGAGGGGTACGTATGGGGACATTATATTTCATTTTATTCTTAACTGATACGACGGAGTGGTCGGAGGATCCTAGAGGAGAAAGAACGGAACATGAACATAACTCATGGGAAGTTGAGAGAAAAAGGTCTAGGGGGCTTGCATATTGACCTGTAGTATCGGGCACACGGGTGGGTTCGCGAACAATCTGAGTGAGGTCACAAGCAATGGAAAAATCATGACAGAACCTCCCCTCAATTTTCGTCTTATTTGTGTTGGTCAGCCATTCCACGTTATGGACGTTGAAGTCACCACAGATGTGGATGTTAGCAGAGGGGTGTGCAGACGTTACTGCGTCTCAGCATGCTGAGATAGCTATATGGGATTCCTGTATTACAGGCCTCACTTTCACAACGATACGTGAGATGTGAATTTAATTTGGATAATGCTGTAATTATTGCAATAATTCGCGAAATTGAACAATACAATGCAGCGGCTTATGACTCTTCATCTTTGTAGCAAAAGTATCAATGTATCCAGAAGAATCTTTAAAACGTCTACGTCTGAATTAACTACAGAATGTGTTGCTTTTTGTAGAACTAATCAAGCAGTGCACTATGCTACATGCCGATTCTCTGGGCATGAAAAGCATTCTTGAATCTCTTGTCCTGCTATGAATGCTGACTCACATGTGGAAAGAGAGATGACTTCTCTGAAGTCTGCCAGTCGAAAAAGAAAAACGAAACCCCATAATGAGAACTATCTCTGCTTATATTGCTATCACTCCCTCATCCCGATGCCCACCTCGCTCACAATACTATATTGTAAAGGCAACAATAAGCAGCACTTATCTGTAAGCTATGATAGACAACAGAATATATATAAAAATGAACGTTGTGAGATAACTCGGCCTCGTATACTACCTTCCTTGATACAGTAAGTATTGTTTCCTAAAACTTCACAAGCAAAACGCAAGGTGATCTTCTATTCTACTTAAACTGTGTATTCGTATTATACTTAGACAAGAATCCATGCAGCTATATAAACGTGTAGAATCCCTTTTATGGAGGGATACCTCCCTTAAAATGCATAAACTCGCACAGATGTAAATAGAGACAACCAGTTCTTTTTGTCCATATATAAAATAACTGTAAACCAATTGCAAAAAGATGATTTTAAAAGAAGGAATTATAACTAAATTTAAAATCCCCATCAAGAACCCAAATCTTGGTAACCTACAATGGAATACATAAGCGTCGCATGGTCATTGAGTTATCTGCCACTATTAATCGATATACATTTCTTGATGCTTTTCCGCTCCCAAAAATCTCAAATGTTATACACCAACTATCACAATATAAATTTTTTAATGAATTAAATTTTAAGTCTGCGTATTATCAGTACCGTATTCTTAAAGAAAAAAAGAATCTATACAACATACGGAGCCGACGGGGGGGCTATACGATTGTTATTGGTTACCTTTTGGATTAATAAACATGATAGTAGTATTCCAACGCATTATTCACATTATAATCAAAGAACGTGAACTCAAATGTATGTTTGCCTAAATAGATGAGAGTGTCATTCGCGGAAAAGCTTATAATGAATTTGTCTAAAATATGAACACCTTTGAAAAAGTTCTCAATCGTTTTCATCTGAAACTGAACCCTGAAAAATGTGAATATGGTATAACGAATCTTAAGTTTTTAGGGTACCTATTGGAAAAGGGAACAGTCGGTACTGATCCAGATAAACTCTAAAAGCACGCCTAAAAGAATTACCAATTCTGAACTGTAGCTAGTCACTCAAATAAGCCTTAGGTGTCTTGTCATACTATTCACGATGGATAGAGAATTTCTCCGATCGAATTTCACCTTTGTTAAACATTACACCATTTCCTGTTACTGAAAAACTCCAAAATAAATTTCAGGCAATAAAACATTAAATTTGTAAGGCTTCATTTGCAGCTATTGAGGATGAAGTTCCATTCACAATATAAACGGATGCTTCTGGGACATCATTAGTAGTCTACCTTTCTCCAAATGGACGTAAAGTAGCCTATTTTCCAGGAACCTGACGCAGTCGGATAGTCAACACTCAGTAAACGTGAAGTAGATACCATTGTCAAATCTTTGCGTAAATAGCATAATCTCTACTCATCCGACCTTTTACAATCATTACTGACTAACAGGTCGATACATATAGATATTCAACACTTATACACCAGACCGCATTAAAAATGATCAAATACATTGATATAGACTTGAACTTTACAGTTGTTCTTATGGTATAGTATGTAGAACAGGTTCCCTTAATAGCGGATACTCTTTCTCGTTCATGCTCTCTACTTTGTGCTCATTATCATCCAGGAATACTAAGTCTGACTCATTTTGTCAGACAGATAAATATACCATCTTCTATGGAAAATGTTAAACCTTTCTGCGATGAATATTAAATATGTGCTGAACTAAAACCTGGATTATTAAAACCTCCCTCAGGTCGTTTAAACCATTTTCCGATAACCCTTTCAATAGATTTTATGTGTCCAAAACCACCTACAAATAATTGCAAATACCTACTCGTTCTTGTAGATGAATATTCACGTTATTCCTTTGTCTATCCATCCCAGGATATTTCAACAAAATCTGTCGTAAGGTGTCTCCAGAATTCATTTGCATTCTTTCATGTCCCAGATACCATCCGCAGCGATCGAGGAAGTCAGTTCATTTCAGGTGAATTAAAGGAGATTCTCTTGCAACATGGAGTTGTGATTACCCATTCAACTCCATACCATCCAATCGCCTATGGACAATGTGAGAGAGTAAATGGTACAATTTGGAAAACGATCGAACTCGATCTTAAGAGCAGACAACTAGATGATCGCCATCGGCAAGAAGTACTTGACATTGCAACTAACACAACACCACATTAACAATAATATATATAATTAAAACTTTACAATAATTAAAAAATTATAATAATTATAATATATATATAAATATACGTACATAATTAAAACCATATTCATATATATATAATTAAAAAAAATATATCTATACTACTTAAAAGTTTTCTGAATCGAGTCACCTTGTAAACGTAATTGTACTACCACTTTTAATTATCCTGGTTGAGTGTTCTTTTATTTTTGTCTTACTCAGATATTTTCGAAAAGAAGCACACTCCTCTGCACTCTAAAAAATATATTCGTCTCTTCTAAACAAGAATAAATCCATAAATCTCAGCTGATGCTTTATCTCACGCAGAATTAAATCCCAGCTTACTCTTATAATGCACAGAAGGAGATATAAAGATCTGCTGCCCAATTTTACGGACAACAATCCACTGTCATCACTATCAGAAACCCCACTTTTAATAGTCATCGAACCCCATATAAAATTTGGTAAAGAAAATATAATTTAAGAAGAATAAATAGCAATGTAATCTAGTCACCTGAAAAATTATCAATTTTTCTGATAATGTTAGAAAAATAAACATATTTTCCCTGCTGATAAAACTAAAAGGTAGTATAAACTATACAATACCTACATATAAAAAAATGATCATCTATAAAGAACACAATACATCTAACGAAATAGTCCCCTTCAGTTGATTAGGTTCCATTAATTCGAAGACAAAATACTTAATCAGCTCACCCTAACCCTAACCCTAACCCGACCACCCACGACTTCGCTGAAATAATTTCTGCAGGAACATCTAGATATACCCTCATAACCCATGAATCGTTTTTTTTTATGACGACCCTACCGTTAGATTTATCTGCCCATTTAGCTCGGATTTGGGTGCCGAAAGCAAAGTTAACGTGGAGAGAATCATCTATACTATCTGTCTCTAACGCAAATTCTTATTCCATAATTAATTGGTTCTTTCCCCTTAAAAACAAACATATACTCAACTTCATAAGTTTCGATAGATTCAATTTTTATCAATTTATTTCTCTTATCCTCTTACTTAAATATTTTATCCTTGCCAAAATGAATTCTGATTTGAGAAATTCGGAAAGTAAACCAATCCTCCTAGTTAATAAATACCCACCAAAATTTAAAAATAAGTTCTGGGCCAGAAAAGACACCCCAAATAAGTTTGATGTTTTCATTAGCTTTCTTACTCAGCATGGGTGACAGATTTAGTATGACTCTTCTTACTGAAAGTACCCCAACATTAATTTAGTCATGTCCAATAGGGGGTTATATAAAGACGATTACCTATTTACCACCAAAGCCACGCCTTCAGAATATAAAAATACAATTAAAAAGTGCATGGTCTCTTTAATAACTTCAGCCTCTCCATCATTATCGAACCTATTAAAAAACTTCTAATGTTTTAGATATTGCATTACATTTTAACAATGAGACATATAACCCTACCGTAAATCCTGCCTTACACTATTATAAGTTTATAAGTCCTCTAACCACATGACTGCATTATAAAATCCATAATACCATCAGTCATAGAAAATACTTTATGCTCTCTCCGCCAACAAAAACAAACCTTAACCTAAATACTACCCTCCTGAACGTTGCTCTAAAAATTAAGGATAGAAGAAAAAATAAAATATATCTGCCTCAGCCTTATCTCTAGTCAACCTGACTTCCGTGAATATTCACAACATGATTCGCAAAAACAGCTACAATACACGATCTATCTCAATAAATAACAATTGACCTCGCAACCAATACAATTCGAATCAACATTTTAGTTTTAACACTCTCAGCCTAGTAAACCGCCGTAGGAGAAACAAAAAACATATCCCCTTTTTAATCTCCCATTTTGCTCAAATTTTAAAACTAATATATCTAAAGAATTATTTAACATTGTACAAACATTTTACAAGTACCCACATCTAAATAGTTCCATTTTTTAATAAAAAAAATCAATATCTTTTTCCTATTATTACTATGTACGTTATTTAGAAAATCTAACAATTAAAAATAACATTAGCCTGACAAATCTATTTTCTCTTTTACAATGAAGCTTTACAAAATTACCACTAAACAGTAACTGACTTCATAGGGATATAATACGAGGGGCGTGCAATAAGTAATGCACGTGAACCACTTCCCATAGCAGTAGAGCAACGACACTTGGCACAGTTATTAGTCTGTCCTTACATAGGAAGCACCCAGAGTTATATATTTCTCCCATCGTTTAATTCAAGTCTGGAGATCGTTTTTGTAGAACACCCCCAGGTTGGTCCTCCAGCCACGACGTGACTTCAGAAATAAAGGCTGCATCATCTGGGAGGGACTTTCCTTTCAAAAACAACTTCATGGCTTGGAAGAAGAGAAAGTCAGAGGGTGAAAGGTCAGGAGAGTAGGGAGGATGGGGAATAATTTCATAACCACACGCCCGTGCGTCTGATCTGGCGACATGCGAGTTGTGGACCAGAGCGTTGTGTTACAGGAGAAGGGTACCTTTGCTGATCTTGCCCCGCCTCTTGATTTTGATAGCTTCCCTTAATTTCCTCAAAAGTGAAGCATAATAATCTCCTTTGCCAGGAAATCTTTCATCACTACTCCGTCTTGGTCCCAGAAGCCTGTGAACATGACCTTGCCAGCGGAGGGCTGCACCCTTGCCTTCTTTGGAGGAGTGAGTCCAAGCGCTTCAACTGCATTGATTGGGCTTTGGGCTTTGGATCATAGTGATGGGCTCAGGTTTCATCCTGTGTAATCAGTCTTTTGAAAAACCTTGATTCATCTTCTTGGCATATCTCCAAATTAATCCTCGAGCACTTGATGTGTCTCGCTTCTGGAATGGTGTGAGCAACCTGGGAATCCATCTGGCAGGTACCTTATGCATATGCAAATGGTCATGAATGATAGTTTGCACAGACCCTGTACTAATCTTGACATCATGTGCTATTTGGCGAATAGTAATGCGCCGATCTTCCAAAATGGCAGACTCAACTTGACGGATAGATACCTCATCAATCGCAGAAGGGGGATAACCAGGTCTGGGAGCTGTTTCCACCGACTTCCGGCCATATTTTAATTCACGATACCAGCGTTTTACAGCGTTGATGGGGCATTATCACCATAAGTTTCTTTCATTTCATCAAAAGTTTCCTGTGGTGTGCGCCCTTTCAAATACAAAAAGCGGGTCACTGCTAGACATCCAACTGGGTCCATGTCACACCTGATTCAGTTCAAACACCTGTAAAACAGAAACCACAATTAGTTCAACTTGCTGTAATTTGCCCACATAACCCGTAGACATATAGATCATTGCACATGCAAAATTTCAGCTGGATCAGACAACTGGAAGTGGGGCAGGGGCATTACTTACTGCACGCCCCTCGTATATTCTTGCACAATAACAGAGCTACACTTTAAATATGCTGTCGACAACTTCTCCCCCTCTCTATCATCCGTCTAATAGAACCCAATAAAACTTAGCCGACAAATTACCCCTATAATAATAATAATAATAATAATAATAATAATAATAATAATAATAATAATAATAATACTTATGATTATCTTAACACTGATACACCCCTACGCAACACTTTTTCGCGTATTTATCCGACTCAGTTCAATGAACTTAATAAAAACTATCCCTTACCTCTAACCTCAATACAAATCAACAAACCAACAATAGGCACCGAGCATCTCATAAAATGCACACTTATTTCGGCGCAACCTTATTCTAATAAACACCAAATTTGTTAACTTGACTTCTTCGTTTTATAATAGATCTGATAATATTAAACAAGGGAATTCCCTAAAAACTTAAATCTAATAAAACTCATTTTTCAATTTAATAGACTATCCTAAAAACAGGCATGTCTTACACCATTGGCTCTAAGTCATGTAACCTCTAAAGCTACAACAATAATTATTTCGCTGTCCAAAGCAATTATATGATAAACTCTAAAATTAACCAGTCTCCTTTTTGCAGAGATAAAACTAAATGTAATTATGTTCAATTCTATATTACTTCATTTTAAATAATCCCCTTAAAATCCCATTCCCTCTATTACAGCTCTCTTCTTTCAACTTCCTCATCCTTTTTTATTATCCCATCAATTTATATATTTCCTGTTCTCTGACACCCCCCTATCGGATGGCCATCCCCCTCTCGCGGACGCTGCTAGAATGTTTATGCATGTGTACAGTTATTTTCTTTCTGTGTATATTTATATGTTGGCATATGTACTATGACGTATATATCCGTTCTAATGATTGTATTCATGTGTGCGTTTGAGTGTGCTTATGCATAGGTATATATACATCTGTACGAGAGGTAGTGCTTATTTTTTAAATTTTTTGTACCTTATTGGTTGCACTATGACAGCATCTGCGGACGCTTGTCGTACTCTTCTTCCTATTATTCTCATTTAATCTTTTCTACTCTCCTAAAATCCACTTAAACATTCAATAAAACTCCCTCATTTTCCAGATAAATTCTTTCTCACAATAAGTTACAACCTTATTTTTTCTAAAACACATTTGCTTCAACCGCGTTAACTCTGCCCATCGTCCTACCAAACCGTATCCACTGACGTATTCCATTCGCCGACTCCCACTGCCATAATTACTATTTTTACAACAATAAGTTTTCAGGATAACCAGATCATCACTCTTCATACCTCCACAGCGTTGAATTACCTGTATTATTGCGTTAATGTTCTCCCTTAACTTTGAATTAATTCACCTCAATTTGTGCTAATTATCTCTATTTATTGTTAAAATCGCTTTCTCTTTGGTTCAATTCAGAGACTGGATTTTTTCTGCGTGCAATTTTATCCATACATATCTACACAGAAATGAATGCACCCTCTCACGTAGAACCATTTTTCCTTTTTACCGATTCCATCTGTTCCATTGTTCTATATATCATTTTTATGCAAGTGTAATTTTTTTATACTAAGTTTCCTTAAATACTTTACAAGCAAACTGTCTTTACGCATTTTGCTAACTCCTCCTTTCTGAGGAGAAGGAAATAATGTATTCGAAACTCCGAGGATTAAGGAGTTTCTATTCCTATTTCTGTTTCCTTTCCGAAAAATACATAGTTTTTAACTCTTACTTAAGTGCTTCTAAACGTATTTCATTAAACCTATGTAGTTACACACAGACACACACAGACACAGACACACGCACAAACACACACACACACACACATATATATATATATATATATATATATATATGATGGTACAGTTTGATTACTTAGACGTAAACCCACCTAAACATATATGTATATATATATATATATATATATATATATATATATATATATATATATGTATGGGTGGCTACGTATGAATATATATATGTATATGTATATATATATATATATATATATATATATATAACGATTAGTGGAACAAAGTAAAAGCGATTACACAAATGTAACATACATTATACTGATAACGAGGTGTTACCATTCATTGTCGCGCCCCAAAATAGTTAACAGCAGGGCATTCAAATTAAGAGATGACCAATGGCAAATTAGGTTAGATAAAAAATTACTTACAAAGTCTATCTCCAAATATAAAACACACCATTATTTAGGACATAATTCAGTCAGTCACTCAGTCAGTCAGACAACCAGGCAGTCAGTCAGTTGCTGTTAAGGTCCCGCCCTGTCCACACCTGTTGAACGATTTTGGGACTCCGTTATCAACAAGCAATTGGTAACGTAGAAAAAAGAAGACAAATTACGTAATTGCTCGAATGAGTCGCCTTTAGCGTGATTGTTACATTTGCATTACATCAACTGCTTCATGTTTGAGTTTGCGATTTTAATTGTCGATTCACATATATTGTTTTCGAAAAGAAATAGAGGGAGTTTTTTTTAACCAATAGTGTCGGCTCTACCTTTCTCTAGTTAGGCATTGTCATGCGAACTCTGTTTAAATGCACCGATAATTTACGTAACCCCCTTTTAAGCTTAATGACAACATTTCTAAGTTTAAATCGTGATAACTTACATGTTATTAATATTTTATAGCAACCGAGGTCGAAATGTTGTCTAGCACATTCTTCTATCAATGACCCTATTGATAAACGGATTTCCTGGAATATTTAGAAAGGAGGATGTAACACTGAGTATATCTATGATAGTTTTACTGAATTGGGCAATGTTTGATCTTGTTTTGTTTTTCGAAAGAATACATTATACAACCTTTGTAAACAGCACTATATGTCAATTCTAGAAATGTAATGTTTTAAAACGGAATCAATATAGATATTATGAAGAAAGTATCATAAACAATAAGTATTAAAATAATTGAAACATATATTCAAGGATATATTAGTGTACGTATAATTCAGTTTAAATCATGGTGGTTTATAAAAATATGTTCTTCTATCTCAAAATAAACAAATTTATGTATGCAGAAATTGGAAACCTTCCTTGAGTTTTTTTGGTTAAAAAGTGAATCATTTTACTTTTAAAAAGTTGAACCATTGTGCTTACTACTAGGGATAGGACAACAGAATATTCCCATCATCTTTTTGGCCCCTGAGTAAACATCTGACACAGTTAATCAATTAAGAACGACAACAGTGTGTATAAAAACATATAAGATATCAACGGATATATACTCGAGAGTCAAAACTAGAAAAAGAATATTCTTTAGTCCTAGACTTACGGAAATGTAAAAATAGTAATTTTTTTAATATCTCGTTATATTATGTTTTAATATATAAAGTGGTGTGTATAAAAGTCCCATAGCAATGGCAGATGACGTCCATATGTCTTACATTATAATTAAAAGAATAGCATATATGGAATGTGGCCGTACTCCGAGAGTATTATCTCTGTTGACTTCTACACTATGTTGAGTGGGAGCGTTGTAGGAGATGTTATTTCGGGGAAAAAAGTTGCTGCTATTTTTTTTGTAAAGGCGAGTTTGTTAAAGGCAGAAAGGTCAGAATAAATACACTGCCTTTTCAATGAATAACGAAGAATATATTTCCTAAAATCTAATTCGAATCTCATGTATTAGTACGAAAAATGTGTGTAGAAATGTTCGATCATTTGTTATTTACTCTATGTGTTAAATTATGCTTATTACAGTGATGTCTTTGCATGCATGCAGATGAGTCAGGTTTATGAGTTTCCTAATATAATAATATGAAAGCTACATACTATCTTAAAGTTTATTTTCATGGGAAAATCAGCTGGATGATAATGCACGTGGTCTTGCCTATTTAGGGGCATGGCTATAAATATACACGTTAAGTTTCAAATAAATTTAAATACTCAATTAAGAGGCAATAAAAAATTTTCCTGACTTACGAGAACATGGAGAGTCTATACTTTTGAAAAAGCTAAGTAAATTCCCTTTGATTTCAAATTATCTAATAAAATAATTAAAGAAGACATTAGAAGTGATTTCAAACATCCGCGGTACTCTCTATGCGTTATATATATAACTCAAGTTCTAACTTCTTTAAAATTCCTAACACATATATATTATAATACAACAAAATATTGGGAGTTGTTTTCGAAGAAACGCAAAATAAGTATGGTCATCCATTGTTTCTGAACTCCCAAACGCAATGGTTCAATATCTATTATTGATTTGCGATTTGTGTTTATGCCAAAATATCTCACTTATAAAATGATTATAATTCATCAATCACGTAGGAGAACATCTCATTTTAATAATGTGATCGCCTTTGATGTTAGGAAATAACACTTTGGTAGAATGATAACGAAGGGTGCTCTTACATCTGGATTCTATATTTTATTTATGAATAACTTGCTACGTTTGAAAAAAAAACAGATATGAAGATTAAATCGAATATAAATATCACTTTGTATTTCATATGAGAACATTGGTATCATTACATCCATTATTTACCGATGACTTCAAACAAAATTTATCTTCAACAAATCGTATAAAATACGATTTTCTTATCAAAAAAATAATGAACTTACACTAAATATCAAGGAAATAAGTCAACAATATCATTAGTTTTCAATCGTAAATATAAGCTTCAAACTCACAAGCAGATTTTAAAACCTCATAATATTGTTCTTTCATTGCATACACTATGCAATTCTAATACAAGTAAAAATATCAAGATATTTCAAAATATGTAAGTGCACCTGTTTTACTTTGCTTTTTTTGATGAAAGCAAATGACGATTGCAATAAATCATAAAGTTTTTTCTTCAAAAACTGCAGAAGATGCTACTGTCTTATTGTCATAAAAAAATCAAATTCGGATCCAAACAATATCCTGATTTTTTTATATACAAGTAATCGCACGTGTCTATAAACTTGCTCTGATTATATTAAGCATAAAAAATCATACTAAAATAATTTTAAAATATAAATTTGATAAGATTGTAAATAATTTATGAGATGGTTTGATAAGTTATGGCAAATAATATCGTTATGATTTCATATGTAAATTTAAGTCAGCCTTTCAACCATATTCATTTTACCGACATGCAAATATATATGAGAATACATATATACAGATACAAATAAATGTGCAAATATGTATATACGTGTTTTATATCTACACGCACACAGTTACATATATATATATATATATGTGTGTGTGTATGTGTATATGCATATATATATATATTTATAATTGGATAACATTTACTTTACATATGTGTTTTGTTTTACGGTGCAAAATATATTGATTGATATCAGTAATAGTCGTATATTTATTAACCTTTTATTGTTTTTTTTATCTTGAGTGAAATTCACACATTTTATACGACAGGATTCCGATTCAATTTCAGGATGTTATACGACAGGATTCGAATTCCATGCCAACAAAACCGGTTCGCGTTTTTGGTGTAAAACATCTACTAGTTGGCCAGCTTATATGATGTCTGAAAGTGGCACAATGTTTAACGAACTAGATCGGGTATGCATCGATCCAAGTTTAGACAATAAGGCCATTACCAGAACCCACAAAATTGACACCCGGGCGTATTAATGCATGAGGGCAAACCCAAAGAAGTTTTCAGTCACGCTTATTATTTTTGATGTGGTTTCAAGATAGGGCCAAATCATGCCACCTCATATTCGAGGTCGGCTTGAAAGTCAACATCTAACTATATCTGGATGTGCTGAAAAGTACGCTTATCCACTGGCGTAATTAGGTAATTACTCTGAGTGTAACGGGAGGATTAGGCGTCGGCTCACAAGTTTAAAGATACATGCTTGTCTTAAGGAGTACTGTTATGATGTGTACCCTTCACTCACTAGTTTCTGTCTTCCTCTGATCTTAACTCGCAGGACAATTTCATTGATAATTCGTCGAAAACATAACCAACCTACCTCCCACAACATCGAAGGCAGCCTGATAGTCACCACCGTTCAATCATTCGCCGAACCTCCTCCGGCGATTTCGGAAAATGCATGCTCCCAATTTCGGACCCACATACGGTTAGTGATTGAGATTGAAGTCAGCTACATTGAACAGATGTGCGTTCTTGAACATAATAAGTTACTTCAATTGATCATTTTTTCAATAAACATTTAAAAAAACCTGTAGTGCTATTTTCTTAATATCAACACATTTTTCGTTCCACTATGTATACCATTATATTCAGGGTTTTGCATACACGACACACACTGCAGGACATTCATTACTGTACGGGGATTCACTTTAATCTCACGTTTATGAACTATTCAAGTTACTTAATGTTTAAACTTACTTTATCTTAATAAATTTTATTTCGTACATGTTTTGTAGTGTTATCTATTAAAATTTACTTTAAAAGATCACTAAACAGTTGATGTTTTCAGTGAGTTTTTGAATTTTAATCGTGCAATAATTTACAGAAAAATAGAGTATGCTTATAGAAAATGATTTTCAATGAAAGTTTACGATAATAATGTAATAATAAATAATAAGGAAAGTTATTTGGCTTAATATTTTACTGAAGTTACATCGACTAAAAAGAACAGCGAGAGGATAATTTGTTAGTATGCTCATGGCCGCGTGTTTCGTTAATTTTTCCGTGTCAGTATGTTTCAAATAGACGTCAGCTGATTTGAAAATTGAAAATAAAATAAAATATTTAATGGATTTCTGTTTGCAGTTTCGCTGTTACATGTCCAATTATACAGCTGCGACACTGTCAGTCACACACTAACAAAAGCATAAAGATAAGAATTTACCCAAACTCCCTTGTGTTTAGCTTTCATCACTTTTCTCTTAATGCAAAACCCGTGTAGCTGAGTCCTCACGAATGTGTTAAAGCGATGGCGACATACGATTTCTAATATATTATAACGATGTATAAAAAATGTTCTCTCGGACCTTTAATATTTGGAGAATTGAAAACAGAAATCAATTAATACGAATCAGATTATATAGGCATAGCATGATTTTCCTTAGTGTCAAGTATGTGCCCGTTTCTAATCATTTCAATTCTGAATCATTATGACATCAGTTTATTTTTTTTTTACTAAAATGTCACCACTTACCAACATCCGGAAACCACTCGCGGATAAGGGTTAATATATATATATATATATATACATATATATATATATATATATATAAAGTAATCAATGGGAAAATGTCCTATAAATCATTAGTAGTGGAAATTTTGTAAAAGTTAATGGGATGACTCACCAAAAATTTGTCTACGTTAAACTTGAAGACAATCATATTGTAGTCAATTGTGAAGCAGATAAACAGAGAATAGTTCCACAGGCGTGCAGTTCATAGAAATAATCTTTGTTCATGGAATTTGCGTTTAGATTTAGGAACAGATAAGGAGGTGAGGAAGTTATTGGTAGTTGTTTCAGTTAGACGAGTGCTTTTCTTGAAAGTCAAGCTACTAAGGGGCTATAGATTGACGCTCAGTAGGGCACCTGCCATGATAATAAAGATAAATCAAAGACAGGCTCGTAAATTCTCTTCTGTGGGAAAGAGGTTGAAAGGAAAAAAGCGTCACCCACTAAAGTAGGAACTCTATTTTGAACTCTGTCAATGCAGGTTAAGAAGCTTCTAGCAGATCTTGCACAGATGTGGCACCAGTACTCCATGTTTGGGCGTACTTATCTCTTATTCAGGTAGATAATTGCATCAGCACTGAGATATCTACTGGAACGTTAGAACGATCGCACCATTTGTCCAGCACCCTTGTTTACGGATTTGATGTACATATTATATCTCATATGAGGAGTAAACGTCTGACGCAGTGAACCATTTAATTCGTTTAAGCCTTAGGTTTGGTACATCGACATGTGCTTTTTTTAAAACTAATAATAAATCAATAAGTCCTGTGACGATGATGGGATTGTGACAGGAACAGGTGAAGGATGTCACTGGTACTTCCTAGCATGAACATAACACATAGGTGGTTTAGATGTAGATGACCAGTTTTCACAACACGCGCAAGTAATTGTCTGACCCATGTCCTCCTTTCATAACAAAGCTCCCCTTTATAGGATTGCATTGATTTCCTCTTCATAGGAAAAGGGCTATAAAGGATGTCCTAAAATTGTTTACTTGCTTATGTCCCTGTCATCAACTGCAGATGTCTGAGCATCCAATATTTGCCCCCAAATCAAGAATAGAAACAAAATACATAGAATGAATATGTTTATTGCGACTTCAGGAGAACAACAAGAACCCTGAACAAAAAAAAAACACAATCATAGTACGTGTGGTAAGGTATCATACAATTTCTGTTGCAGCTCTTTCTGAAACTAGGTTTGCTGAGACAGGATAGCTAGAGGAAGTTTAAGGTGGATACACTTTTTATTGGATTGGAAAACCAAGTTTTGAGAAAAGGGGGCATCACCAATATTTTCGTCGGAGGGCATTCTCCTCACTGATTAGTAAGAAATTACTAAGCGCTGGGGAGCACATTTTAAAATTTTAAATAGAGAATCGACAGTGGATCGAGGAGGGATTGATGATATTTTTCAGAGGCCAATCATCGAGACGCTTGCTGATAATCTATCCATGTCGGAGATTGAATGGACTGTGATTGTCTCCTTTAATGGGAAATAGTGGAAACAGTACGATTTGGCGTGAACCATTTTAAGTGTATAATGGCACTAAGCAAAGACGTGTCCTTGCTCCGATCCTAATTGCTCTTTTCTTTTCGGCGATGTTTGAGGCAGCTTTCAAGAACACCTCAGGAGTTGTAGGTGTTGAGTATCGATCAAGTGGAGGATTACTTAACCAGCAACGGTTCAAGGCCAAGACCAAGACTTCTCTGCAGACTGTTCTTGATCTCCTTTATGCTGATGACTGTGCTCTTGTCACCCATAGTCTAGATGACATGCAGAACATCCTATATAACTACGGTCTTACAATTAGCATAAATAAGTCTGACATTATTCACCAGCCAAAATCAAACACGACGTCCTCTTCACAACCAGTGTTATATGTTGCTGGTGAAGCTTTGAAAGCAGTATATTCGTTTACATATCTCTGATCTGTTGTGACTGATGATTCTAAATGTGAAAATGACACCCAAGAAAAAATTAATGAAGCTAGTGAGCCATTTGGTAGGTTTCGACACAGACTTTGGAATAGACACGATGTGTCTCTAAAAGTGAAGATGTCATTTTACAAATTTGTTGATCTGCCTACTCTTCTGTATGGTGCCGAAACGTGGACCTTGTACTGCAAGCATATAAATCAGCTTGATGTCTTCCATATAAGATGGCTGCGTTCTATTTGCAATGTTGAGTGGCAGGATCGTCTTCTAAACATTGAATAACTGGGGAGATGTGAAATTACTGGTATATAATCATTTTTGATACAGTATATAATCTTGTGAGGTTAATGGACATCTCTTTTATTCTATTATTATTAGTTTTATTATTTTATGTGTTGTTCATGAG
This sequence comes from Euprymna scolopes, assembly GCF_053919585.1. Lineage (NCBI taxonomy): Eukaryota > Metazoa > Mollusca > Cephalopoda > Sepiida > Sepiolidae > Euprymna > Euprymna scolopes. The sequence goes on along the minus strand of NC_136484.1, from coordinate 8,044,818 downwards.
GTCCATCAATATAATTATTATCGAAAGACTTATTTGAAGATAATTCTATTCGATTACTACCTTGGGGAGAGTATTTCTATTTAGTATAAGTTATAAATAGAGTGATATTCTATTTTTTCATTGCCTTGTTTAGTTTAACAGCTCGTATTTGTCGTTAAATAAAATTAGATATCATAATACCTCGCCTAACATACAGAAAAGTAAAAAAAAAATAGTTACAGATTGGATTAATACAATATCTCCTACTTTTATTCAATTTTATCATTTGTTTCTTTAAATATTCCTACCTGGTTTCTTTCAATGTGTTTGCATATTTTAAAATTTAATATTTTACTCGCCTGGGTGCCTGGCGTTGTCTGTAGGTGTGTGTTGAGCAAAAAAAATTGTATTAGGCAGGCAAGCTCGAACCCATGACGCGAAGGCGGAAAAGCAAGAGGAGGTATATTTAAGGGTGTTGGTTGAGCAAAAAACAAAAATAAAAGAAAAGGGAAAAATGCGAATGCAAGAAAAATGTGGTAGTAGGCAGACAGTCTCGATCCCGTGCTGCGACGGAGGTAAAAGAAGTGAATAAAAAAGTGACGCGTTGGTTGTTGCGCCCATCACAAAACCGGAAGTAATGTACGGTTATATTAAGTCTAGACTATCGAAGAGAGGCGTTGTTTTTTAAAAAATATCGGCGGAAAAGAGACCCCTCCCTGACGATAATTGCCTAGTTGAGGATGACGGAATATATATTTTGGGCCCATTTTTCGATATTTGTCGTTCGAAGGGTCGAGCATTTAAATGCTTTCGATCTCAGGAAAATTTGTCGCCTCTGTCGAAAGTTTTTGCGACACATACAAACATACATACATATATACATAAACTTACACATATATTCATATATACATTTAAACAGACAGGTGAGATTTATATTATAGATAAACTCTCCGTTCCTACCTGTTTCGCGACGGTTTAATTTAATTTGTATATGAACATAAAATTTATTGCAAGAAAATTTAGTTAGGGTGTTTCAACAACATTTAATTAGGCGTTTAAACAATATTTAGTGTGTTGAAACATTTATTCAGTGTGTTGAAAACAGCATTTATCTCGCGTGGTTAAAACACCATCTATGTAGTGTGTTCAAACATGTATCTAGTGTGTTCACACAACATTTACATTTTTCAAACAACATTTATTTAGTTTTTCGAAAACCATTTATTTAATTTGTTCAAATAACTGTTTGGTTTAAACAAAATGCATTTAATTTGTTGAAACATTTATTTGATATATTGCAACTACATATATTTAGTATATTGGAACAGTTTTTTAGTCCATTGCTATAACATTTATTTACTACGTTTAAACAATAATTATTATACCAATTATAATTGGTATATTGCAACAATATTATATTATTGCAACAACATTTAGTTTATTATTATAGCATTTATTTAATATATTACAACAAAAGTTTCTATATTGAAACAACATTTAGTTTAGTGTTATAACATTAATTTAGTACGTTGCAACAGCATTTAGATTATTCTTACAAGATTTACTATATTGCAATAACATGTATTTAGTAAGTTTATTGATTTTTCCGTTGAATTTCAAAATTAAACTGGAACCAAGGAATAATTTAAATTAGAGACCAGGGCGATATTTGCATTAATTTCGTTATGTGCCAATCTGAGGCATTTTTTATGAGGGCAACACAAATAAATGAATAAAGTAAGTGTAACTTACATGTGAGCATGCGTATCTAGCGATTAGGATTTTGTGCTGTTCTCAAACTTTATAGACTAAAATTTAATAGAAAGATGAAATATATAGTTAAATTAGGTTTTTGAAAATGTAATATTTTATGCGCACGTTGTATTAGCAATCATTACATTATATTATAAAAGTGTAATACTCACGTAAGCTTTATTTTTTTTAGTTTCCTAAGCTTTTGTTTCGGAGATTTTTTTTTCTCTCGATGAAAATTAGGTAACAGATGTGAGAAGTGTTTTATTCTTTTGAGTAAATTCTTTTGAGGTTTTCTGGTAGAACTTTATTTTATTCTGTATATAAAGTCTCTACACCGGATAATAGTGGGTAATGTGCATAAATTTACTCATGCTATCTTTCATTTATATACATTTTTTTAAGTGTGTATATTAAAATATACGTATGTACATATATCTGTTTCTCCCCAGTCCAGCACACACGCACTAATATAACCTTTCTCGAATGTTTACTTGAATAGATGAAAACAACAAATCAATATACGTGGCTTTTGGAAGCCCTTTGGTTTAAATCTTTTATTTTTTTACTTTTTAGTTTTTAAAATCTATTTTTATTTTCATATAAGTTTACGCTTTTAAACCAAAGCCGATATTATATTTTAAAAGTATGCCTCATATCCCCGACTGTGACCTACATTCTGCGTACTCCCTAACATATGCACACACAGAGACAAGCACAGCCACGCCCATACACATAGACAAATATAAATACATATATATATATATATATATATATATATATATATATATATATATATATATATACACGAGGAACATCAATTTGACTTTGATTAGTTGTTTAATGATATTCCGCTATTCAGCGAAATGCATGTAAGATTGATATAAATATAATTAAATTCCCTGCAAAAAATCCAAGTATTAAATAATTCCATATTTTGGTTTTAGGTATGATAGCAAATGGTGTATATATATATATATATATATATATATATATATATATATATATATATATATATATATATTATTATTATTATTATTATTATTATTATTATTATTAAAATTTCACCCAAAACAAGGAACGGCGCCACTCGGAAGTAGGGGGCTACTATCAGCGACATAATTCACAGGGATATTATGAAGAGGGATGAGTAGAAAATGTTTGTTCACATTACACTTGAAGTTCTGTATGTCAGCAAAGTTGTAAAAGCGGAATCCCGGAAGGGATTTTAAAAGTCTAGCAGTTCTCTGAAAGAAACTATTGAAGTAGAAGGCTTTCTTAAACTTATCGATTTCTACTGTGAAGGTGTGGGATTTACCTGCTTGTCAGGTTTGTCGGGGGAATTCACATCGAGGGAGTTACAGTGCCTGTTGTTCGTCAGAGCATTCGCCATTAAAATACTTGTAGAACAGGCAGAGAGATGCAACATTTCGTCGATGGGACATAAGCTGAAGCTTAGATGACAGTGAACGACCTATCAGGTCGTTGATTCAATTTTGAGGGCTGCCAATGAGGGAGAGACAAGCAGCAGATGCACCCGTCCAAATGTGACAACAATAATCAATACATGGGCGAATGGTGACCTTATAGAAGTACAGGATGCTTTCAGGCGTAAGTAGTTTTCTAGCACAACAGAGAGATCCCATCTTCTTTGCAGCAACCTTGGCAATGCTCTCAATGTATCTATTCCAGGGTGTTACATGATAAGGGCTGTCCCCTTTTCATGTAAGTATAAAAATAGAGAGATTTAGTTAAAATGAAAATAAAATGAGAGGAAGCAGGAATCGAACCCTGGATATAAGTTTTAAAAAACAATAGGTTTAAATGGAATGTCCAGTAAATGGTTTATTCGGATGAAATAAATAATAAATAAATTATCATTGTTAGAAAGAATGTGGATAATAAAATATGGGTTAAATGAAGTAGATATGTAGGTTGATCGGAAACGTGCAGGTTGCTCATGTTGATGGCACGTGAATTGTGGTCACGTTGGCCGGACATGCATGGATTTCTCAATATAGGAAGTGAGAATTAGTTAGTTAGTGAGAAACTCAGAGACAGTTTGGAATTCGAACGTCTAGAAGAGAGACGGTCACTTTGAAACTTAATATGTGAAGCTTTGAATTCTTGATGATGAAAACCACGGCCGGTTGTGAAGAAATAAACCCATCATGTGTTTTTTATAAAACGCCGTCTTGTGTTCTGATTCTACAAAAAAGTGAATTGAATTGTTATTATATGTCTATATGTCTGTGTTATAAAATATCATGGCATACACATTTCATATCTTCAATGTGAACTCTACATCTCATATCTACACTAAGACGGTCTGAACAAGGTTTCCTCACTCAAAGGGCTTTATTCTTCTATCAGCACCTAAGAAATAACATTTTAATATATATATGAATCCCTTCATACCACGAACACGGAACGAACAATCTCTCTCACAGCATCCCTCTTAATAAGACTCTCTAAGAAACTCTCTCCTCTAAGACTCACTCTTAAAACTCTCTCAATAGAACCCCTATATGACAAGTTGATCTTCCGTGTAAAGCTTAGGCCGAGGAGTTTAAAGGAGGTACTTTCGGGTAATGTGTTCTTTGCCATTGCTATTGGTGGTAGAGGAGGATTCTTGTAATTATTGAAGGAAACAACCTTAGTCCTGGAAGCATTGAATGTGACCATCTATTTTTGTCCCCATCCTACTCTAGCTTGGAGGTAATCTTCTAGTGTTTCTTTCATTTCCTTAGAAGTTTCCCTTCCTTTATTTTTCCATCATGCCATGTATACAGTAAATATACCCATCTCAGAAACAATTTTATCTGGGTGTTTTTTACATGTAGATCTCAACTTATAAAGGACCGGAAGCCATTCAGGGATAAGGGTTATTTCGTGTACAATAATTAAGGAATTGTAGTATTAGTTCGTATTGGAGATTTGATAACGTGCCTTACTTAAGAGGGCGGTTCATCAGGAATTTGTTTATAAATATCAAGAACAATAAAGGTCCAAGGTACTCCCGCAATTATTTCCTGTTGTTTAAATGTACGACTGTTGTAGACAACCTGGAGTTTTCTCTTGTTTAATTAAGAATTGCATTATGCATTCTTCCAGTGATAACATATCGAATTTTCCTTAGAAGATCGTCGTGCAATATTCTGTCAAAAACCTAAGACATTTCGAAACCTACCGCTCTACCTTCCCTTTTTTTACAAGTGAAGGTTATATACGTTCAGATATTACTGGTATGGCTTTTTCTATGGGACGGGCTTGCCTAAATTCATATTAATTGTCGGTCAGGAGTTTAGCAGCTGTAAGGTGATGGACTAGAGTTTTATTAATTATACACGACCTCCCTCATAATATTGTTCTAAAGATGGGTATATTTGCCGATGACACCACTCTCTATAACAGATATGAGGGGAAAACAAATGAACACATATCCAGGAAAATGGCAGAAACACTAGAGGATGACCTCCAATCCGTAGTGGAATGGGGACAAAAATGGTTGGTCTCATTCAATGCTGCAAAGACTAAGCTTGTTTCCTTCAATAACTACAAGTAACCTTCTCTACCACCAATAGCAATGGCCAAGAACACATTGTCTGAAAGTCCTTCTTTTAAACTCCTCGGCCTAACGTTTACAGAGAATATGAACTGGAATAGATACATTGAGAGCATTGCCAAAGCTGCTGCAAGGAAGGTTGGCTCCCTCTACCGTGCTAGAAAACTACTTACGCCTGCCAGTATCCTATACCTTTATAAGGCAACCATTCGCCCATGTATGGAGTACTGTTGCCACATCTGGGCTGGTGCATCTGCTGCTTGTCTCTCGCTCCTGGACAGGGTCCAAAAAAGAGTCGCCAACCTGATAGGTCCTGAACTGTCATCTAGGCTTCAACCTCTGTCCCATCGACGAGATGTTGCATCCCTCTGCCTGTTCTACAAATACTTTAATGGTGAATGCTCTGGCGAACTGCAAACACTTGTACCTCCCCGACGTAACTACCCCCGACAAACCCGACAAGCTACTAAGTCTCATCCCTTTACAGTGGAGATCCCTAGGTGCAAGAAAGCCTTTTACTCCAATAGTTTCTTCCCCAGAATTGCGGGTCTTTGGAACTCCCTTCCGGGATTCTGCTTTCCCAACTGCAATGATATGCAGAAGTTCAAGTGTAATGTTAACAAACATCTTTCTACTCTTCTCCCTTCATAATAACCCCGCTAATTAATTCCCTAATGGTAGCCCCCTGCTTCAAAGTGGCACTGTGCCTTGTTTGGGGTGAAAATTGAATTTAAAAAAATGTAGATATATAAAATGTATATATATGCCAACATATTTTATTAAACCTATGTACTTATATATATATATATATATATATATATATATATACACATATATATATATATATATATATATATATATATATATATATAAGTGCATAGGTTTAATAAAATATGTTGGCACCAGATAAGAGCTTAATAACCCCTTACTACAAACTGTTTGAACACTCTTTTAGTTAGGCCAATACACTCATCTTTGAATGAACTCAACCACCCCGAGATAATATTCCAGATTTATTCTGCAAACATGCTGTCTTTTTAGATAACTTCACATATCGAATACATTAATATGTCCGTATAAACTAAGATATTTATTCTTTGGACCATTTATAATCTCGAACATGTTCTCGAAATGCTATACACCACTTTCTCTTGATTTTGTGCATAACCACAATTGAGACACACTTTCACGTGATATTATTTTATTGTTTCCCCTCCAACCCATCTTTTTCATTATTCTACATCTCGCTTTCTAGCTAGTATAATCCGTTTCATACTTAGTTTCTTTAAATACTAAAAGTAGAAGCATGCATTTTACACATCTTTTTGAATACTCTGCAAATGGCGGAACCGACTGGCTTTGATGTTGTTAGAGGTCATGCTAGAGATATTCCCGATATATGATCGAACGGAGTAGTCCAGTTAGTATTGGGGGGCAATTAGAGAAAGGTACCAATTCGTACAACTCTATTCTTATGTTAAGCCTTAGTCTCATTACACTTGTCAAACGGTGCCATATCCTGCTGACACACGCAGTGTCGACGAACCACACTCTGATTGTACCAGGTATAACCAAATTTTTAAGCAAATCCATATACAGTTTCATTTTGACTTTTAAGTCGACATCGAATATGATAGTTAGCATGATGTGTCCTCAATGGAAACCACAGTAAAGACCATAACTTTTCTGTTTCTGTTGCCCTGAGCACACCGCTGTTATCCATGTTTGAATTTTGAGAATGCTGGCAATGCTCATGTAGTCAAAACTTCAACCGGTAAAGAGTATTACTTGTACAGCGGTGCATATCCGATGTCGCTCGTTGAACATTGGGCCATTTTCAGACATGATAGAAGGCTCATATTGCGCCTGGGATTTGTACAAAACTGGCTAACTATAAGATGGTCTGCAACCAAAAAAAATTAAAATCGGTTTTAATCAAACGCAGATGAAATCATCTTGTCTCTTCTAGGACGACAATCTTAACGTTACACACTGTAGAATCACGAAAGTATTAATATGTAAATAATGCTTTTTGTAGTAGATGTTATATATAAAACACTGTAACCTGATACCATAGATTGACCAAACTCAATAATCTAAAGATGGCAGATAAGTGATCACGAGTTTTGCTAAAGTTTTTAAAGTTTAGACTTTTAAACAAGAAGAATGACGGGGGTTTAATCGAGAGAAAGATTGTAAAAATCAAGAGTCGAATAGTATTTTGAAGGATCAAACTAGTGTGAATATGCCAAGAGGTTGAATCAGAAATCAGAGTTAAGAGTCGCGCTTTATTTTAAATTAGTTCATAATATGAATGGATAGTCCTATTCTATCCGTAAGTTAATTGAAGACGATATAATTTACAATGTACGCATTACAGACTATTTAAAATGTTATTTGTAAACGACGCGAATTTTTATAACATATATTGGCGAGGAGAGAGTGTGATCAGTTCTTGTTACATGAAAGTGGATAATCATTACTTATGATGGAGGAGAGGGACACATTATTTCGAAGTGGGGGTTATACAAAGTTCATATTAACAATGAGCAACACAGTACCTTCATATGTTGAATGAAAACACGAGCACAAAAGTCACAAATAGCGATATTTTTTTCAATTTCATTTGACCGGTCGAATAATGATCACATCAGGAATTCGTATTCGCGGTCTACATAGTTTAATGTTCTTTCCTTCGCTTCCAAATGTCTCTGACACACTCTCTCTCTCTCTCTCTCTCTCTGCCCTTCAGGCTTAACTGTTCTGCCTCTTCTGCTCGATCCTAGCTCCTATTATTGAGAATTCCTATTTTGCTATGACGTCCGAGGTGTGGTTCTAAACGTGACCAACTAACATGGCTAAGCAAATGTTTGTCCAAAACACACTTCTGCAAACAAAGAATTCTCAACTAACCTATTTTTCAACCTAACCTATTTTTTTACAACATATTTTTAATTTGTATTTTTCATTCTTTTTAGCTGACCTTTTTAATTCAATTAGCATAAAAGAATGAACAATTAATTCTTTTTACAATACAAACAATATCCAACTAGTTTATATGAAATTTAACAATAGTGAAATTCCTATGTTCCGATTCTAAATCCAGGGAACCAGAAAATCAATGTATTTCTTCCTTTATCCCCTTCTCTGAATTGCATACAATTATATGATGTTGTAATTATGACATAGACATTTACAAATGTAAAAAGTGCAATGTTGAGGACAATCCTCTAAACGTTAAATAATTACATAAATATTAAATTTAATTATATTTTTAAAGAAAGCATTTATAATTGCTTAACTAATTTAATGTCATTAATTACAATACGAACATATATCTTATTATGGCAATCGTTGACATTATGTGAATTACTTTCTATTTGTAGAGATTGTCACTGAAGGTTCACCTCTGGTAAGTAAAGTTTATTTCCCGTAAAAAAAGCGGCCTAGTGTAAATCAATTGCATTGATTAAAATGTATAACTTTTTAATATGATCGTAACCTATTTGTATTGATGTGCGTCTTACAAAAGTATATTACATATTTCTGCATGTTTATAATATAAAATATGTATAGCTTTTTGTCTGCCACATTTAATTTTTTTAAAATATTTACATAGTGTAATCTGATAGACTATATGCATTTGCTTTGTTACTCTGGTATTCAGAAAAATCCAACAAATGCATGTAGGTAACAACGTTTTATTAAAAGTACGGAGCAAATCATCCTACGTCGGATAGTTTTCCTGAAAAGAAAATGTTTTAAAACATGACTAATGCATAAATGAATCGTCGGTACTGTAGCACTTCACGTTTAAACGTTTAAAATACCAAGAAAGAAATTGCAGTAAAATACGCTACACTCAAAACGGTAGTTTTCTTGGCACCCCTAATGATATTTGCACCGCACAAACTCAAATTACTAAGATTGTTAAATTTAGAAAAATTCACAAACAAGTAGATCGTGAGTTGATTTTTAATGGACTAAAATTACTTATTATATTTTTCCATTGTATCAATTTCCGAATTAAATATTGCAGCAAAAATAAATAAATAAATACATAAATATAACATATTTTATACTTCTTCCTACAAATAGAAAAAAGGGATGAACTTTAATTAAAAAAAAAATTGTAACTATTTATTTAATTCCATGGTCAGCCATACCCGACACATTTGTATTCTGGCCCCGCCAGGCAGATTTGTAATTTTACAAGACCGTGCCAACTCTGTCATTTTACATGCATTTTATGAATGAAAAAATAACATAATGGCAAATTATACTTCCGAAATAACCTTTAACCTACACTGTTCAATAAATACTGAAAGCCAAATTTCATTGGACAATAACGTAAATTAAACACCTTACTACCTGTATAATCGAAGGAATACGTAGTCACAACAATGAATATCAAGAGGGCTGGATAATAAAAGAGACACCCTACACTGTAAAAATTACCAAAGAGCATGACGTCAGCTCCAAAAATCTGGAACATACATCAAAGACACAATAAAAATCTCACAACAGATAACAAAGCACATATGAATGGCTTGTCGACAAAAATTTGACATCAAAGCAAAGTACAAAAGCGATTTACTTTATGAGTAAACCCAACTAGATATACTTGACTAAAAACGGGCTACATAATATGCATATATGAATGTAGAAAATATCCAAATGAAAAACATTTCGCTTACTAAAAGCACGGTTAGAAGAACACCGACAAGTTTTACTGCGGAGAAAGATGAGAAGAGTTGTGTATAGCTGTAAATATCTGGAAAGAAAAAGGGCATCTTCTATAATTATGGGGCGATATAAAAATTATAGACAGAGAAGAACGGCGGATAGTATGGCGACGTTAATAAGCAGGGCATATGATTTGCGAACAGACTGACTAATGAGACCTAATAAATAATTTAACACATTATGTGAACTGTTAATTATAAATAATAGATGTTGTATACAGTAATAAGTAAATTATAAAAACAATATATATATGTATATACATATATATGTGTGTATATATATATATATATATATATATATATATATATATATATATATGATTACTTCATTTAATCACAAAATAAATTTATATACAGTTATAAATTGATGCGTAAATTTTCAGTATTTATGTAACAGTGCTCAATACAAAAGTAGATCTTGGTAGTAGGTTATGTAAATATATATCGCAATAAAGTTACATATAATGTTCTGCGTGTCGTGCTCTTTAGCATTCATCAGTCTTATGCTAAAAGTTGTGGTTATCGCGCTTTTTAGATACGCATATGCTATTGGATTTTCTGGTTATCTAATCAGTTTCCTAGTGGCCACCGCGCCCATCTTAATCAGCCAATGGGCGAGCACTCACATGACAAAGTTACAGTTTACCTCCGGTTCACCCCTTCCCTTTGTGTGCTTATGGGAATGATAGATATTTTGTATTGTAGTAAACTGACCTACCTTCAACCTAGGTATAGTTAGAGATGTTATTTTGTGTTTTAGTGTATATTTATTTCGGATATCATGTTAGTTTATATATATATATATATATATATATATATATATATATATGTATATATATATATATATATTAATATATATACATATATATATATATGTTAATATATATATATGCATATATATATATTAATATATATATATATATATATATATAGAGAGAGAGAGAGAGAGAGAGGGGGGAAGGAGAGATGTATATGTGCCTTGGTGGTTAGAGTTCTCAGAGAAAAATATATTGTAAATGTGATATGCTGTTGAAGATTGAAAGTTCAATTCCTTGTGTGAATGACCGATATGTACAGTTGCTGATCGAGACGAATCAGCCTACTATATTTATTTAAATAAAATATTATGTTGTAAATTCTCTTCCAATTCCCGAGTTCGGCAGAAACATTCCCGAGTTCGATAAAACACACCTGCAGAATGTACAAACATTACATCGACCGAATCCTTGTAAAGCTGATACTCAGAAAAATAGTCGGAACAATCTAAATAATTCGACTTCAATATGACTTGAGATCAGCAGGAACCTTAACAAACTCATTCATATACCCAGTACTAATCGCTAATATATAGAATGGCGGCTCGTAGATATAAACACTGCAAAAATCATGCAGTTTAACGTACGAATGCAAACATATGCATGCATATATATGCACTTTATACTGACTTATTCCTGAAAAATTCCAATTTCAAAATGAAACATTATTACATCACTTTTTAACCTTTTAGACCTAGAAATGATAGGCGATTAAGCAAACACCCAGACACGCATACCTTCATTTTCAGTTCATAAATTATTCATAAATATAGTTATTTTTTTATTGGGGCAGATTTCGTAATTATTTTTTGTATAGCCAATTTAGTATTATATTGTACGAAAATATATTAGTTATTCGAGAAGCATAGACATTTGAGTTTGGTTTCATTAGCTAGAATGGAAACAATAAATCTCCCCTAATCATGTCTTATTAAACAAACAGATTTATTATAATCTGGAGGTATATAGAGAATTCCACTACGGATCAAATACTCCAATGTCCCTGTCCGGGTATCTTCCCATCATGTTTTTTTTCGTTTTAATGAGTTCAATTTACGGCCAAAAAAGGTACTATTAAACATCGCCACAAAACATTTCTTTGTATGTGCATATTTCCAAACTAAATATTAATCAGAAGTTGCCTATCGGAGGCATTCATCTTAAATCCCTTATATCAATTAACGTGATATTGTAAACACACTTAAAAGAGAAGTGGTTCATTGTCAAGCCCAAACGTGCTATTATAAACAAGGGCAGACTAAATTTGATGTACGACATTTTCATTATTAGTTTCATATTTATATTTTTGTAAATTATTAGGGCAAATTATCCCTCTATATAATTTATATTTATAACTTTTTGGGGAAAATTATTCGGGCAAATTATTCCTCTATATAATAATCGATAGAAGATTGATTCTAAGATAATACATAGCCACTCGGAATAAATGGAATTTATCATGTTTACGCATCTTGTACGACCAGGCAAAGTTGGCTGCAGCCTTGTAGAGGAAAACTTATGAATCAGATAAAGAACGACGGAAAGGCAATATCAACTTCGGTTGCATAACGTTTTTTCTTTTGCAAAAGACGTATTGAAAATTGATGTAGAGTAGGATTAGGAAATTATGAGTTTCTCACATTTAACTTGATAGATATGGCAGTGATTACAAATATTTATTTGTTTCGGGAAAATAAATACATAACTTCCAAGAAAGGTAGGACTGGAATTATAATCTAAAAATATACGATGGTATTTCCACACGTTTCTTAGCACAATGGCTGAATGTAATGAGAAAACGCTGTTGCATACGGGTAGACAAAAAACTTGGTTTCTTTCATGAATAAATCAAATGAGAAAAATATTTAAAAAATGTAAAGAACTAAATATTTTTTACATACCAAAATATTCGACAAAAAAGATTAAGTTCGGAGTTGTCTTGCTTACATCATATAGACACAGGACAAATGGAGATTGAAGGATGTAGAAAGAAAGGAACAATGACGTTAGAAATAAAGTAAATTTTAACAGAACCAAAAGATAACTATCGTTTCGAAACCTGGATACATATTATCATGTATTTTTATCTAAACATACGCTTACATACATCACTGTCATCCTTTAAACAGAAACGCATATATATATATATATATATATATATATATATATATATATATATATATATATATATATATATATATAAATATATATATATATATAAATTTAAATGAGAAATTTGAAAAGTTTGAAGTGTCTGGTAAAATGATAAAATCGTTTTCCTTTTTTACTGTATTTTTCTTGTAAGTCCAATATTTCGCTAATAAATAGCCCCTTCGAGGTAGGAAGCCCGATCCATGATTTAAAAAAAAAAAAAAATTAGTCTTATGATGGAGGCACGGCCTCGGAATACAAGAAAGGAGAAATGTGCGTGATGTTCCGGTGGATTCACGTGTGTTATGTTCCGGTTTTGAGCAGGAGTTTAAAGTAAAAGACAGTCACACAATTTTTGAAGACACTTATGTTTGAATAAAATTTAAATAAGAAATTTGAAAACATTGAAGTATCTTATAAAATGATTACTTTTTTTTCTTGTAATTCCAAGATTTTATCCTTTTTATGGAGAACACATAAAAATAATTTGCGGAAGGAATATTTTCAAATTATTGAAAAAAAGTCTGAAAGGTAGATAGCTGGTAAAAATATTTTACCGACATGTTTTCATACACTTTTCATACTCTTTCTGTACAATTTAATAATTTTGTGTTTGTTTCTGGTCTTAGAATTTTGATCATGTGTAAAAAGCCTAACGTAATAAAAATGTAAATTTTAAAAATACATATTTGGAATGTAGCTTTTTGCTTCCATAACATTTTAGATTGTAGTATTGGTAACCTTATTCGGAAGAGTTTAAAATCTATCCTTAAATAGGGTATGAAAATCAAAAGAAACTTCGTCAAAAATACACAGCATAGGTCAACAGAAAATACCCAAATCTCCTCCACGATAATGCCGAAGGGCACGTTGCAAAAACGATATATATATATATATATATATATATATATATATATATATATATATATATATATATATATATATATATATATATATATATATATAATACAGCATGGAAATAATGTCAAGTTATCTTTTGTTAATACTGCCAACGTAGTGAAAACAATTATAAGTTCAAGACAGAAAGATTTTGAAAAGGCGGTTTCTTAAAAATATTGAAGAGGAATCACTTTGCAACTGTAGAAATATAGACAAGTGCCCTTTAAGATGTAAATGTCCCATTTCTCATATATTATACTAATATGAACTAAGGCATAATAACACACCAGATCGTACATTTTTGGAGCGGCTGTCGTTTTAAATATATATTTAACAACAATATAGCGTTGTTTACGATACTAGCAGGAAATAATAAAAAAACAACATCATAAGCCCATTGTATAAATGATTAAAGAAAAGATAACATGGAATACAAGTTAAAATGGCCTATACAATATGCGCTAATAAACATTCACCAAGGTTGTCTGGTCGATGAAACGTTTGCATCATATTATATAATAATACCTAAAGAAAGTCTTCTAAACAAACGAAGGAAGTACTACAGAATTGGTTGTATAGATATAAGTATATCTTATCTCGATTTAAACATAATTGAATATACATTTACAAAACGTTTTTATTAATAAATATATAAAATAAGATAAAATAAGAATAGCAAAAATGAAATAAACCAATATAATAATATAGAAAACCAATAGTTTGTTTTTAAAAGGTAGTCACTACTTATTAAGGCCAGGGGATAAAGCTTATTGCGTCTACAGTAATCCATGGGATAATATCGTAGTAAATCGCTAGTAATGGAGATTTGATAGAGTGTCTGACTTGAGGGGGCAGTTTATCAGGAATGCGTTTATTTTGGACTTGAAGACATTCAAGTTGTAGTTCCATAGGAGTGCACCTATAAGCAAAGAGCTTTTTTCATGGAATCTACGACTTAGGCACAGATAAAGAGTGCGGAAAATTACTGATAGTCGTTTCAGTCAGACGGGTCTTTTCGTGAAGGATTGGTTAGGGTGGACAAGAGATTGAAGCTGAGACGAGCATTTGCCATGGAAATAAAAATAAAACGACAGGCTCGCAACGTCTCTTTTGTGGGAGAGAGGTTGCAAGGAAGAGAACAATGCATACTCCACTAGACTACGAAGTTAGTTTTGTACTGTGCCAAGGCCGAGTAGGCTGCTTTTGGCAGATCCTTCCTAGATATGGCAGCAGTACTCCATCATTAGACGTACCTCGCTTTTATACAGATAGAAATTGTATCAGCAGTGAAATTTCCCTTGGAGCGGTAAAAGGATCACACAATTTTTCCAGCGATCTTGACAATAAAGTTGATGTAAGTATTCTCTTAAGATAATGAGTAAAGGTCAATCCCAGAAGCTTGTCAAAACATGGGGCTTCCCAAAGTCGACAGCTATACGTTTCAATTGATGCCAGGTGAGCATCAGAGCGTTGATGATGTAAAAATAGAAGCTTGGTTTTAGATGCATTAAAAGTAACCACTCACCTCTTCCCCCACTGTACCAAACGCTCAAGATCAGATGAGAGAGAATCAGAGAGAAATTTTTATTGAATGCCTCTGATGTGTTGCCATAGATGGCCGTGGCAACAGCATAGATATCAACGAATGATTAAAATATGGGCTTCGGGATATCATCGATGTAGATAAGAAAGAGAGTTGGGCACATGATGGACCCTTAAGGGGCAGCACCATTAATACTGTGAGCTTATGATTTCTGCCCATCAACCACTACTCTTATGAGCCTATATATATATATATATATATATCAACATAGAATTTGCTGAGGATTCCTTCCTATTTTATTGAAAAGTAGTCTCTTTCAAAAAGTGTGCATTGTATATATATATATATATATATATATATGACTATATATATATATAACTATATATATATATACACACACTCTCACACACACACACATATATATATATATATATATATATATATATATATATAATATTCTGGAAATGCGACGTCCGTATTTTTTACGGTTTGTTGTCCCACAATCAGGTTTTATTAAGTGAGTGATTTTTTTCCTGTTTGCCTTTATCAATCAAATAATTTATAATCTTTTAATTTTTTTCCTTTACTTTTACTGGTTTAGGTGTTTACATTTTTAGTGATTTGATCATTCGACACACAATTACCTATGCAGCAATAGCGGTTTTGCAAAGAATTAAAACATAATACACTTTCTTCATTTATATATCCTATTTATATCTAAAGTAAAATAACATATTATAATTTGATTTTACGTGTATGGTAAACTACTCCATTTGTTGTAGTATATGGAATGTAATTAAGACATAATTGTACACGACATTTGTTCTATATATGTAGGTTATTATTTTGATGTAAACGGCTATTTTAATGAGTAATTTTATTTCGGAAGGAAAGTCTCGATTTTGAATGGCAAAGAGGTGAACGGTCTGGGCAGAAGCAGATGGAATTCTCGACGCTGAAATGAAAAGAAACTGATTAGACGCTTTCGGCTGCAGTAGACAACCATCAAGTTTAGATTTAAAATTAATCATGTTCACTTTATATTATGTTTGCATTGTTTGTTTTTGTTGTAAAAATAAATCTTGGATTACGATTCTTTAGCTGTAATCTATTGCATAATAATATGCAAGTTATGAAATAATATACGCATATCGACTTAAATTTATTTAATGTTCTTGCGAAACTTCGATGTTTGGGTTTAAATTTTTGCCACATGTGTCGTAGTATATTTATACTATTAGACTATTTATAATAATAAATATAGTGAGAAATCATCTCGCGTTGAAATCCACTTTTATAGCAAACTCAGAGAAACAAAATACAGGTAATTTCAATAAGATTCGAAGTTATTATACATACTTATATGAAATATCACACAACGCCAAATGAAACCGAACTGCTAGAGAATAATCTATAATCTAGCACACCTTTTTTGCTTCATATATAAAGCGCAGTGGGCCCTATTGTTTTTAAAGATGAAACAACAAAGAAATCATCATTTACTGCTTTTCTGGCTTACGAAAATCATTCGTTTTATCTATTATTTTATTGCACATCTAATAATAACGATTCAATGTCTTTTATCAAATGTATTTTTCGTAGAGTGTCCTGTATATATTTCTCTCATGTTTTATACATTTATGTGCATTCAGCAACATTATTTAGCCTAATTCCACTATACAGGGTGACACAAAAAAGAGCCTTACTCTAATTAGGCCCCGTTTCTTACTGTTTTGTCCGAATGAAATGAAACTTTTGTCATTACTATTTTTATTATATTCAAAACATCACATCAAAACACTAGGGTCTTCGGCCTTTTTTCTCCGTTCTACAGCGTATTTTCTAGATGCCCTCCATTTAGCTTTTGTTTTTTTGTTTTTTTGGGGCGTCACCCTGTATATTCTTTCGTTTATTCAAATTTCAATATTAGCACACTGTTTCTTTATGGTTCGTTTTACTTCCTTGTCAATTACTTTTATTATTTTTTATCCATATACAGTTTCCTTTTGCTGTTAATTAAATTAATGTTAATTAATATAGCGTCCATGTTATTTTATTTAGTATAGTACACACGAACTTATTCTTTTATTCGGTTTCTACTGTATTATATCGCTTTTCAGTTTTCTTCTTTTTTATTGTTTTCATCATTTTTTTCTGGTCTGTTACTTCATGATGTGTTTTGAAGAATGCAAAAATGTTTATAGGTTAATTGATGACTAGGTCAATGAATTATATAAAAGTACATCGTAAACATTTTATGATAATATACAAAGAAAACAACTCTATGAAATTAGTTGGGTAATGGCCAAATCATTGCCTGAAAATACATTGTACACAACATCTAGCTGAACCAATCATAAAACTATAGTTATTGCAAACATGTTAAGCACTGACAAATTCACAAAATCTAAATAAAAGAGGATACGACTAATCAGAATCAGTATAAATAATTAAAGCCTGTATTTTGTATTGAAAATATTAAACGCAAAACTCTATTTGCAGCATGGTGATGAATTCACATGTAGTAGTTGTCTTCGACGATGACTACCAGATCAACATAGGGTTAGTCCAGCGGAAGGATATATTCGAAACTAATGTTGTTAAGAACTGCAGATTATGTCGATCCTGTTCTATATACACTGTTTAGAATACTACAATAATAATTTGTGAACATTTGGCTATCTTACACAATCCACATATCAAAAGACAAAGACCACCAGCAAGTAGAAAAGAATGTGAGGAGAATATAAAATCAGCCATAAATTATGATTTTATATTCGAAACACCCAAACATGTGTGTATATCCCCTAAATAAATCCTTCGCTTTTCCAGTATTTGATAAACAGAAATAAATTCGTTATGAATTATCTGAGTGAATGAGAGGTCGAGTCCAAGAAAATGCATAAAGAAAAACGAAAGGAAACACCATCTTTCTCAAATTTATTGCAAAAGAGCCAGGAATTATGTTGCAATGATATCTAGGAGTCATTATTATACAGCGATAGTTCTAATCAAGCAATCATTACTATCGAAAATAAACAGATGATACCGGTAATGTGACGATATGACTTAATCCATGGTTTCCATTAATAGCACATTATTTACCCCAGGGATTAATGATTCATAATGACAGTTCTAATAATTTCAAATAAAAACACCAACAGATATTCAGAGCAAAATCTTCCACGAATGGATGCTGTCATTACTACTGTTTATCATAACTATAGTACAACTTAAAACTTATTTATATCGTGGATAGAAGTACACTGTTTTATTAATTTCGTAAATTTGTTTGTCATTCGCTTCTTCTAAATATCTCTTGGAATAATTATTTCGAGAAAGACATCGAAAACTTGAAGATGACCACATAACAATTTGTAGTATTTTAAGTGCGAACATTGCAGTCGAATGAACTGAATAAAACTTTGAAATATGCAGATCGACCGTCGTGCTATTAAACATTTAGCCATGGCTTCCTCTGACAAATTTTAAACATCGAATAAAGATAAATCGACGTCACCCATATTTACATACGTTTCTTATTTGCAATATATATATATATATATATATATATATATATATATATATATATATATATATATATATATATTGAAATAGCAGATAAACACAACGAGCATCTTAACCAGGATATTTAAATAGAATTTTTAACAGAAAAGCAAAAACTACATAATGTAGTAAGCACAGGGTTAAATGAAAAAGCGCCTGCACAGTTTCTCCATTATATATGTTGGGAAATTAAAAGGCTTTAAAAAATTAGTAGAAACTAAAGCATGATTTTTATGGAGCATGCATTCAACTAAAAAGATGATATTGGGCTATTATTCATAAAAAAGCAACGTGAGAGATGATGGTAAGTAAAGTATTATGTGGAGGTAATAGAAAACAAAAAGAAATACATATCCTAGAATTAAGGAAATCTGAATCTGGATACAAAAAAGTTAAATTAAAATAGAAAAAAAGAGCTGATTACAAAAGACGCGAAAGAATCATCGGAAGAAAATAAGGTGCATAAAAGATTCCAAAGATTGATAAAACAGACAGTAATAAACAGCAAGACATAGCAATAAATTGTCATCTCGCCCATGAAAAAAGTCGCGTTTCATAGCTAGCCAGAAATAAAGCTAAGATTAAAACCTTTATAAATATTAAATCGGCATTCTTTAAGAATGAGGTGTAATCTAACATCCACAATAAGAGACAGAAAGTCAAAATAAATTGAAAACAGATATTATCGTATGAGAAATGTAATCGACTAGGAAATGTGTAAATAAAATCACTTAAAAAATCTGTATATAAAAATAAATAAACATTGTTTGAGGCATAGTTTAGAAACAACTCTATCTTTGCAATGAGACCGGATGTGATATTAGATAATAGTAAACAAATAGGAAACATGATAAATCGCAGATATTGACGCCTCAGCATTTTCAGAATAAAGATAAAAATAGCGAAATGCATATATATATATATATATATATACACATATATATATATGTATTATATGTATATATATATATATATATATATATATATATATATATATATATATGCACTATAATGAACAGGATACGTAAAATGAACAAAATTACTGCAATAAAAATAATTGTTCCACACTAATTATAGTTCCGGAAGATAGTGGAAAAAACTCGCGGATTGAATTGATGTAAAATGTAAGATTGAGACTATACTACAAATCGATATCTTTTAAACAGCCTAAACCTTAAATGGTCTTTGAATGCTCAAATAACATATTTAATTAGAAATAGACATATACAATCAAACGTTAGAGAAATAGAAGTTAATAGCAATTCACAAAACTACTTACCCCTCCGCTAAAAATATGCATATACACGCTTATACCGACATCCGATTCGGTTAGTATGACACAGATATCAAAGATGATGCAAATGTCCAAGTATTGAACCCCCTACCATACTTTTACTTAAAAAGTGCGAAAAGTACTACAAACTTTAAGAAGAGTTATACCACTTAAATTTCAGGAAAGACCAACATCGTTTTAACCATGAAACCAATGTCATAATAGGAATTCCAAACATCTTGCTGATTTAATATGCAGATTCATGCTAAAGACACAAACCAAAGACAGAACTGGCAATCGAATATCATTAATCCGTTTTGGACATGCCAGTAAATCAGGTAAACTCATCCAAGTAAAGCTTAAGAATAACAAGGAGAAAGACATTAGACATACGTAAGGTCAACCGTCAGAGCAGACTACAAGAGGCAGAAAAAACGTACTTTATAAAGGACACTTGCTAATAGAGTATGGCAGATGCGAGGAGTCGATATAATACTAATAAATGTAGGAAAACTAGAGATAGTTTTTTTAAAGATGGAATGCCAAGGGAGGTAAAATTAAATTCATGTGAAAAATTGAGATTTACAACGGACAGGAATGATAATAAAGCTGGTATATTAAAGAGCATTGTCGGAAACGTATGTAACCTACATAAACTACATTGATAAATAACCACTATAACGGAACTTCGAGAGAAATAAAACAAATAGTGCATTGACATTGAAAGTAGACGTCTCCAGTGGTTTAGACCATTAAACAGAAGGAATAAGTGTCAGCTGGATCGACAAAAAATAGTATTGCTAATGTAACTATAAAAGGCCACTAACAGCCTTGCACTTGAAACGTGCAAAGTGTACCAGAATATTTAGGAGGCTTATTTATATCTCATATTCAGAGAAGAATACATGCCATTTTCACTGGTAAATAAAAAGCAATGGACTCCGGAGATGACAGAAATCCATTTGTAAATGTATCGAATATGCTGAAGAGTACTCGGAATGTGGAGACAGTTGTGTAACCCGGACTTCAGAGAACTCTGTGGGAAATATATGATAGATACTTTGTGATACGAATAATAATAATAATAATAATAATAATAATAATAATAATAACATTAATAATAATAATAATAATAATAATAATAATAGTAGTAGTAGTAGTAGTAGTAATAATAATAACAATAGCAATAGCAATAACAATAACAATAACAATAACAATAATAATAATAATAATATTATTAATAATAATAATAATAATAATAATAATAATAATATTAATAATAATAATAATAATAATAATAATAATAACAACAACAACAACAACAATAACAATAATAATAATAATAATAATAATAATAATAATAATAATAATAATAATAATAATAATAATAATAATAATAATAATCCGTGGAACTCTCACAGTAGTTGAATAATTTTGAAACATTTTAAAATGCAAATGAATATAAAAAAAAAAACAGATTACACCAAATTTTAAACAGTTTTAAGCCAATTCCTTTTAACATGTTAAAGTCTAAATGAATCGCGTTATAAAATTAAACTTTTTTTTGCGGTGAAAAGTCAACACACACCACATTGTTTTATTTTGTTTTCTCAATATTTTATATATAAATTACGAAGGAACAGTTGTCAATTAATTGCATATTTGAAACCATTTTGAAAATAAACTATAAAAAACAGTCTCCTCTTTACATTATTTTTAATTGTAAACTTTAAAGTAAATTTGCCAATTTGAAACCGTAAACAGACAACTATTATTATTTTATTGAGAAGAAATGGGTTTAATGATATTTAACTGATGAGAACCGACTATAAAAGAAAGTAATACTTTTCTCATTGATTAATGTTTCCGGTGATGATATGTTTTTGTGACATCGGATATATCAATTAATATCTATATATTATTATCATTATTATTAGTAGTAGTAGTAGTAGTAGTAGTAGAAATAGTAGTAGTAGTAGTATTAGTAGTAGTATTGTTAATAATAATAATAAGAAGAAGAATGTTAGTAGATGATAGAGCACGATCGATGGCAATGACAAAAATGAAATAAAGGCGGTTACAAGTAAAATTTTGTGCGACATAAAATGTTCATGAAGATTCAGAGCCAAATGAATGAGCACAAGGTCATAAAAACATGCATATTTCTACTTGAGAAGCAGTAAGTATGCTTGAACATTAGTTATACTTCTTACAATGAAGTTGAAGATTGAATTAAAAGAGGTTATAACGATTACTCATTAGTAAATTGATGATCTTATCACACAGAATTATTTGAAATGGTAAGCGAAGAACGCTGGGAATTGCTGACAATCGGAGACAATTGGTTTTCACTCAAATTTAAGGAAACACCACCTGTAGGATCTGGTGAATGAGTACTTTTAAGAGAAAAAAAGCATTGGGCATTATTTAATAGGTATTACTACTTTCTTGTGGCAGGGTTATTTTCCATATATATATATATATATATGTATATATATATATATATATATATATATATATATATATATATATAATTTTGCACAAACATATAACCTGATCTGAGTAAAAAAGTAACAGAACATATTTTCCGAGAAAAATCAGGATGCCCCCCCCCTCGAGGTGCTTTTCCGGTTAAAATGGCACCAATTGCCACTTTTATGCTCATTAAAAATATGTCTTGAAGTTTTATAAAACTTTTCGAAAAGTTGTAACTATTTAATTTCTATATAATTTTGTTTGTATATGCTTCGGGATAACTCTATTTTGGGGACTATTTTATCAGATTTGTCCAAATTACATTTGTACATCTATTTACCATTTTTTCACGGTGCTGACCTCAGATGTAGATATATTAACGACTTGGAAGCTATCGGAATACATGCGATGGCGGGCAAATAATGGACTTCGCCATTGTTTATTGCATGGGGCAGAACTCAAATTTACACAGGTTTAAGCCTAAAACAGCACTGCTCTTCATTTTCAGAAAAAATTGACGTCCAATGGGGGCTGAATGGGGGAATGGGATGCTGAACTTAGTCATTTTTTATGCCTCGTTCACTGTACAATCACGGGAGACCTTGCATGCTTAACTTGTTGATTATAGTTTTATGTCTGTTATTTTCGTCTTCTCAAACTGATTATGAATAATTTCGTACATCGTCTATCAGTTTACAGAATTATCATAACAAAATGCACATATTGATTGTACGAATTATATTTTAGATGCCTTTATGTTTTGTATAATAATGTGTTGATCTACTGTAATCCTTCCGTTTGCAATGCTGTTTTATTTTAATGTGCGCCTGTTTTAAATAACCTTTTCGTCACTAAACGCCTAAACTTATGTATTAATTGCGTTCGTGACCGTAATGCTCGACCCGTGTTCGTTACAATAAAATCACTCTCAGACACGTATATCCTCTGTAACGGTTGTAAAGGAACAAACAAACACATATAAATAAACCTGACTCGGGCTATTTTTTTTGTTTTTGAAAATAAAACGCATTTATTATCATTGTCTTTCAAACACTGGCTGTATCGTGTCAGTTTTACTTTACATTTCGTCTGCTATAAGATGAACAAACCCGACAATTTAGGTATGAGTAAAAAAAAGTCCATCGCTACCACAAACAGACCACATGTCCGCCTCGCATTGCTCACTTTTTACTGCCGACATCACGTTGGCCAAAACCAGCTATTTCTGCCGTCAATTTTACATGTCCATCTATCAGGGCTCGCACTTGATTCCCTGTTCAGCAACGTGCTGTTGTTTTCTCTTGTGAAGCAATTCCACGCGCACTTGCTAATTTGCAGACGGCTTATGCTAGCTATTTAACTTTCAACTGCTGCTAGTATTTTAAAACGCACTCATACGATCTCTGTTGCGTGTGGATCCTTAACATTA
Organism: Euprymna scolopes; assembly: GCF_053919585.1. Classification (NCBI taxonomy): domain Eukaryota; kingdom Metazoa; phylum Mollusca; class Cephalopoda; order Sepiida; family Sepiolidae; genus Euprymna; species Euprymna scolopes. The sequence goes on along the minus strand of NC_136484.1, from coordinate 8,020,624 downwards.
ATATACTATTACTGTTTATTGTATTGAATGTAATTTGGTCGATATTTTAGCAGTTCTTTTTAAATGCAGCCATGTCGACGTATCGAACTTGAAAATACATGATTATATAAAACTAAGATATAAGGATATAATATCAACTTACTTAACTTGTAATGCAATCTGTAGAAATTACCCTCTTTAAAATGATTATAGGCCTAACAATATAAAAACAATGTGCCTCTTAAGTTTAGCCAAGGATTCAATTCGAAATATATCGATGTTCTCGAGTTAAGTATACATATCTCAAATTTAAATCATGCACGTGGCATTAACAATTGTCGACTTGTATATTGTTAAATGTAACAGGAGTCTTATTATTCCAAATGACATCGATTATCATCCCTCACCTTAGGAATTCCGAAAGATAATATCTAGTGTTGTTTTTGTATCCTGGGTGTTTTACTTCATTTAATTTATTTTAATCTTCAAGCTTCTTTGAAAAATGTCTTCCGAAATGAATCGCTATTCTTATATAATTGAGTTTTGCAATTCGAAACAAGACACAATGATGAATGCTTCATTGAATTTTGTAAATCGATCAAATATTCTACAATCGATGCATATCTTTATATCTTTGATAGAAATTACTTCACAGATGAGATCTAAGAAATGCCTTTGCGTGTGAGGTTTTTTTTTAGAATTTAAGCGGATTACACGCATAAAATTAAATTATGAGCAGAGTACAGTTCGTTCTATATTCAAAAATTACGAAAAATATAAATTATGCCCAGCTCTAAATGTTTATTGAAACAATTTCACGAATATTTTGTTTCTGTTTTTTCTGTTATTTTTTTACTTGACATGTTAATGTTAGTAGTAGTATCTATTTATTGAAAATGTAGATTGTATTGTCGGTTTGTGTGTATTAGCGCACATGCAAAAAAGAAATACAAAAAATTACTGTTAAAAAGGTCCATAAAAATTAAATTCAAAAATGGAAGGTTTAAAGATCAGACTCATACAATATTTAATTTTCTAAATAAATATTTAGTTATTAAGCATTTCTAATTTTAGGCTGATACTAAAGCTCTCATCAGAAAAGTTTTGAACAATATTTTTGTTCTATTTTTTTATTTTCATGGTGTGTGTTACTCACTTTGTCGTTTTCAAAGAGAGAGGTTCATGCACACATGAGTTAAAACACGTTTTGAAGAACTTATATTATAGACAAAGAAATGCGACATTTATGCGATGGGACGGAAGTTTGGGTTATATTGACAAGGTTTACATATTACGATTCTGACTATTTTTTATGCCTATCTAAGAGGAACAGAGTAGTAGCAGATTCAAGAGCCTACATCTGAGAATGTTATCCATGAATAAGCGAATAGTTTCTTTGAAAAGTTACATGATATTCTCAGTTGTGAATAGCCTTACAGCACGGTAGAGAGAGCCAGCCTTCCTTCGTTTAATGTAATTTATTTTCAATTTATGTTCTTTGCGAATGTTAAGGCTAGGAGCTTGGGTAAAATACTTTGAGAAATTGTATCATTAACCATAACAACCAGTGGTTGAGTAGGAGTTTAGATCTTTTTTCTGGCCATAGTCCCCGATAAGTTTTGTAACAAATGTCGATGGCCCAATCGGGTTTCTGATTCTGTTTGCATAATGGTAGAATTTACACTAAAATCTCGATTCCAAACCGACGAACTATTACTCCAAACGACAGTGTACTATGAAAAAGCTGACGTTGAGGTCATAGGAGATAACATTAGAGATGTTTCGTAGTGTACAATTGAAACTACCATATTTCAAAACAGCAGTTATTCCAACATTAACGTTTTTTACCAACATTACTGCCTACAATGGATCATGTCTGACTGCACAGCTGCTATCATATATTAGACAGATTTCTCAGACGCAAGTCTAATAGATATAGGCAAAAGTTTGTAAAACTAGAATAGATTGAAATAGAGAAATAGACGTAGCAAGATAAGGCATTAAGACTTAACAGGAAACAGAACTGAACACATGTATTAGAAAACGGTTTATGAAATATATGTGAGTAAACTAATTACATCAGACATAGCTTATCATTATGTTCTTTCTAACTTATACTTGTTCGCACTAATTGCATATTGGTTTCTATCAATTATCTAATTATTAAATTGTCTAATATTTTCAAATGTATTATAACCGGAAAAAGCATGACTCATTTTATTGATATTAAGAAAAATTATTAAGATGAACATCTCAAACAAAATACACTAGGATCTGATTGGTTCCACAAGGAGGTCTTGTATGAAAATAAATAATTTGAAGATATAAATTAACATAAAATAGTTAGAATTAAAAACCATGGAGTAACTACTTAATTAGCCTGAGACAAAAGAGGCACACATGCTAATAAAAATGTTCTTTCAGGGTGCGAGATCGCGTTTTTTTCGGTCATGGAAAATTCAGCGAAAAAGAAGGGAAAACAATAAATTCCGGAAAATACAATTCCTAAAAAAATGATTTTGTGAACTGGAGAATAAAGTGGCTATATATTTTTATACGTCTATACATAAATATAAGTATCTTTTTTTTACTGCAACAGAAAAAGTTTATTCCTTTTTATTCTCGTTCTGTTTATTTTATTTTGTTCACCAGGAGCAGCCAAAAACAATGACGGACTACAGAATTAAATGCGCACGGATTTGAACGTAAGGAGTGGGTAGATTGGGGTTGCAGAGAAATGCGACGACAAATTATTTTTCTCTCTCTCTTTTTGTGACTGCATATTTGTTATTTTTAATTCTTTTTCTATTTTCTGATTTTATAATACTCTTATTTTTTATTTTATTTAATGATTGTAACGGCAGTATTTGCGAGAGTAAGAGTGTTTTAAAAATGTTTTTGAACATCTAAACCTTTAATGTTTAAGTTAAGGAAAAAAATATTTTCTTCGTTTGCCAAGGTCACTGAAGAAAGTTTTAGAAAGTGTTTTTTGTTACATCTGCATTTGTTGCAACGTTAAACAAAAAGAAAATGAATGATACGAACTGTATATGTATTCTTTGTAACCAAGAATTATATTACCACAGTTAAAGGTTGATAATCATGTTTGTCTGAAAGTCATTTGTTTGTGCTTCTGTGTTCGCTTGTGTGGAAAACTCGAGTCCCGTGAAACGATAAATGGGAATTAAAAAAAAATTAACATCTAATAGATACAAAGAGGAACATAAGATTCATTCTTGAGATAGAATGTAAAAGTTGAGAAAAGAATATTTGTTTATAAAATATTTGATAAAAGAAAACGTTCCCCTCTCAAATAGTTCGTATACAGCGCAAAAATAATACCTGCCCTACATATATGTTTTCCGGAAGCATTATTTCTGAGTTTTTGATAAAGCTCGCCTTACCTTAAAAATAAATAGATTATATAACACCAGTTTATAGCTTAATAATAATGATGATTAAACAAGATGGTGATAAAATAAAACTATTTAAATGGTACGATAAAGTAATATTCATTATCCTCAGGAAATCACAAACTAAAATTGTGATCTATTAAAAAACAAAATAGGTGCGAGCAAACAGGCATCATTTCTATCTTTTTCTTGATCAAGTTTTTAAAAAATCCCTCGTTTCGAGTGTTTGTGTGGCTTTTTTGTACAAATAAAGCGAAACTATTCGAACGCAACAGTCTCTCCCGGCATTCTTATACATCAAATTGTAGTATCTATTTTTTAGATGATGCACTTAAAGTAATCAGTTTTGGTAAATGTGGGAGTAACTCTTGATATCAGACAATTACTTTTGAAGTAAGTACGGTTTGGTCCATGTAGGAGAACCCTTCATATAAGAAAATTGCTACTTATTTGTACCCTGCTACAGTGCCCCCTTGGGGTAGGTAGTTTTTCCCCACACATAAAAAGGCGACCTTGTGTATAAACTGTTATCGCAAATTAATACACCGCCCCTCCCGGCCATCTTAGCCTGGTGGCAAAGATCAAAGTGTAATATCTGTTTACAGATGTAATCAGTTTTGGTTTATGCGTGGCAACCTTTCATATCAGACAATTTATTCTGAAGTCAATTAGGTTTGTTCAGTGTGGTGGAAAACCTTCATATCAGCATATTCCTATATATGTAGACACTGTCATAGTGATTCCTTGGATTACTTGGCCCCCCACACACATTAAAAATGGTATTTGTCTAATTGCTTCTGTGGGAAGGTAAATACCGCGACTCTCCCGGCTTTCCGGTTGAGTATTATCTGTTCTGTAATTCGTCCTTTGCCAATGTAGAGGAAACTCTTTATACTAGAAAATTAGTATTTATTTAGATACTGCAAGAGTTCCCTCTTTTGGGGGAGCTGCTTTTCCCCAACATTCACAACGACGTTCGTGGGAGATTTAAAAGCAACACCATTTCTGCGAGTCATATATTTAATGACTATGTTTATCCTGAAGGATGAACATTTCCGGTGGCGTCCTAACGTATCGGTAAAACGTTAGGTTTTCTTTCACTTTCTTTTCCGCACCGCGTCACGGGTTCAAGCCTGCCTGCTGACTACCACTTACTGTTTTAGACCTACAAACACCCGTACATACCGGCCACACAGACTAGTCTATTAGATAAATCCCACCTGTATGTTTAAATATTTGTATATATGTATTTTGTTTGTATGTCTGCCGAAAACTTTCGACAGAGGAGACGGATTTTCACGAGATCGGTATCGTTTTGAAGCTCGACCTTTGGACGACAAATATCGAAATATTGGCTAAAAAAATGATTACTTCATCCTTTACTGTGCTATTTTTACAAAGCAGGGTCGGTTTTTCCGCCGCATATTTTCGAAGTCTTCCATCTCTTTTCGTTTTACTAGCCTTGATTTAAATCTTCACCAATTCCAGTTTTGCGATAGATGCACTTGCAAAAACATCACTTTTCCACTTTCGCTTCCTCCCTCACTCCAGGTTCGAGCCTGCTTGCCTAATATCACCTTTTGTTTGTTTTTTGCTCAATACACACCATCAAATATCCAGGCAACCTCAAGCACTCAGTCTACTCTAATATAAAAAATGTATGTGTTTGAGTGTCTCGAAAACTCTTTCACAATGGAACCTGACAAAACCGGTATCGTTTTAAACCTCTGTCCTTTGGATGACAAAGATTGAATAATTGGCCCAAAACATGGCTTCCTTCACCCTAGAATACTTTAAAACTAAATATAATTCCATGGTTACTGTTCCATAGGATTCATTGTCAAGCCTTTCTCTCAGGTCATTTGATATTAGTTACAAATGACGGAGGAATTTACGAACGAAATTATCATTATACTTTTTTTATTATTTTATTTTTCCAATCTATTCCACCGGGAAAATTATTAACCTTCATATATAATATGCAATAGAATATTGATTTCATAATAATGCATACATAATCTGCATGAATTTTACAATGTTTTAGCGTATTGTACGACCGAGCAAATATTTCATTATTATTCAAACGTTTAAATTTTCTTTCAATTTTTGTTAATAAGATGTAGCTTACATACCACGGTTATAAGATACATTGTTTTCATCGCATTTTTTATAATATTTTAATAAGTAGTTGTAGTAGTAGTAGTATTTGTAGTAGTAGTAGTAGCTCACAAGGAGTTTCAACCAGATTATTATTTTACTGTTCTCCAAGTAGAGCGTCATTATGTAAAACGTGTGATATTATTGTAACATTCTATGAATATGAGTCTAACATTTCTCCAGTACTTAATCATACTAACAAAGATATGTCATGTAGGTCGCAAAATTTAGTTAACTCGTTCTCCTGTAAACATTGTATTTTACATTAGGTATGGGAAAATCTAATGTGTCTGAATAACGAATTCATATAGAAGTAGCATTAAGGGCTTTATCCATATTATAAAATATGTTAAAGTTATTTGACTAATCGCCTTTTTCCGTACACATTATTTAAAAAAATACATTTAAATAATGGGTATAATATATCAGGACCTGTATACAAGTATATGCTAAAGACGTGCTAGGATAAGGAAGACAATATAACTTTGTTGAAAAATCTGAGGAATTTACCCATATGTTTTAAATATTCAAGTTAAGAAAAGTAACTTGAACGGTGCTGAAAATGTAGGTCAACTATATCCAGCTTTGCCTCTTACGGAATTTGGAATTAAAACATGTTAATAGAAATAATAGAGAATCAGTTATTGAAAGCAACAAATATATTCTATTAAAAATGTTTTCTTAAATCTTTGGAGTCGGCATTAAATAACAGGAAAAGGGTTGATATGCCGTAAAATAAAAACAACCAAACAGCCAATCAGATAAATAATAACAACTTCCATAATACGTATATTATCGAGGTTTTTAATATGTTCATGTAGATAGCTTATAGAAAGGTATCAGAAAAAATACATCAGCTGGTAAAGCTTGTGTTTTAATAAAATGCATTAATTCATTTGACAAACGGGCGTAACAATACGTAAATATCATTATCGGCAAAACGAAAGCATTAATGTATGAAAGGCCAGACAAAACAAAAATATATGAGTGATCAGACAATTTTATTTATAGTATTCATAAAAATACTAATACATGTAATATTTCATCTGAGGTAGTGGAAGTTGAAAAGAGAAAAAAGAGCCACTCAATATTAGAAACGTTTCTGCACTTTATCAGGAATCTAAAATAGGTATATATTCTCCAGCCCAAATATGGCAAAGATTAACTATATATCGTCTGATAGAAGCTATATAAAATTAGAGAAAAATCTCAATAGAAAGGACCGAAACTACAGCAAAAAGAAAAAAAAAACATGGATCTAATATATAGTTTCTAAAAATGACTTGATGAGAAAAAAGCCAAACAGTTTGGGAGTAGATTTCCCCTTAAGAGTAAATACATCTTTGGTGATCTCGTAAAGAAATGGGACACACACACACAATTGCAAAGCACCGGTTGAGTTTAAGAGGAGTAGACATTTTCGAACGTTAAGACACAACTTACTCACAGGTAAACTTCGAGAAGCATTACATATGCCAGGGAGATATGTAAGATGCAACACGAGAATAGAAAGTACTATAAGATGGAAATTTCCTGAATAATATTCTCTGGAAGATTATTTGTATAGAATATAACCCTAGCGAACACCAGCATCGATAGTGAAACGAAAAGAAGAGAAATCCTGAAAGGTTACTCGTCGAAAAAGTTCCTAATAATGTCAAGAACTTCCATAACAATAACTCTGCCGTTTACTCCGATGACCAGAATGCAACACACTACTGACCTTTTGTAAAATCCCAGGTTGTGACATGACTAGAGTAATAGTATATATGCATCTTTCATATATTTATTGATTGAGAGAAATAAGTTGTTTACATAAGTTTTATACACGGTAATTATTTAGTCGAAATGTACATATAATCACGGATGATTTAAAATCACTTATCAAATTTAATCCATACTGAAAGTCATTTAGATATTAGTCTTTCAAGATTCTGTATTAATTACTTTTCTATTGATGAGATTGAACGTTTAATCACACATCCTCCAGGTGTCTATATAAAATAACGTTTGGTTTTGTGTAAACAGTATATATATATATATATATATATATATATATATATATATATATATATATATATATATATATATATATATACTAGACCACCCGTGACCCGTTGGGTCAGTACGTTATATTAGCTATGGAATTCATGTATGAGCGTGACACTTGTGGCATAAAGAAAATAGTTTTTTTTACATAACAGAAGCATTTCTATGAAAGTATATTAAAATGAAAAAAGAATATAGATATATTTCTATGAGTCGTTCTGTTTATTATAATTGTTATTTTTTTTTAATTACAGTTACTGAATTATAAGTGGTTGGTCATACTTATAGGTAAATATGCACTGAACAGGTATCATAATCCTTATTATAGTTAAATTCAAATTTTGATATATCATCTTTTAAATGAAAGTGTTAGTTGAAAGTACAGAATAATAAAAAAAACACTCTCCACATGTTAATAATGGCTTTTTAAATAGAAAATGAAAATAAAATGTAACTTTTTTCATTTAATTTAAGCAAACGTTCAGTACCCATTGTGTAAAATATTTAATTTGTATGTTAATAATAAGGTCTCTAAACTCTCCCTTCTTATCATTGGACATTCGTCCCAAATAATAAGTTTTGCTGCCCTTATCAAGTTGGCTGTTTCTGAGTGTTTATCAAAATTACAAACATCATTTTCTCTTACATTGAGAGGAAGCTTGAATCTGGAATGAGCAGTGCGACCACCAGGCATCAATGTTGCAGCAATACCTGATGATGCTACAGCCAGTGCAATTTGTCCTAAGCTCCTTACTTTTGAAAGAAGAAGTTTTATTAAGAAGGTCTTTCCTGTGCCTCCTGGAGCATCGATGAAAATCAATGAAGAAGAGTCTGTGTTTAAGCAACTGCATATAAAGTTGTAGATGATCGATTGTTCGTCATTTCATAAATGTTGATGTGTCTTTACATATGTCATTTGCTCTGCTATATTGTAACTTTGCTCATCCATTATGGCTCTATTTATGTGAATCACATTAGGTAAATTCTGAGGCAAAGGCAATCCAAAATCTTGCAGTGATTTGTCAGCAGCACAAAGTTTATCATTTATGTACCTCAACGTGTTGTTGATGGCATTTTTATTGACCATGTTCTGATTGTTGACTTGGATTTGCATTGCATTGTAGTAATCCATTGCCATGGAGTTGGAAAACCTTTCCCACAACTCAAGAGGATTTGAACATTCTGTGTTTAAAAGTATCACAATGAACAGATCCCTTATCGCTCTTGGCATTCTCGTTTTAAAAAACATGGGAAGAAGAAAAATAATTTTTTTTGTAATAACGCCCTCTAGTAAAAATGTCTGCATTAGTTAAGGGGGATAACTCTATCCAGTTTTACATCGCTCCCTTTTTCTCTCTCTCACACATACACGTAACTATTTCTCGCGTACGTAACGAAAACAGAGGGAGTAGGAGTGTTGAAATCTATGAGAGTGAAAGTGAGAGGTGTTTTCTTTCACCGCCGCTGCTTCTATTAATAATGAGTGTTGTTTTTCTTGTTTGTTTACTTTTGTTTTTAAAAGGGAGAAGTTTTTTTGAAACTGCGACAGACTTTACGAAGTTGAATGTTTTTAGCCGTTAAAAAAAACAAAAAACTACGGTTGATGTTATAAAATTATTTATTTATAATGGCATGAATTAAAGATTTCTCGCGTACGTAACGAAAACAGAGGGAGTAGGAGTGTTGAAATCTATTAGAGGGAAAGTGAGAGGTGTTTTCTTTCACCGCCGCTGCTTCTATTAATAATGAGTGCTGTTTTTCTTGTTTGTTTACTTTTGTTTTTTAAAAGGGAAAAGTTTTTTTGAAACTGCGACAGACTTTACGAAGTTGAATGTTTTTAGCCGTTAAAAAAAAACAAAAAACTATTTGATCAAATTAAATGAAATTGTTTGTATTAAAAGCGATATAAAAATTCCGGAATTGGAATAACGGATTGAAGACGTTGCTATTTACGCATGCGCAACCGGATGTTGAAAACCGGAAATCTGATTGCAAACATACAAGATCCATAGAGTTTTACTATTATATATATATATATATATATATATATATATATATATATATATATATATATTGTTTTCCTGTAAAGAAAAACGACATTATTTTAGCACCAACTTATGATTTGTAATCAACCTCTAATCAAATGATTTTCATGAAAGATGGTTTTTGATGAATGGGGAAAGAGATATGACGTCCTCCTAATGTTTGTGTAATTGTTTCTGTGGAGTAAGATAGAAGGGCGGATTAAATTAAACGTCTGTTGATTTATTTGTTTTGGTTTTATATGATTTGCTTTATTCAAAATGAATTTGTCGATAATGCTTAACAATATGAAAGTAAATGGGGTTTAGCGTGCACTATGTGTTTATGTTTGCTATGTGATCATTAAGTCGTGTGATCATCAAGTATCTCATCCAGATTTCCCTAAGATTCGGCAATGTTAATTTTATCACCATCATAACAGTGTTATAGAGCAGCCTTGACTTTAGACGTGGTGACGATTTTACTCTAGATTAAGTCACTTTGGGTATTTCAATGCCCATTTTATTTAATCTCATGGAGAAAGGTTTGTAATTTGTGTTCGTCAGTTTGTCCAAATTTCTGTGCTATGTCGTGTAATTAAGGAAGCTAATGTTGATGTAAAGTTTGGAATACAATATTGATGATTTTTTAAAGGTTGTGTTGACATATTGTTTATAATTCTAAACACGTTTTCATAGGTGAAATTACCTATTCTTTATTTATGTTTTTGGTCGAAAATGGCATCTTTCTATCGAAGTCGTGACATCGCACACAACGTCCAACCATTACATAATTCAGGAAAAAACATGTTCTTTTTCTGGCAACATAACAGGTAAAACTATTATATAAGTTGCTATTTTTACTTAGCGCGTTGCATTACGAACAATGTACAATTCGAATCTGAGTGACACTTTTCTCGAGGTTTTAGTTTTAATCCCTTATTAAAATGATACCACGAATACAAATGCGAATTAATAAAGAATTCTTTTCTGTCATGGCTGACAGGACAAAGAGAGTTTTACACACCCCTCGCGTATTTAATAATTTTTCTGTTCGAAATTTGGTAAATTCAATGATATTTTAAATATTTGTAATAAAAATAAAACAACCTGATATAAAGTTTTCAAAAGTTCAATATTATTAACTCATGCCATGAGTTTATATGCTTTGAAATGTGTGACAACGCTTCGCCAACTTTATTCATTAAATGCCATCAGATCACGCCATCTTTGTTATTGACAATTACTTTACACTCACTATCGGGACTGCACTGATTCTTGACCGCCATTTTTGTTCAATATAATGTTTCAACACTTAAAAGGTTATGGGCCCAGAACCCTCCATAGCGCCATACTGCTTGGTTCATTTTTTATTTTACATCGCAAAACGCTTCATACGGTGTTTTGCCTAATAAATACAAATATTTGTGCTTAAGCTGAATTTGATATATTTTAAAGACGCATGAAAAATAAGAAAATTGCTAAAAGCCGTAGACAATATTTTTAAATAAAGAAACAATCACAAGATTTTACCACAGGGAATGTTCTTTCCATAGAATTTTCATAAGCATAGAATTACTGATGGCATACATGGTAGGCATAATACACAAATAAAATACAGTAAAAAAACCAAAAACAATATATTACAGTTTTTACCAAATATCGGTTGGGAACTGTCATCACTAAACTTCTCTCCACCGTTTCAACGGTAATTTCGGCAAGATTTTATTGAAAGAAAAGTTATTACATTTGAGTCCAGGCTAATAAAAACGTTCAAAAAATTCAGCGGCTTTTGCCGAAAAGAATTCAGCAATAATAATGATTACATTCGAAAAGTCCTACATTGATTCGACTTGATTTCAAAATTGAATTTGCTAAATATAATCAAGCAACACAGATAATGCAGTGTTGCAGTTTAATTTTAGTTGGTGTTTTTAGTTGTCTATGTAGATAGTACCCACAAAATCTTGAGAGATAGACATGATAAAATTAGCTTTCTTTAATATTTTTAATATACAATTGTATTTATATATACGCCTTAAGGGCAAGACACAATTACGCTTTTCCAGCAATAATAATCTATGTCAAATCAAACGTATTCTTTCTTAGTAAGTTATACGTATATATAAGTGTTTATTAAAATTGCTTTACAACCCGCACAAACAAACAAGCATTTTTTTATTTCTTTCGAATAGTAAGTTAATTTAGGTGATCAGTGTTGTCATAATTACTAAGCTGTAGAAGGATAAGGGATAAAAGACAGCTACACTAAGCGATCGTTTATTTGTACTAGGCTTTACCAGATGATCAAAAAGGAGAAAATTTTGCCAAAAAATATGACGTAGGTCCTTTTTACCTCATAGTTTAAATCCTAGGACTTGTGTTTTATTTGCTTTTAAACTGCGAGATTCATTTTACAATAGGACTTTACACACTATTTTTCGAAATGTTAATCGATTCACGATGGTTCTTCATAATATTTATATATAAATATACTAGCAGAGTTACCTGTCTTTTATTGGGTTTAAAAAGAACCTTCACAAATGGACCTTGATGTATGATAGTAGTAAAGGTTATGAATAAGGGGATGTGTATGAAAGGTAATGACGTCAAATTTTGATGTATCGAAACCGAAGCTAAATATTTTTTAAAAAATAAAATTTTGTAGAAACAGACATTTTTATATTAAATGTGTTGTAGAAACAGACATTTTTATATTAAATTTGTTGTAGAACAGACATTTTTATATTAAATTTGTTGTAGAAACAGACATTTTTATTTTAAATTTGTTGTAGAAACAGACATTTTTATATTAAATTTGTTGTAGAACAGACATTTTTATATTAAATTTGTTGTAGAAACAGACATTTTTATATTAAATTTGTTGTAGAACAGACATTTTTATATTAAATTTGTTGTAGAAACAGAGATTTTTATTTTAAATTTGTTGTAGAAACGGAGATTTTTAGATTAAATTTGTTGTAGAAACAGACATTTTTTATATTAAATGTGTTGTCATTCATAGCTAGAAATTGGCCAATAAAATACATATTTTAGGAAAGCAGAAAAAAACGAGATTATATAATCTGCACACATTGACCCATGTTAATTTCTCAATTGCAAAAACAATGTAAAAACTCTGTGACAACAACGAATTAGTTGTTAAAAGTTATTCCATCTATAGTTTTATTTTATGAGTAAAGAGCCTTAGAAAAGAACCATTCATGTTGACATAGGTGCACAAATTACAATCTTCCATAACGAGTCCATTTTACACCTGAATAGCCCTGATCATTAGCTCCTCGTTTTCCCCTCTTCATATATATTATTACTCCATGTGTACTTAGGTAGAATATGATTATACATAAGACGTTTTTGGGCAAATTATCTTGTTCGCAAAATTTAAAAAGTATCTTGTGTTGAACATATTGGGAAGTGATACAACTGGCATTAGCGTATTCTCTTTCTGGAAGCAAATGAAGCGTAGGAATTCGGACGATATGGAAATACCCTTAACTTTCTACCCGTACAGCATGACTGTCGTTTAGGCGGTCGGGTCTCAATCCTGGTTTGAGGTTGTTAGCTGTGTAGCCGCACTGATTAGCTGTCATAGAGCGAAACAGTACTAATGTGCATAACGGAGTATATATATATATATATATATATATATATATATATATATGGATGTATATATATACACATGCACATGTATATATATACATATATATATATATACATATATGTATATATACATATATGCATATATATGTATATATGCACACACACACACACACATATATGTATATATACATATATGTATATATACATATATGCATATATATGTATATATGCACACACACACACACACACACACACATATATATATATATATATATATATATATATATATATATATATATAGGGAAGTAAGTTATATGCTTTGGTTTCGATTCTAGCTGATGACACACAAGTTATAACTTTTTAAAGGTGTTTTCTTATTACCATATATAAAGTGTTTAATATTCCAATGTATACCTAATTGTCTTTATAATGATAAATACATAAGCTGTATAATTAAAATATTATATTTACGCGTATCTTCCCATCGGACAACGTCGACCGGCTGTTTTAACAACGTATACTTTATCTGATTCGTCTTTTATTCTCATATATTTTTACTTGTTTATATTTGACTTTTAATTGAAAGATCCTTGTATTCACATCAATTAAAAAAATAACTTCACACCAAAATGATACTTCGCACAATAAAAAAAAATTTTTAAATGTAACTTTAGAATTAATACAACACAAATATAACAGAAACGCAATGAACTATTAATTCTTTATTAGCATAACCCAATGATACTTTATTAAAAAGTCAAATATAAACAGGTACATTTATGCAGCAAATAAAAGGTTAATCAAATAAGGTATATGTGGCATTCAATTTATCTTTAATTAAACGAAGCACGCGGATTTCATGAACAAAGCTTCTTTCTTAGAACTGCACGCCTGTGGAACTCTGTTCCGTCTGCCTGCTTCCCTCCGGACAACAACTTGGGTGTATTCAAGTCTAATGTTAACAAATTCCTAATGAACCGCCCCCTTAAGTAAACACTTCATCAAATCTCCTCACTAACATAATGTACTTGCAATAACCCTTATCCCTGAGTGGCTTCCGGGCCTTGATAAGTGGTGATCTCTGTGTAAAAAAAAAACTTGCAGTAAAAGGAATATTCAAATTGCTAGAAATCTTTCTGTAACTGGTCACATCTTTCCAAAGGGACACAACCATTTGTTTTAATGGAATAGTCAATTCTTTAATTTTAGGCATTATTTAAACCCTCTCGTAAGACTATAAATTGCAAAATGTTCTGATAGTTGTAAATAGCGTTAACTATAGTGACTGATAACATTACTAAAATACTCTGGAATATACAACCCTAAAATATTCGCTATACTTGATTAATACGAATATTTTCCACCCATTAAAATGAAAATAATGCATTAATTTCCATATGATTAAGAATTAAGTTAAAATTTATTTTTAGTAATATGTATATTTGTACATAAAATGGTCTACTTTTATTTCAGTTAAATGTTTTACATACATTAACATACAATTTTATATACAGTAACATACAAGTTTATATACAGTAACATACAATTTTACATACAGTGACATACAATTTTATATGCAGTAACATACAATTTTATATGCAGTAACATACAATTTTACATACAGTAACATACAATTTTATATACAGTAACATACAATTTTATATACAGTAACATACAATTTTACATACAGTAACATACAATTTTATATACAGTAACATACAATTTTATATACAGTAACATACAATTTTACATACAGTAACATACAATTTTACATACAGTAACATACAATTTTATATACAGTAGCATACAATTTTATATACAGTAACATACAATTTTACATACAGTAACATACAATTTTATATACAGTGACATACAATTTTATATACAGTAACATACAATTTTATATACAGTAACATACAATTTTACATACAGTAACATACAATTTTTCATGCGTACAAATATCTGCTTCATCCCACTGTATATTGAGGGATTCATTTATAAGACAGAATAAAAAGTCGAACCGAGTGCGTGTTTTAATAATTTAAAATGACATACCATGCGTTTTTTTTTTCTTGGATCGGGTCGATCAATACACGAAGTTGAGATAAAATATGTGCTTACATTTTTTTATTCTTAAATCACTCACAAACCAATCTGTTTATTTTTACACCGATTGATTTATTCTAATTATCATTAATGCGTCTTTAAAAATATCTTTTTAATTACTGATATTTATCTTTAGTTTCCTGTTGCTTTATTATCGTCCAGTCGTTCTGTTTATGTTTATTAGTGTCCGACTAATTTATTTTTTATACACTTGTGATCAAAGATAACATGCTATGCTTTGTTTAGCAGATAAATTTTCTTTCTTTCCGATAATTATTTTGTTTGTTTTATTTCCTTTTATTCATATATTTTTGTCTTTCTTAGTCATTATTATTATTCATCTGATTTCACTGTAACATGTTAACGCTATTTTGTTCAAATATTTCATGTGGATAGGCCTGCTTTACGTTACTCTTTAATATTTATCAGCTCACCTAGAAGTCTGGGTTTAGTGCAATATGCAAAAAAGATAATATACTACAATATTGATTATTTTTCGTTGGGTTGGTTATTATGTTCATTAAATACTTTGAGTGTTAAGAAAAAAAACTGAGTTACTGTTATATTGTATCTATTATGTTTATTTATATACTCGTTTATATTCTTTTTGTCTTAATATGTCAAAGTAACATGGGGTTTCTATTTTATGTATTAGTCTATCTCGTATATTGTTTAGATAGTTTTCTATCTTTCTATCTAACCAACAGTATGGATTCAGGCAACGTGTTTCTATTGCAGATATTTTGCAGTCACCCCTGAAGGCATATATTATGTACTGGATAAGGCAAGCGAAGCCAATCTGTAACACTTGATATATCCAAAGCCTTTAACATGTTTTTGGTGTGTATTTGTGTGTGTATGTGTGTCTTCATATATGTGTATGCGTTGTGCGTTAGGAACAATCCCTGCAATAGTGGCCTTCGTAGAGGTAAGGTTACTAGTATTTGATTTTCTGATTTTACAGCATCTGTTACAATTTTTAAGGTTAAACTATACAATAGTTGCAAAAAATCCCCTCCTCGCGTTATTAATGCGTTTCAAAATAATCAGTTCCGACAGGTGTCAACTTCATTTAATGCATCGGCCAGTTTTGTTTGTGTGTGTGCGTGCGATAAAATCCCTCTAATAGTGGCTTCGTAGCAGTCGGGCTGCTGATCCCTTCCAATGTGGAGTCCATTGTGTGTATAAAGGGGTTAATCTTCGTCTTCTCTTTCTCTTTTTCACTGAGCGCATTTTTCCTCTCCAATAATATTAATTTTATACGTTCATGCGTGTGTTTGTGTGTGTGTTTGATTCTCTTTCGTCTGAGAATGCGATAACATTTCTTTCTACTCTCCTGTTATTCTTCTTCAGTCTTCTATATTTTAATTGTCAATCTGTTTCTTAATAAAACACACACACACATAATAACGTTATTTTTTCAGCACAATCCGTCGCCATACAATTGAATGCGATCCTAAATAAAGTAAAACTTCAGCATTACAGGTTTTATATTTCTTTGAATAAAATTCAAATCTATACTAATTGCCCGAGCATGATCAATTTTGGATCACAGCTATTAAGCGCAGGGTGTGTCTACATATGATTTATAATTAGTTCCCCTTAGTATCATGAGAAAAGCATGGACGCTCTTTATCCTGTTCCTTCATCTTAAATTAAACGCTTAATTCTCTTTATGTATGGCCCTAAGAAACACCAGATTGCCATGAATATTTTCTTTTATTTAAACAAGCGTCCTATTTACAGCAATATCATTCATTTACTGCATACAATGTAAACGCTGCCAGCCGGCCGTAGCCGACGCAATATTACCCGTTGATTTTTCTGTCTTCCACGTACCTATTACTTGTGTATCGTTTGCTATGTCTCTCGTGTTATCGTTTATTCCCCGGAGATCTGGTTGCCGTCCGTCAGGACGTTTTTTAACCAACGAACTCTCCCTGGGTAAAAGAACATTGTCATATTGATGCTTTACAACCCAGAGTTTCACAAAACACAACATTGGTCCTAACCACTAAACAATCAATAATATGTACCAATAGTGCAAGAAAACAGAAAAAAAAAATCACGAACATAACAACACAAGAACTCCACAACTAGACGGAAAAATAATTCCCTGAACATCAACAGCGGCCAACAACTGAACAAAATAAATACGTCATTAAAATAATAATACGTCATTAAATAGCATTTAAATACGTGGGGGTACACAAAATTAAACATTTCAGCTTCACATCGATCAATGCTCTGCGGAGTAATATTTGGAGGCGTGCTCCGGCATTTCAGCCATACCAGGCTACAACAAGGATGCTAATGGTCACCTGTGGAAGAATTAAATAACAACTTCAGGAAAAAATAGCTGTTTAACCTCGAAGCCAACTCAACATCGGCCTACTAAGAAACAACAAACACGGACATACAACCGGGTAAAATTCTAAAAAACAAGGAGTGACCCCGGAAATGATGAACACCAGTGGTCATAAATGTCCAGAAAACTGAGATCAAGACTAAACGGTTCAACTAAAGGAATAAACAAGTTAATATAGAGGCCCGTAGAAATAAACACCAAAATCAGGCCTCAGGTATGGAGAATATAATTAAAATAGGGTGTAGTCTATTAAAAACACTGGTCGACACTGACCTGGAAGTATCGCTCCACAAAACATAAATCTTTGAAGAGTTAAAAACGCATAAAAAGGGCCCGACTTAGTTATTACTCTCACAAACGATCAAATGGTAGCACTGTAAAGCATGGCCGACTTGCCCATTAAAATTAAGAAGTTTAAAGCTTCATCTAGGATATTTATCACTTCAGCGTCTGATGGGGGAGTTGATATTGGGTGCGGTCTGGTTGCAAAATAACCTACCTCATATAATATTCGACCCTAGAATCTCTCACCTGGAAGTAATCAAAGTTGTAGACTCGAATTACCGATATGCACCGCACCCGCGTATACTGTTTAAAGAGTTACTTACAAAAAGACAAAAATAAGAATCTTCCCCGTCAGCACCAGACCCCAGTCAAAACACGGAAACCTGTGACAGATGCAAGTTGGGTATGCTCCCATCCATTAACATTGCAGGTAACTGTGAATCGCCAGATCTTCAGAAAGAATTATCAGCTTTCAGAATGGCTTTTTCATTCGAGCAAAGAAGGGACTTACAATGACCAATCCCTTCACACAAAAAGTCGAACACCCTCACACCTGTACAGAATGTATTGTCAAACATCAATATCATAGGCAGCTTTTTCGTTGTAAACCCTTTAGTTTGATTCAATATCTTCAGCAATTTAGTGAAAAATATCCATAAATTCAATTTTTCGGTTCAATTTTTAAATTGCAAATAGCATTCGCCTCAATAAACGCGCAAATTGAATAGTCGCACCTTTTGAAATATTGATTTTGGTCACTATCATTTTTTTTTTTGTCAAGGAAAAGTGAAATAATGTTCATGTTTTTATCAACGATGTTGGTTTTGTAGCATTCCTAATCGTTAATGTAAATGCAGAATTGTCAATATAAATCACTTGACTCTGTTTTATTCTCGTATAACCTAATCAAATCAGTTACTTTCTATTCTTCTGAGATGTATTTATTGTCTCAGAAAGCGGAAAACACAGTGGTAAAGCGAGAAGATTAAACAACAACAACAACAACAAAGCTAAAATTTAAAAGAAAAACATATGCACAAAGAAGAATTTGCCACGCAAATATTTATTCAAGTGATATTTATTAGCTAGGCTACTGACACGTTACGGACAACCAAGAGAAGCAACCTTATCACTAATTGTCGTGTTGTAAAATGCAAGGGTAAAGTTATGTTTCAACTATGCAGAAATTTCATATACACTTAATAAAATATTACAACAAAATTTAAACAGTACTTAATAAGTTTATGTTATTTCGTGTTAGGCTGATACATCACAATTTGGGATGCCATTTTCATTATGATAAAATATTTCACGTAATTCAAATGAATACTAGTGATCAATGAATAAACATTTATCAAGAATTTTAAAAACTCAGTTATAAACATTAATGTATTAGACTTGTTGTTGTGGGAAGACCCATATAATACGCCTATTGTTTGCAGAGTAGAAGGAGGATTCCCCTGATTACGTCAAATAGCAGTTTATTTCCACTTACATAGATTACCGCATCATTAGAAATACTATACGCAAAATAGATTTGCTAATATCCAATTTAATGTGACCGTGTTGTGTGTCGTAAATATATGAGACATAATTCGGAGTAAAATAGACATAAAAACTGAATGATAGTATGGATAATAATGACAGAACGCCGAAGCAAGCGATTGAAAAAAAATGAGAGAATAGTTTACGTAAGCTATCTTCTCATAGATAGTTTATCAACTGTAGTGGATATAATCTCAAAGGTGATTATGAATTGAATATCAGACAAAAGTTTAATTGTTATGGCTGACAGCAATACTACAGTAGAAAACATATTTTGCAATAATAACAAAATATCTTGTACTTCAATATGATATCATTCATGTATTTGGAACAATTAAGGTTTATGCGAGGTGAAAAGGTCGGTGTACACATTTATGAAGTGATTTACACGATTAATTTAGTAAAAAAGGTGGCCAACGCAGAGTTTGTGTGAAATTCAGCAATATTACGGCTGCTGATAGCTGTCTGGTTATATCTGAAAATATTTCCTCGTTATTTAAACAAATATTGTTTAGAATGATCTACGATAATCAGAGGCCTTCTATTGTCAGGAGAAATTATAAATCTTGATTACAATTTCGCAATGGCATATATGGAGAGCGAAGCAATATCTATTTACGATGATTCATACCTCGATAAGTTTATAATACAAGGAATAAGAAATAAACAGGTTATACCTTTGTGGCATACACGCATTCATTTCCTTTTTAGAAGTATAGCCATTGAAGCCAACCTAAACATTGAGACAAAGAGGTATTTGATTATTCATTAACTAGTTGTAATACCTTATTTATGAAATTTCCTTCTTTCAGACGAGATGAACTGGTGTTTGCTTTAATAAGGAATGAAACGTTTTTGCGATAGAAGAGAGGACACCAGGGGGAGATAATTCAGTAGGGCAGATTTTCCTCCAAATATCTTGAAAACTGATGCCATCTGAAAAATGTCTCAAGCAGTAAGGTAACAAGATTTTTACGGCATATGGTAATGTAATTAAGCAATAGGGGATAGAACCCCAAGAGAGTATTTTTTATTAATAGTATAGCAGAAATGAGATCAGGTTCCACGCCTTATAAGTGCCTACATATTTTATGGTATCACAGTAATAGTAAATGGTGTTCTCCAATAAAGTTTATGTTTCCAAGGTCCCCAAAAGGCAATTTTTAAATGCATGGCTTATTCGGGCTAAATTGAGCTTTAAACAAACTAGCTCTCGGTTTAATGCATACACCAAAGGCCTGTGTTATAGAAAGGGAATTAAAGCGTATTTTCCTGTGAGCAATACTGGGCGTCAATTTAGCATATATATATATATATATATATATATATATATATATATATATATATATATATATATATATGTATGTATATATATATATATAAAACATATATATTAATAGTATATTATTATTATTGTTATTATCATTCCGTCATAGTAATTAAGTTTGTGCAGTATGAATTGGTGCAGGAACGGAATTTATTAAGTTTAGTGTAATCTATCTGATGTCGCTGTCGATTTCTAATAATCCGAGCTAGGAAATCCGAGTTAATTAGGATGATTAAAGGTATATTGTATCATTAGAAGCAAACTACTAAAAAAAATAAGTAAATTAACTTTGCTGTATGTCCCAGAGGAAATAAAATAGCGTGGAAAATAAGACAAAACTCTTATTAGTAGTAATACTCACGGGGGAGAAGGGGTCAGGACGGTCGAAGTGTTGTCGAGTTGATGAGAAGCAAATGGGCAATCGTTAAGTTAAGCATCGAAGTACGATCATTTCTATTTCCAGCTAGAAAAATGTGTTTGTATTGTTAGGTAAGCTTTTCGCATCCTTTTCAGATATCGCAAGGAAATGTGTTTTTTTCGTCATCATCTTGTATAATGAACGTTACAAGGAATAAACTTTACAAGGAATACCTGTTGTCTTACATCCCTGCTCTGTTAACACTCTCACAAGTATACATCTTTCTCTGCTTAAAACTAAGTCACATGTATGCATCTAGTTGTTTCATTCAATTAATTGGAATAAAGGAGTGAATTGATTTCTTTTAATAAGAACTATTTCAACATGAATAAAATGCATAAATATTAATTCTGTCGAAAGCAGAGATCGACAGTCGTGCAGTTCAAAGAAAGAAGCTTTGTTCGTAGAAGCTACGTTTAGATATATGCGCAGATAAAAAGTGGGGGAGATTATTGTTAGTTGTTTCAGAAGATGAGTGTTTTTCGTGAAAGTCATAAGCAGCCAAAAATAGATAAGAGCTCGGACGAGTACTTGCTATGAACATAATAAAAATGCAAAGATAGGCTCGCACTGTCTCTTCTATGAAAGAGAAATTGCAGGGAATAGAAAATGCCCCCACAAGGCTTCGAAATGTATTTTGATCTCTGTCAAGACAAAATGAAGTACTTGTACAGGAAGAAACTTGCATCTGCAATGAGATAACTACTAGGGCGGTAGGTTGTTCACACCATTGTTCAGCAGCATTGGAAACACATTAGATATACGTGTTCTATTTCAGATCAGAAGTAAGGGTCAGGCCTCGAACTTGTCAAAACATGGAGCCTACTACAGACGAGATCAATTCATTTCGGTTTATGCCAAACGGGAATCACAGCGTGTTAACCTTCACATGCTACCCGCCTTATAGTCATCATAAACATCCATACAATTCTACTTCTAAGACATGCATTAGACTTTTCCTACCCAGTTAGGTACTTAACAACCAAATTCAATTCCTACTCACACTGTACCTTCATCCTATGCCTAAGCTAACATATAAATAAAGTAAAAAAAAAGCAAATCTAAAGGAAAAATGTCTTAAACCACAGTAACTCCTTTCTAACAAGCCCGCTTACATAGCTGCTTCCATGGCATGAGTTTGCCTACCCCTGTTTCCAGTAACAATGAAACAGCAATGCCCCTAAATAACTTTGAGGGGTGTAACTATTTAGTAGAGATATAACCTCTACAAACAAACCCATTAACATTAACAAAACATGTGGGGTTGCAGAAATATCTGGATTAGGAACCAGACGCGGAGCAAACCCTCTCGGTGTTGATGGACTGATTAGAGCTTCACTCATCATCCGTCTACGAAGGGGAAAACAACCTTCCTAGAGCTGATGACTCAAATTACCGGTTTTCAAACCTAAACTGCTTAAGGAGTAGATAGGTTCTGCCTATCGCACGGTTTCCATACTGCTTATTTGCCTATTAGTCAGACTCACAGGCGCTATCACAGAAAGAAGCAATGGAAGATCTTGTTTTATCAAGGGCAATGAACGCCGTTTTCCCAACTCCCGACACATTTCACCCCTCAAATCTGGGTACTGAGAATGCTTGAATGCCACATATGCCTGCGTAATTAGATTGGGTTGACCTTCCTCTGATGGGTTGAACGTACAGGATTGAGAATTCCTGGCTGCTGTCTCCGACTGGTAGTACAGGTACCCTATCGCTTAAGGCGACTGCTCTATCAACAGTTGTATGATATCGGGAGGTTTGTATTGCAATGCCGTTTATGGAAAGGGACCCTGCACTACTCCCCGGTGGGCTTTCCTGGGCAACAATGCTAGGTGATAAAATGTCAGCTGATGGTCTACTTGTGTTGCATGTCTGATATTCTGCGTAACCTTGTGTTCAACTCACCCTAAACTTAACTGAAACTCTTAGAAAATATGACGATTGTACAATAAAAAATTTAGCTTAAACCAGGCTTAGGTTCAAACAAATCCAACTAGTATATGTTTTATACTGGTGGTATTATTAAGATGGCATGCATATGTTTGTTGTTGTTGTTCGTCTGAGTATCAGGAAGAGTCTTAGTGAGAGATTAGAGTCTTAGGAGTGATCATGTTTGTCTTAGTAGTGTCTTAGATGTTCATGTTGTAAGAGATAGCATATTGGAGACATAAGCAGGTATATATAAAGAGAGAGAGGCAATTTTTAAAATATATACTACACAGTGTACATGTTACTACACAATGAGACGAGAGTTGATATATAGATAGATGGACCGAGAGTTTGATATTTATACTTTTGACAGTTCTGTATGGCCGAAGTGTTTCTTTAACCAATGCCACATACATTTCTCAGCTATTTTTGAGATGATGATTTTCACAAAGTTCTTATAATATAAATGAGCAATGCCTTTTCTGTTGAATCACAACACGAAGACGCATATACACAAAGATGATGACGTCCTTTATTTCATGACCGGCCCTTATTTCGCTTGAGGAATTCAAAGTTTCTTTACATTGGTTTTCTTCTCTAACCTCCGCTTCCAAGGTTTGGTGTCAGCATGTCTCTCTAGGCTCTTATCTCATCTTTCTCCCAGACTGCATCTACCTATATTGAGAACTCGTCACCTCGTCGCATGATTAGCATGTACTCATAAAGCAAGTTGGTAGACATGCGTCACGTTGCCAAACTTGACATGATCCCAAGTTCAGTAACCTATTTTTCAAGTAACCTCTTTATAAAATATATTTACAATTTCAATTGACGATTAAATTCCTTATTTTAATTTTCATTTTTATAACAGAACAAATTTCATCATTACATTCCTTTCCAATAACTGATATCTAAGCTGAACAAATCCGATTCAATAAAATTCTGTATTCATTTTTACTTCTGATTGGAATTTTCAATTCCAAATCTACCTTTGCAAGTTCGAATCCTTGACTATCTTATTTCATATTTACATTTAACTAATTCCCTATTTTTTTTTACTTACATGAACACAGGAATCTAATCAGAGATGCCCCATGGGGAAATATTTTTCTTTACCTGCGGAACAGTGCGCAAATGAGACCACTGCATTGTTCAAATGCGGAAATTTTATAGCAAGCCCCACTCGCCCCAATGGTTTTCTTCTGTTTGCGCAACTAACATTGCTCAAAGGCAGCATGCGTACCGCAGATTTAACTGATATAAGTCCATATAAAACAGACGCATTTATATAGAAGATAGCAGTAGCTGTAAGCAAGAAATAGCGACAGCTAAGGGATAATTTATTGAAACCACCAAAACACGCATCGATGGATATAATCTATTTTGAATCCACCCTATGTTTGCATTTGAACGAGGTCATGTTCCTCACTATTAAACTGATCCTGTATGTTAGAAAACTAACTAATTGTAAATAGAGCGCAATTTAAGTGGTGAATAATATCTGTAATTTGCTATATTTTTCTTCGGCCTGTTGGATATATAATAGGTTATTTATTGAGAGTTGTTCTGTATGTATAAAGCATTATACTGATTCAAAACCACATTTTCTGATAATAGCAAAACTAAGAAAACTTTATCAAATATGTTACACTAATGCATGCTACAGTGCAACATTTCACTTTTTCTGGCAGCTATAATTATTTCAGAGAGGAACACAACTCTAAGCGCCGTTTAACATAGAAACCATATAAACGTCAATAACCTATCCAATTCAGTAAAGAGTGCATTATTTGTAGAAGCTGTTCAAAGAGCTGCAGTCAAGAAAATAGGACTAATATCATCAAAATCTATTTCATTTTTGTTTTCTTTTTTGGAAAATATATGTGGTATAATGTTTTCGATGAATGGAATATTGTTTATGGAATATTGTAATTCAGGGAAAGTTTTGCAATTTGCCTATTAAAGCCAATGTCTGATGTTAAAGGATATATTTTAGTCTAAACAGCAATCATTTCTCCTATCAGATAATTGATCTCTTCTAGTCATTAATGTCCTAATTTTATTTTCTTGGTAAATATTGATTCTACCATGAGTTGACTTTAACTTGAGGCTCGTAGTTGCTGTCACTTTATATTGGATGAATACCCTGAGAATTTATACTGTTTCTTTTCTTATCTGCAACATTTGTCTTTTGGATAAATAATTTTTCGAATATGGTTTAACATATTAGTCATTGTTATAACGTTTTGATAACCGTTGACAATATATTGTTACCTAATTTTACGTATTTTATTAACTTATAACGGATAATTTTAATTTAAAAACAATACATATGTCATCCTTTATTTGAGGGTACCACATTGATCTAACTCGAATTTAGGTAAAAATGCACTTTCCTATAAATAATGGAATTCATTCAAAAAGTATCAGTAGCAAAAACAAATAAACAACACATATATATATATATATATATATATATATATGTATATATATATATGTATCTCTATATGTATGTGCATATATATGTGTATATATATTCACGCATATATATGTGCATTTATATGTATGTATATATATATGTGTGTGTGTGGTGTGTGTGTGTGTGTGCAATTTTTCACCATCAAATTTCAAAGCCAACTTGTCTTAATCAGATGTCACAGATAATATATTTATTTCGGCCATCGGAATAGACACTTTAGTGCCTCCATGAGAATTGCTTACGACTTCCCTATCCTCAGCAAGTCACAATTATTTCATTGGAATTTTTCAGGAACTATTTATATTAAACATTTTCTTTGTAAGCCACGTGAATAAAAAAAAATTTAAGTGCGTACTATTTTTAAGTATACATTTATGTACTTATCATCACAAGACTTGTGTATATTAAACGATTACTTTTTACACTTCTAGTTTCATTACAGATTAACTTTGAAATAAGTAAAGCTGAACTGTTCGATTTATAGTTGCTAAACTTTTCTCCAGGTTTACCATACAATTCAACGTTTTAAAGAATGGTAATGAAGTGTATAAATTTACCAAATTAAATATAATTAAAGTTTAACCAATTAAAAAGAATACATCATTATACAAATTAAAACAAATAAATATCAAGCTTATAATAACACGCAGTATTATTAACGATGATTAATAATAAATATACAAATATGGTTAGTAATATATACACAAACTCCTCGGAGAAATAGATATTACATTATAAAATAAAATAAAAAAAAATATATAACATTAATATAAAACGAGCAATGAAGACAAAATAAAAATGTAAAAAAAAATATAATAAAAACAAAAATAGCAATTTATCAGCAATATGCAAACATAACACTATCTATACATGTATGCATATATATATATATATATATATATATATATATATATATATATATATATATATATATATATATATCGGAGCCAAACACCTGCAACCTGCAGTATTAATGCTGGAGTCCCTCAAGGGTTCATCCTGTCTGTTGCCAACGTCGCTGGAAAGATAGTGGGATCCTTCTACCGCTCCAGAAGATATCGCACTACTTATTTCCATTGATGGTGCTCGGCTTAACTCCAATCTCTGCACCCCCTCGCCAATCTTTTACAAAAAACACCCGTCTAGCTGAATCCACTGTCAAAAACTTTCCGCACTCTTTACCTATGCCTAAATAAAAACGTAGATTCCATAAACAAAGCTTCTTTCTAAGAATTGCACAGCTGTATACCTCTGTTTGTTCCCTCTTCCTGCTTCCCTCCTGAGTACAACTTGGATGTCTTCAAGTCCAACGTATACAAATTCCTGATTAACCGTCCCCTTAAGTAGAAACTTTAAATATCCACAGTAACGTACTGTACTTATAATAACCCTTATGCCTGAGTGGCTTCCGGGCCTTGATAAGTGGTTACCACCTTGTAAACAAAAGATTACTTGACGGAGCCACTTATATTTATCCACAAAAAGCTAAATAATGTTCTAAAAACGCAAAATGTTTATCAATAATAATTTTTTCCTAATGAAATTCCTGTTCGCAAATGACGATTACATCTAAAATCTATGGATTATAGAAAAAACACCTTTAAATTTTGCGTATTACTCTTTATACAATATTTTTAGTAAATTCTGTATTTACTAAAAGTAAAGTCACCCGTAATTTAAGATACCTATATATGTATGCATATATATATATGTGTGTGTGTGTGTGTGTGTGTGTGTGTGTGTGTGTGTATTGATGTATATATAAATATACACAATATATATAAAATTTTATGTTTATAAATTATTTAAATAAATCCAATTTTTAGTAAGTAATATATATATGTATATATATGTATATATACATATATTTACATGGAGGTTACCACTTATCAAGGCCCGAAAGCCACTCATGGATAATGGTTATTGCGTGTACAGTAATCAATGAGATAGCATTGTAGTAATCATTAGTATTTGGGGGGTTTGATTGAGTGTCTTACTTAAGGGGTCGGTTTGTCAGGAGTTTTTTTATGTTGGACTAGAGTACGTCCAAGTTGTAGTAAGATGGGAAACAGGCAAGCGGCAGAGTGTTCCACTGCTTCCTCATAGAATCTACGTTCCGTTTTAGGCCCAGATAAAGAGTGGGGAAAATTATTGACAGTAGTGTCAGCCAGGCGGGTGTTTCTCGTGAAAGATTGGCGAGGGGGGCGAGGGATTGGAGCTCAGACGAGCACTTGGCATGAAAATAACGATAAAAAACGATAGGCTCGCAATATCTCTTCTGTGGGAGAGAGGTTGCAGGGAAGAGAAACGGGCATCACCCACTTTACCACGAACTCTATTTTGTATTCTGTCAATGAGAGATAGGATGTTTTGTAGAAGCTCCTGCCCAGATCTGGCAGCAGTACTCCATCCTTGGACGTACTTGGCTTTTATACGGATAGGGAGTTGCATCAGTAGTGAGATATATTCTGGAGCGGTAGAAGGATCCCACAGTTTTCACAGCGTCCCTGGCAACAGATTTGATATATGTGTTCCATTTCAGGTCAGGAGTAAAGATCAAACCCAGAAGCTTGTCAAAACATGGAGCCTCCCAAAGAAGAGAGCCATTCATTTCAATTGATGCCAGATGGGGATCAGATTGTTGATGATGTAAAGATAGGAGCTTGGTTTTGGATGCATTAAAAGTGACCAGCCACATATTCCCAATTGTACCACGCGCTCAAGATAAGAGGAGAGAGAATTAGAGAGAACCGTGTCTTTTACAGCCTTTGATGTGTTGCCTTAGATGGTTGTGTCATCAGCATAGATGCCAACGAATGATTTAAGTATGTGTTTTTGGAGATCATTGATGTAGATCAGGAAGAGTGTTGGGCCCAGGATAGACCCCTGGGGGACTCCAGCATTAATACTGTGGTCCTCTGATTTCTGCCCATCAACCACTACTCTTATGAACCTATCAGAGAGAAATGATTTAATTACTGAGAAAACATTCCCGGAAATACCGTAGCTGGAAATCTTGTGAAGTAGATCCTTATGCCATACCTTATCGAATGCCTTCGATATGCCAAACGCAATTGCCCTGGAAAGGAAACCTTTGTCAAGATATTCACTAATCCTATGTGATATAACCGTTAGCACATCTGCTGTAGATCTTGCAGAGCGGAAACCATATTGCATGCCACTAAGAAGGTTGTTTCCGTTGAGGTGGTTGCTACTTATTTATTTAATATGGATTCCAACAACTTAACCATGACACACAGGAGACTTATTGGTCTGTACTGAAAGGGAGATGACTTTTAACCTGAATTCTTAAATACAGGGCATACTGATGAAGTTTCCCAGGATGTTGAAATGCACTTCTCCTTAAGGCAACTCTTAAACAGTTTTGTACGTATGGGGGCAAGTTCTATTTGGAACTTTTTAAGCACTATAAGTGGAATGCCATTAGGGGCCGTTGCTTTACTGGAATCAAGGTTCTTGATTAGCTTGGCGACCTCACGCACAGATATTTGTATGTTACCTAGCGTGTTGTCTATTATAGGAATACATACAGGGAGTTTATGGTCATTGTCGCATAGGGTAGAATTATCTGCAAAGTACTTGGGAAATAGTCTGGCCTTGTCTGATGCAGACGAGATGGCCTCAGGTCCATTGATGATGGTTGTGATTGAACGCCCGCTTCTGTTCCAGCTCCTGTTTGCTATTTGCCAAAAACTGGTGGGAAATAAGCCGCTGCTCAGCTACTTTGGATTTAACAGACTAGGCATATAGCTCTCTTGCATGTTGTATTACTCTTTTACAGTGGTAGCTGGCAGTCCTGAAAGCAGCTTTAGTCTCAGTGCATCTATTACTTTGGAAGCTATGGAAAAAGTGATTTCTGTGCGCGATGGCAGCAGCACATTCTGGGGAGAACCATGGCTGGCTGTTAGGTTTTTGTTGGAATTTTTTGGATGGTATGAATCGGTCTATGCCTACAATTAACTATTCGGTAAGGTCTGATACTATAGATCACATATCCTTTTTAAACATGGAATGCAGAGGTAGATCAGATATGAATGTATGGAAGCTATTCCAGTCAGCCATAGAGTATCGATATACAGTACGATGGAGAGGTACGTCTGAAGATTTAGTACATTTTATTTTTATCTTAATTGCTACAACAGAGTAGTCAGAGGATCCCAGAGGAGATAGAACGGAACATGAACACAGCCCAGGGAAGTTGTGAAGAAAAGGTCTAGAAGGATTGCATATTGACCGGGTGTATCGGGCACACGGGTTGGTTCGTGAACAATCTGAAAAAACATGAAATCATGAAAAAACCTCCCCTCGTCATCGGTTTTATTTGAGTGGGTCAGCCATTCCACATTATGGTCACTGAAGTCACCGCAAATGTGAATGTTAGCCGAGGGATGAGCAGACAGGATGTGGTCAATTTTCACAGATATGCTCTTTAAGATAGTAACCCCACTGTTGTGGGGGCGATAGAGGGCAAATATAAATGCAGTGGTGTAAGCTTCTGCCACCTGAAAGCACATATAAGGTAAATTAGGATCTTCTCTTGAGATATCCCTACCACATGGAAATTCATCTTTGATGTAGGCACATATTCCATGCCCATGGCGATCTTGGGGGTCAGATTTAGATGTTGTTGGAGTATATTTTAATTATGAAGTCGTCTAGAGAAGTGGTTGGCCCTATGCCAGTTTCACTTAGAAAGATTATGTCAGGTTTCGTCTCCTGTAACTGTGTTTCAACCTCTGGAAGGTTAGAACGTAGACCTTTGATGTCGGAGAAGAAGACCGTGTAGTAGCGTTCTACGTTGGTGGATAGGGGTTTTAGGTGTATTCGTGTTTCTTTTTTGGAGGTGTGTAATGATTGAGGTTTTGGGGTCTGTGGAACAGGTCGATAGACTTGGTTGGAGCAGAACAGAGAGGGAAAATAAGAGAGAAATAGACATGATTTTTTGTGGCACATAAACAAGTAAAGCCGTAATAATTACCCACTAGTATGGAATCGAGAGGTCCTACCAGAAACTACTGTATGGTCCAGAATCCATTCACAAAATGGCAATACAGCAGCCCCGGTACTTAGCACCTGCTGATAGGACAGCCTCCGTGTGGTTAATCCAAGATTCGGGTCCCTCACTATCATGTGGGTAACGTCAGTCCAGATGAAACGTTTACCTCCAGCACCCTTACTAGTGACATGGCCACTAGAATAGACATAGAAACAGACATTTTCCGACATCTCAGGCTACTCTTTACAAAGTACTACCGACCTAGAAAGCAGCTTTTTATGCACCCTTTGTCAGAAACATCACTTATTGGAAATGGGGACTGAAGGACAAAAAAGGAGAAGTGAGAGTTACTGGAGCTGCCGATAACACATCCAAATGCACTATCTACTCTCCATTGAAAAAAAAAATTATAAATAAACTAAAATAAAATTTAAAAAAAAATTGAGAAGGGCTTATTAATATCTACTTAGTAGAAGCGTGGTCTTCGTAATAAAGAACGCCGGCCAGCTGAAAAAATGACGTCATCGCCGAGGTCCCAACAAGCAAGATATGTGGAACTCTTAGACTGTCAATAATGAACAGTAATTTTTACAGTCAGCGTTACAAAACTTCAAAATTTGATTAAAATAAAGAAATAAAGAAAAAACACGATGATTTATACTGAAACTCATCTAATATTAATAATAAAAAAATAATAATAAAACACGGGTTTGTATTACTGTACACATAGATTCGAAAAAGTTGTCAAAAAACAAATATATAACAAATAAATATTATCAAAGGCAAGATAAGTTACTTTTCTACCAAACTGGATACATTTTTTTATTCAATGTAACATGTCTATTCAGCTCGAAAAACATGCAGTGTTTATCGATGTAGTGGCAAATTTAAATGGCGTCTAACACCCTCTTTAACACCGTAAGTTTGGGAAAAGGTGTTATAAATAATAAACTATACAAAATACTATTAAAAACCCGCCGAATATATGTCAACCTATGTCACGGTAACATATATTGAGCGAGTTTTTAACAGTATTTTGTTCGTTTTTTTATTTATAACACCTTTTTCCAAACTTACCGTGTTAAAGAAAGAATCAGACGCCATCTTGAATGTTCCAATACATCGGTAAACACTGTATGCTTGGCGAGCTGAATAAACATGTTTCTTATTTAAGATTATTTCACCACATAACAAAAATAACATGCAAAATCATTTTTTTATATTCATATTTTCTGTTTGTTAAAATACGTGGGTTTGTATTACTGTACACATAGATTCGAAAAAGTTGTCAAAAAACAAATATATAACAAATAAATGTTATCAAAGGCAAGATAAGTTTCTTTTCTACCAAACTGGGTATATTTTTCGTGTTTTTATTCAATGTAACATGTTTATTCAGCTCGAAAAACATACAGTGTTTACCGATGTATTCGAAAATTAAAGATGGCCTGTGATTCTCTCTTTTACACGGTAAGTTTGGGAAAAGGTGTTATAAATACAAAACCGGATGAAATCCTGTTAAAACTCGCTCAATATATGTTACCGTGACATAGGTTGACATATATTCGGTGGGGTTTTAATAGTATTTTGTATAGTTTTTTTTATTTATAACACCTTGTCCCAAACTGACCGTGTTAAAGAGAGAATCAGACGACATCTTAAATTTTCGAATACATCGGTAAACACTGTATGTTTTTTAAGCTGAACAAACATGTTACATTGAATAAAAACACGAAAAATATTTGGTAGAAAAGTAACTTATCTTGCCTTTGATAACATTTATTTGTTATATATTTGTTTTTTGACAACTTTTTCGAATCTCTGTGTACAGTAATACAAACCCAATTACGTTAATGAAACGAGTGAACGCGCGTTTTTTTGTTAGTTTAGTTTCATATACATATATAAAAATAAGTATTTTTAAATTTTATCTTTCTAGCTTTAAAAAAAAGTTTTAAATTTTATCAGCCGGTATAATTTATTTTTAAATATTGAAAAATTTCAGGAAAATTAATTTTTGCTAGATTTTTAAAACATGTGTGTCAACAGCTTAAAAATCGTCTCTTCAAAAGAACGTGTTTTAAAGAGTCGATGTTGTCTCGCATTTTCGTTAGTTTTTTATGCTGTAAAATATTTTTTTTAATATTAGCAATTTATTTGAAGCTTCTTCTTTTGAATGGTAAAAAAACTTAGGATGATAATATTGAATTAAATTATAGTTACATCGTGTTAAATACAGGGGGGGACACGTTAAAACTTACTTTGCTGAATGGTGATGGTGTAACATTTTTATTTTTTACTGCATTATAATTATTTATCTTTCGGAAATGTAAATACTGTCAATTTTTGTCCTTTACGATAATTTCCTCGGCAATTTGGTACGATGCAACGTGAAGGCATTTTAATAAAAAAAAGAAATATTACACTGACTTCAAGACGTTACGATATCCAAGAGTGACTTCCGGTGACTACCGGTGTCAAGCGACTAAGGGACTATCCGTGATGACGTCAGTAGATTAAATCATTTTTGCCCACCGGTCATCTTGTCTTTTAAGACGGACTTGGTAGAAGTCCTTTACCCATTCCCGGCATAGGATAGTGCATGGATACTTTTTGTCTTTATATATATATATATATGTATATATATATATGTGTGTGTGTGTGTGTGTGTGTGTACTAACTGATAGTCAGGCGTTGCACGGTTGTACTATAAGTTTTAACATGATATTCAGTTTTTTGCAGATTGCGTATGTATTAGTATAGAATCATATATTATGAAGAATAATTCGCGCGCTGGACTATTTTACAAATAATGTCGTTTATCAGATTACGTTTGTTTACAATATCACATAAGCTTATGTTAAGACTTATCAATGAATGCCTGAACAATTCACTTCGGATTAATGTTTAGTTTTACAATATGCAATCAAAGGCATTTTTGCGGCTATTTAATTGTATCTAATTGTATCGTAAAATTTACCCATAAATATGAAGGAAATAAAGAAGGCGTTTTCCAAACTTGCTTGTGCAACATCATTTGAAATGTAGTCAAATACTTGACTACGCAGCGATATAACCGTATTAAAGAAATTTGTGTTGCGATTTATTATTATATTTGGCCAGTGGATCGTAAAATATTTCCCTGTACAAATCTTACATTTTATTATATAAAAAAATGCTATTTTAACATCAGTATTTTGAAGTTTTGGAACAGATTATAAGAGATTGTATAACTTCAAGTGTTGCCAACTGCAAATAAGAAAAATACACTAGATCACCAAAAAACAATATCAAGAATATCGCTAGATATTTAACATTTCTGTCTGAAAATTTCAAAAACCTCTAATTCCATAGAAAATAATCATCAAAAAAGACCCCCCCTCTATTTTTTACTCTACACGAACATAGTTTAGATATACAAAATGTTCCGTGTTTTCTCACTATATATTTTTTGAGTTGTTTTGAAGCGGTTGTCTCGGATCTCTTAGTACTTGTCCATCGGGGGTCTGGTCGGTCCTCTCCTTTTTCTTACTCCTTTTGCCTTTGAGGGGTATGTGGTAATGGGGGAATGAGAGGGTGTAGAGGACATATCGGTATGGCTCTTCAACTTCTCGCAGTCAAGGATTGTTCTTTATATTTCAGCTGTTTTCATTATTTATAGTCATTGTACTTTTCCAATTTCTCACATTCTCTTTTCAAAGTTTTTCGAGATTGTTCTTAGTGGCCCTACTATCAGGGGTATTAATTGGATCCTTTTCACTATTCCTTTCCTTTTCAGCTCTCTGGCTGATTCTGAATATTTACTAAGTTTCTACCGTTTTTTGATATTGATATTCACCATGTGGTCAGCTGGGTCACAAAGTCTACGATTTGACACGACTTTTCTTTTTTTTTAATTATTACGACATCCGATCTTCTTGCTTGGATGGTTTTATCAGTTTTTATGTCCATGCCCCACATGATTCGTGTTTCTCGTTTTCAACTATTGTTACCGACAGGTGTGCATATTATTATTATTATTATTAATAGTAGTAGTAGTAGTAGCAGCAGCAGTAGTAGTAGTAGTAGTAATAATAGTAGTAGTAGTAGTAGTAGTAGTAGTAGTAGTAGTAGTAGTAGTAGTAAAAGTAAAAACACTTTTTGAAGTAAAATTTAAAAGAGAAATTTCAAAACTTTGAAGTGTCGGATATAATGATAAACTCATTTTTATTTACTTTTTTCTTGTAGGCCCGATATTTCGCTTATGAAGAGCCTCATCATGGTAGAGTCCGGTCCATGAATAGTTTTTTCCTTATTTCTCTTCTCTTCCCCATAACACCAAAATGAAGAAAAAGAAAAAGGAAAAAAAATATTCATGGACCGGACTCTACCTTGATGAGGCTATTTATAAGCGAAATATCGGACTTACAAGAAAAAAGTAAATAAAAATGATTTTATCATCATATCCGACACTTCAACGTTTTCAAATTTCTCATTTAAATTTTATTATTATTATTATTATTATTATTATTATTATTATTATTATTATTATTATTATTATTATTATTATAAATAACTTAATTTAAAATTTATCTTTATCTTACTGTATTCACATTTTTGGGAACTCATGATTCATTGCATTGAAGTAAAATATAATGGTTTTGTATCGGAATCAATTTATGCTATTACCTTTCCTCAGGAAAAAAGAAAAACCGACAACGATCATTTTCAGATGCTAAGCAAATCATCAGAGATGGACTTTTAGATTGTTATGAATAGGATAATACATTTCAACATATCCATCATAAGATTTACTCCGAGATACGCTTCTTCTTTTAAGAAGACCTTTATTTTTATTTTTCCTTTTATGAACAATTAAAGACGAGGTTTCTATCGTATTAGTTTGATCTGTCAGCTATACTACTAACTTGTTGGTAATCTTGATATAACTTTGGCAATTCAATCTCTGTAAAGCTTCAAAAGCTAACAGAGGCGGATAGATAATTATAGCTCTTCGATTCTGGTTTGGAAATGTATAAGAATATTGTCATGTGTCCGAATTAGCATAAAGACGACTGGAGAGACTAAAAAAATTACGTCGTTGCTTACAAGTAATCTGTTCTTATAACGGTAAACAACTGATAACGTTGATACTCGTGTGTTCTGTCTGAAAACCAAACGTTAACTACCAATATACGATAAAGTGTAACATATTTTATACACAAAGCATCTCGTTCAGCGAATTTTTTTATCACAAGAAAAACGTTTATACCTTATGAGAGTTGCTAACTTCCTCTCCTACCCACAATTCAAGGTTCTTAGAACACACACACACACACATATATATATATATATATATGCGTGTGTGTATGCGTGTGTGCTTGTGTCTGAGTACGTTTGTTTGTCTCATTTCGAAAAATGTTTTTATTCATCTTTTTTAATACCTTCGTTAAAGCAAAATGTTTAGCCTCTTCGAACGTTGTGAATTTGTTAAAGAAAACCTACATTAAAGGTGGAAATAAATGAACTAGTGTACTGCACCTTTATTCTTTTATGGTATCTGTTCAGTAGCTTATCCAGAACGAAACACGAACTGATGTCAGTTTATTTGGAGAAACTTCCTGGGCTTTGTTTCTTATTTTTTTTTTTGTTTAGCAGATTTTATAATTTGACCGAGAAAACAAAGCGTACCATTATTATTGGCTTTCGTGCAAAAAGACAAATTGTACCTGTCTTGTGTAACGTACAATAAAACAATTTTACCTGTGAAAGAACTCAAGTTAAGTGCAAAGCAAAGCAGCATGAGTCTACCTTATTCCTGAAATAAAATAGAAACTAACTGGCTGAACCATCATTAAACATAGAAATCGATTTAAATGGGGAAGAAGAAAGTGGCAGCTCTTTTTATGAAACTTGAAAGTGTACAAAGACTGGTTAAACCCGTATCATTGTTTTGAATAAATACACACGTTGACATATATATATATATATATATATATATATATATATATATATATATATATATATATATATATATGACTGTGTACTTGCATATGCGTGCTTATAAAACATATATTCCAATGTGTATACACACCCATTCGCCCATATATATATATATATATGTATATATATATATATATGTATAAATATATATATACATATATACATATATATATATTATATTATTATTATTATTATTATTATTATTATTATTATTAATAATAATATATTTCTACAGATTTTTAATATGTCCAGATGAATAAGAATCAGTAACTCTTCTTATACAAATAAAGTTTAAGTTCAAATAAAAATACTTAATTTGTAAGCTTAAACAATACCAGATTTCCTAACTGGCCATCTATATATTAATACGATAGTGTGCGTGTTCTATTTCGCGTCACGCTTATATCCGGGTCGTGTAATTGTCATGTTTTTTTTCTATTTCTTGTCAAAAATAACTTTACCAAGAATTCTTCATAAGTGTTGGTTTCGGTTCCAGTTATGGCTAAATGAAATCAAGTTATATATATATAGATGTAAATAAATATTTGGAGGTACAGAATTTATATACAGTTTTGAAAATAATAAGCGGAAGTTTCTCAAGAGCTCTTTCGGCTATCATCTCATCAGGAGAAAATCGATAGCGTACAAAATAATATTATGTCAAAAAAAAAGAGTTCTAATGGGGAACTTATTGAATGTGCCAAAAGTACGGGACACTAAAATAAATTTATTAACGTTTAAAAAACGATTAAAATATTGGCACAACGAGAGGAGGAAATAAAAATAAATTTCGGTTTTGATTCAAGCTAACGCACCCAAGTCCTATGATATATTATTTTTATTTTTGAAATCGTAATTTCATAATACATAAAAATCTATAGAACATTAACTATATAATATATATATATATATATATATATATATATATATATATATATAATCTGCAAGTAATATATATCATATTTAAGCGTACTTAACGAACGTGCATTACCGGGCGTTTGTGCTAGCTTAGATAAATACCTTTGCAGTTTTAACAAAAAAGCTACAATAATACCAGAGAGTCTCCATTTACACGGAAGATCTACAGAATGAAAACATTAATATATTACATATGGATGAGTCCGCTGTTGAATTTCTACGGGTCCTTCTAGCTTATATATTATTTTTTAAAAAAGTTCAGAGTGATAGCAACATGTGTATTTTTATAGATATGTATATATATATACATATCTATATATATATGCATATATATATATATATATATATTATGAAATAAAAAAAAATTGATATTACAAAATTTATTCAAAGTTTCTAAAAGAAAATTATAAGGAATGGATAGAAAACTGTTTTTATTCGACACAGAAAACAAATGAACAAGTAAAATTCTATTCCGTGGAGTTTCGAAGAATGAAATTCGTTTTATGAGAGGGAAGAATTTTTGAAGATTATAATTTATAAATTTTACAGGTTAATGCATTCAAATAAAATAATATGAAGTTTATCATAGTTACATGAAAATAGATATACAGTGGGGATCATAAGTATTCGATACATGCTGAAAATGTTATTTTTTCATTTTAATAAACACTTATAAAACGGAATTCAACATAAACTTTTAATTGAATAAAGCGTGCATCATAACGGCCATATTACTACTTTGAAACTAAAACTATTTTTTTTAGAAAAGATATCAAAACGAAAATTCTAAAATTGCCAGTGTACAAAGTATTCGAAACATTGTAACAAATGAATTAAATTTCCTAATTTCATTAATTTCTCTGTTTGGATTTTGTCTATAATAAGCACCCCATTCTAAGTGCCCACGAAAAGGGACACATTCCGATTGACACCGACTGACATTAAACCAGAATTCGTTTTTAGCCGAATATTCGTACTTAAGAGTGCGTTTCTATTCTATCTATTTGTAACACTATTTTTTTTGTAATATAAAATATTAGAATTTTTAATACTAAATAAAATTGTATCCTTTCAACTTTTGGATTTTTCGTTATTTAATAAATGTATTTAAAAAATCAATCTTAATCGCAAATATTTCGGTCAGGGTGTGTTAATCGTGTACTGAAGACATCTGCTGTGCCTTGTTATTATCTGACATTTTTAATAATGATTAAATCCAAAGAACATAGTGTTGATCTGCAAAACAATATTTTTGATGTCCATAAGTGTGGAGAAGGGTACAGATTGATTGGAAAACTGCTCAACGTGCATACTTTAACAGTAGGTTCAATAATAAGGAAATAGAAAACGGATCATTCTACTATCAATCTTACTCCGGCTGATACCCCAAAGAAAATTTCGAATCGAACATTGAATAGAATGATCACAACTGTTTCCGCAGTAAATAAGGGGACGGCAACAATTGATCAATAAAGGATTGGAGAAGGGGCTATTAGCGGCAGCTACACATTAAGTTACCCTCAACGAATTGGTAAATGAGTTGGCAACTGTAGGGACTAATGGTACTATACGCAGTGACAAATGCATAACGAGAACGTGAACTTCAGTCCTATGCGACAAGGAAAGCTCCACTTCTCATCAAACGACAAATCAGAGCCAGACTTGAATTTGCAAATAATTTCTTATCAGATCCTGCAAGCTACAGGGGCAATGTAATTTGGTCTGATGAAGTCAAAATAGAGGTATTACATCATAGCCACCAACGTCATGTTTGGAGAAAGAAAGGAGACGAGTTAAAGCCGAAAACCACGATCCCACTTGTAAAATTCGATGGAGGAAACATAATAGGGTGGGGCTGCTTTTCTTCAAAGTATATATATATATATATATATATATATATATATATATATATATATATATATATATATATATATATGTATATATATAGTAATTTATAAAAAATATATATATAATATACTGTTATTTAGTGCATAGTAACTAAAAAATTAGCCAGAAGTCTCCCTATATTAAAATTAACCCTGCATTCATGCAATCTTTTATGTACCCTATATGCACAAAATTCATACTATGCATATCTAAAAAACAAGAGGTGATGAGAGAAAACGGATTTCAAATTCGAATTCAACACCCTCAAATTAGGTAAAAACGGATATTTTGTGCTTTCCTAAGTTTCTTTGTAAACCAGTATAATTTATTTTCTTAAATTACCCGTCCAATTAACCAAAGACTGGGCGTTTTTAATTTCAAAGTGGATATTTCATTGTTTAGCAGTGTCGTTATATAAATATATTCTTAACAAAACGCATAAATACATATTAATACGATTTTGTCTTACGGAACTCCTGACACTCCTCGTCCCATGTATCAAAGTAGTTTTCCGGCATTGATAAGCAGTGTCCTCCTTTAAAAAAATTGCAGCGTAAAAAACGCCCTTTTTATGAATTTTATCTACATTCAATTAATGTGTTTTCTTTAACATTCAATTTCAGAAATAGTTTAACTTTGTTCTAAAAAATCACTACTATGATATCCATTAGATCGTATTCAGGAATCATAACATTATCACATTACTTTCTGTCTTAGTTCGAAAGAAAAAAGTCAAGGGATCAGATGGTCTTTACAGCTTTGCTATATACGTATATTTTTATCATATTGTATCATATCAAACGAGTATTTAAATGATTGCAGTATCAAGATAGTGATCATGAGTGGGAAAACCACACTTTGTTTAAGATCGCGAGGCCTATATAAAATATGATTTAACAAACGAAATATTTAGAAGAAATACTATAGCTATACAAAACATTGATTAAAACACAATTTGTGTGGGTTTTTAATAGTATTACGTATGTTTATTTATAATAAAATGGAACTATATTATGCATATATATTATATAGTCTGCGGTGACTTAATACCAAGCTACAACAAAATCATGGTAACCAAGAGTTCGACAACTAAATATGAAACTAGGTAAAAAAAAATCGAGTAATAATTATTGTTTTTCTGTATATTTTTTCTATTATATTAAGGCATATATCGCAAAATTCTGATTCGTATACGAACAGTAGATACTTGGAATTTGGACTGCATTTTCAGAGGGCGTGACACAGACCACAAGTAAAGTGACTGAGAATCCGTAGGGTTTGTTAGAAATATGTTTTAGACATATTTGTTTTCGTCTACCCTATCTATCTAAAATACATACTAAGGGTTTACCATATTAAAGCATTAATTCTAATTTCCTGTCAACATTACAGTTTAAATTAAAAGGACGTATGAAAGCATAAGTATAAACAAATTGAGTGATACAATGTTATTACATAGATATAATGATATTTATAAAGATAAATATATATGACTGTCTATACACAGCCGATGACAGGGGCATAATTTTTGAAGAAATAAGACAGTATGTAAATTAACTAATATATAAAGTAATCGCACGATACATTACGTTATGCATGGAATATTGCATTATTAATATCATTAAGATTATTATATATTGGTTAACATTTTTAATACATTTCAAGTGTGGCATCCCTGCAGATATTCAATAATATTGAAGTAAGGTTTTGTGAAAATGTTGTATCTTCATCTAGATGAATCTCGATTTTAGTACGAGTATTGTAAATTGTTTCATTGTTTTGCTGAAATGCATGGTTTCAGCCACATACTCACTGTTGTCTTACCTAAATAATGCATATCTCAGCAGGTTTACATAACTAGATGCATTCACTCTACCTTAAACAACTTGTAACGCCATTGTTTAAGATACATCATCACTTCTTCTCTACTACGTCTGGATGAAAAAGGCCATCCATCATTATTTCTTCTGATCTGAGAACTAATATTTCTTCCATTCATGGTCCCACGTTTGTTAGATTTTGCGTATTAGAGCCAGGCCTCTTTACGCTTGGAAAACAATATTAGTTTCGAATTCTTTTTCTCAACACAGTGCTGCTCAAAAAAGGCCATTTTGTTCTAGATACTTCAATGTTTTAATTCGATTAAGTTCTCCCCATTGCAAGGTTACTACGTGGTTTACTTTATGTAAGCACAGAGCTTCAATTCTTACCATGACAACATGATATTTTGGTCTGATGCCAAATACTTATGATTGTTTGGCATGTTTGAAAATTCAAATTTAAACACAGAATATAAAAACATTAATAAAGATATGCAATATCATTAGACATCATTCTGGATTTTCTAATCATTTTATTTTGTCCTGAAGTACGTATTGTCATTAATAAATTCTACATTTTAATGCCATTGAAGTAATGTATTGCATGTGTTCAGAAAGTACGAGTATTTCATGAGTAGTTTAAGAATTTCCTTATCCCTCAATATACATAGTTATTTTTCTTTAGGCTGGCTATTTTTGTGTTATTAAAATGATTATGGATAATTTAGATGTGTTATTTTCATAATGTTTCAGCAATTGTAATATTCTCTACTTGTATCTTTTCCAACTCAAATATCTTTATTTATAACTCTGGAATTTTATTTAATCCATAAGAATAACACGTAAGTACTCTGCTGTAACAAAACACAATCTTTTTTTTTTAGGTTGAAGATTCAATGCGCAGTGCGATACTAATAATACAATTTCGAAATAATCAGACTTCTTATTTTTCATGGATGACTGACCGAAAGCATGTTATTTCCGTAGATTAAATAAACAGTCTTGTACAGATTTACAATCCAACAGAAAGACTTCTGAGCTCAACAAAGTATAGATGGTAGAATAAGTCAAGGTAGAAATGACGAATTATTCGGATTGCTTTTATTCGTCACGGGTTTTAGAGCATAATGCATATTCAACGTACTTAAGGGTTTTATTTTGATATTGAACTTTTATCGCTGTTCATTTTCGTTTGAGAATCATTTAAAACTCTATGTGATTATAATTAATTTAACGTGACTAGGGTTATGACAACAGCATAATGTTTTTTATTGTTCTGACTCTCGAGTGTGCATCCGTGTATATCATATATGCTTTTATATAGAGTGAGGAGGTTTTCGGTCTATTTACTTGGTCGGATATATACTCGAGAATCAAAAACATGAAATAATATTCAGTTATCATACCCCTAATGATAATTACTTACAAAAGAATATCCTACTAGGGATAATTCTATGTTAATTAATACATTAAATACACGCATGCATACACACAAACACACGCACACATATATATATATATGTGTGTATATATATAATTGTAAATTATATTGTAAATTGTAATATATAAATGTAAATATATGTATATGTGTATATATAATTGTAAATGTAAGAAAAGAGTATTCCCTCATTTATTGATAATCTCCTCATCAGAACGGCCCCGCAATCATTAAACAGGTAACTTATGCTTGAGGAGTAAAACTTCCATGTTAGAACCACTACTTATTTCCCTTATTCGTCGGCACAAAGATGACAAAAATGTCGTAACAACGCAAAAATATATGCATAAAAAATATCGTTTATCTAAAAGATAGTTTATATTAAAAGAACCTGAGATAATTTTGGAAATGAAAGGAATCATATTATAAATAAGGTCATTTGAAAGAGAGGATTGTATCGAAATTATGGAAAAGCTTTCACTTTGAATTTACTTATTCCCGTAAATAAATGATAATACTAAAAGACTGTTGAACTTTCCTGAGAAAAACTAAGAGAACAAGTCAGTAAGACACTGTTTTTTTTAAATATAAATATGTGATGCCTGTAAAAGACATTGTACATTTTATATCGATTACATCATTCATATTTAAGGTAGACCATGTACATATGTTTTCAATGAACTGAGATGCATTCAATTTCACGGCAAAAGATTAGCGGTGGATTAACCGGAAAAGAAAAGATGCAGAAAAAAATCCTTGTATTGTTCTCAACAAATGGAATCTCTATTATTTAATGGACCGCAGATAATCATCGGATAGTATTCTGTCCTTTACCGTTACAACCTTTAGGCAATGGCATCAAAGTCTTTCGCCGAAAGAAAAACATAATTTTTGTATGACATTTTAATACTTGAGACGAGTTTTATGCAATGGATCAAGTAAAAAAGTTCCGGCTTATTTTTCGCTGATTCGTATACTACAGGAATTAATCGAAGCATATAATTGTCAATTTTATTCCGAAGAAAAAAGAAAGATGTCGAACAATTATTTTATGTATCACTCCCATTATACCTTTAGTGAGGTTGATAAAA
Organism: Euprymna scolopes; assembly: GCF_053919585.1. Lineage (NCBI taxonomy): Eukaryota > Metazoa > Mollusca > Cephalopoda > Sepiida > Sepiolidae > Euprymna > Euprymna scolopes. Next base: position 7,976,771 of record NC_136484.1, on the reverse strand, counting down.
CGATGTCTTGTTTAACGTTGCATAAAGTTGACATCATTTAACCATGTATACGCATTTATTGCATGCTCGAAATGTCACAAACAAATTAGAAACAGGGTTATTGAAGCGGATAGAAAACAGCAAATTTACTATTAACATACATTCGTTCCATCTCCACGCAAATCGATAAAAGTGCTGCTTTAAACTAAAGCCTACCAAACAGATTCTTGCTTTAAAGATAGGTATGTATATCAAAGCAAACCTTTTAAGATGCATGCTCTCAAAAGTCATATCTAATAGACAAATTGAAAATTTAGAAATTAAACATTAGACGTATAGATATGAGTGCTGATATTATTTTATGGCTGCAGTATCTAAGTGATATGCATTGAGATAATACATCCTCCCTTAAATTTCCAAGTGATTTGAGTCAGACGTTTTTGTATATCGGGAATACTAAAAGGTGAAACGTAGTGTGTAAATAAGACAGAGAAACGGCACTGCTGCTATCACTAGAAATGGAAAAGATGGTAAACACTGGATCTCCTGATTCTAAGTAAAACTATGGTGATTACAATTAACACGAAGAGGCCGAGACTTAAGACCATTAACTAGGATATGTCACAAAAACCGTCAACTTTTTTTTTATCGATATATGAGATAACACGCGGCTAAATATTGACATGGAAAACTCCCATCTGTAACATTTTTACATATCTTAATTTTTATTTCATCAATTAGAAAAATACTAACTACTCCGTTTTGACATGTAATCACATTGTAGAAATATAATAAAACCAACCAGCGTCGTACTTTACATATCTTCTACCGATCCACTATATAATCGAATCAATGGCTATAAATATTAATGTTACTTATAGAGTTAATTTAAACAAACATTGTATAAATATTTGTAACAATACACACACACATATATATATATATATATATATATATATATATATATATATATATATATATATAGACAGAGAGAGAGAGAGATAAACTCCCTTCAATAAGCAACAGGTAAATGACGATACAAATAACGACTTTTAACTGACAGAAAATTAAAACCAGTCTTAGACAAATCGAATCAATATTTAAGGAGCATAACAATGTGAATCATGGTTATTGTTAAATTATATTGTAGTGAAGTCGAAAAAAAATTTTTTAAAAATATATCAGACACAGCTGTTCCTTCCAAAAGGTCGAGCTCTTCAGCGTCCAAAAATAATTCACCGTCACAAAAAGAATTCGCCGTCACTTCTTCCAACCGTCGTTTCACTCTCAGCGCTCTTCACAAAGGTACGGTTTATATGCTGCCCATTTCGCCACTTATGCAAATTGACTATCAACCAGAGTCATCTTGTTTTCCATTTCTCCAAACAGCCAATTTGCAAAGGGAGACAACTCAAACCACACAGAGCCATCTAGTTTTCCATTTCTCCAAACAGCCAATTTGCAAAAGGGGACAACTCAAACCACACAGCGCCATCTAGTTTTCCATTTCTCCAAACAGCCAATTTGCAAAGGGGGACAACTCAAACCACACGCACCCTTGATCTACACGATCAACACATGTCACCCCATCACGTAGTCGCTCGACCAACATGGCGGTCGTTTCTCTCGCTGCGATCTCCGCGGAGCCTCTTCGTGAACGTCGCTACTTGGCTCGACGTTGCTGTCTTCCTCTGATGACACCACTACCGGGCGCACATCAAGGATATGTCGAGGAATGCCGTCGATAGATATATTGTTCGAGGACTGGACACTTGTCACAATGCCCCTTCCCCCAGCGTGTGGTACAGCGAGCATCAGGAAGTTTTATCCACACTTCCTCTCCCACTTGCACAGTCGCTCGCTTCTCGCCTTCCTCCGCGGGTACCTGTGCAGTTTGGGGATGCCGCCACTCGTACTTGAAGACTGCCCTCTGCGGCATTGACTCAACTTTTTGCCCTGACTTTGGAGCCATATTATACCAGAAGACAGCTTCTGGCGGGCGAAATCTGGCTTCTTTCAACTATAGCCTTAATGGTCCTGTGATGCCGCTCCACAGTTCCGTTTCCGCCTGGTCTATATGTAGCCCTGAAATAGCGCCGCACTCCCCGCTTATCCAACACATTCCCCATGGCAGCTGAGCGAAAGGCAGTTCCATTGTCCATTAGCACTTCCGTCACTGGACCCCTCTCCAAAAACCCCTCTTCCAAGACCTTTGCAATTTCACCTGTATTTTCCGCCTTGATTTCCCTCCAAATGGCTACTCTTCCTGGTCCACACTCGACAGATACGACCTCTGTCGATAGTGCGTTACATCTAATGCCAACCTGCTTCAGTTCTCTGCCACCTGAACCTCACCAGCTTCGTGTCTACTCGGCGCAGGGTCGATTGATTGACACCGGCTGCATCTCTCAACCACTGTCCTAACGGCCTCCTTTGTGATTCTGGGGTCCACCTTTCTGGCCAAGAACAAGGTGCTATCCACTCCAAAATAGTGCATGTCATGCAAATCCTTCAGAGTGTCTTCATTCAAACACCATATTGCAACAGCCGCCTAATTCGGCGCCTTTAGCCAGGTCTTCCGCACCCTCGTCATCACATCTGCTCTGTTCTTCGCTGAAGGAACGATAGTGACCCTAAGTTTAAAATCAAATTCCTAATCAGCTCCCTTAACATCATCAATCGACGCTTTACTAGCATCTCGACAGCACCTTTCGTTTTCACCCTCCTTTTTCCTGTAGCTTCGGACTGGATCCAAGAGAACACAGTGGCTGAGTCGGTCCTCACCTCAACATTCTGTAGCTGCCATTTCAAGGCTAAGTTGATGCCCTTCATAACCGCATCCAGTTCCGCCACATTTATGTGAGCCACGTCGTCCTTCTTCCGCATCCAAGCAGCATCTTCTGCAGTAACACCACCTATCTCCAAGGTGACCCCCGCTGCTATACAGCTTGCATCACACCACACAACACCTTCTGCACTGTTGGGTACATGCCAAACACCTCTCACTGGATCCTCCCTCTTCACCTCTTCAATAATCTCTCTCATAATGTCCACAGTCTCTTTATCAACTCCATTCTCCCACTTCGCTCCACTGGCTTGTCTTTTGATATAACTACATGCAGTCCGTAGTCATCCTGCAATAGGGTAATGGCCCACCAGTCTTCCGCATATTGAGAAGAGTTCTCGCCTGCTCAATTTTTCCGACACCTCCGGGATCTCATTTCCCCTCCGGAACACTAACCGTCCTATCTGGTCCTTTCTTAGTTGGAGCCCTAACACAGCTCCTCCCTCCAACGATTCCGGGCGTTTTCCAATTAGCGAAAAGATGTTGAGGTGTTTTACTACGTCCTCCACAGTTGTTACCGTCTCATCCACCAAACTATCATCAATGTAGGAACTGGTGGCTCTTCTGACTGCGTCCTCCTTGCTTAGCACCGTTTTGAGGATCGCTGCCATGATTTTTGGTGCAGAATTCAGGCCAACACCCAACCTAGTAAGGCAGTACGTCCGGCCCTTGTATCTGACCAGCTGGTATTTCCAGAATTCCTGTGAAATGTGGATCTGTAGGTATGCAGATTTTAAATCCACAATCGTCGCAGCCTTCTGAATCTGCCTCCACTCTCGCATGGTCTCTCCGCACACGTTCATCACATCGCCTCCCGTGTGACAGGCAACGTGTACGTTCAGCTCCCTGAAGTCCAGTACTGGCCGAACTTTTTTGTTTTGTGGACTGAAAAACCGCCATTAACGGCAGCACACCTTCCACCTTCTCCGTCCATGGTCTTAAAATCCTCTCTGAGATCCATCGGTCCACCTCCTTCTCAAATTCAACTCTTGTGGCTCCTCGCAACGTATGCTCGTAGCATTCCACTCTGTTGTTCAGTATGGGAGGTTCTCCCTTCCATGCCCACATGGCTGTCCATTTCTCACCATCAAAGTGTGCAGAGAAATCTTGGTCCTCTATCGTGCAACTTTTGTCTAACCCGGCTGCTCCTGTGACACCTTTTTGGAACTGCACACCTGCAGCCCCTTGATGTCCTCCAAATCTCACGGAGTTCCTATATACCGTAACGCCCCCTAGTCGAGCAATTGCGTCCATCCCTAGCACCACATTGTCACCCGTGACAATTTTGTTAATAACAATCGCCTGGATTGTTAGTGACATCCCACGTACCATCAACCGAACGATACTTGTGCCATTGCACTTCACCTCTCTGCCGCCAACTGCCGTAATGCTGCTGCTTCAATTGCATGTGTCAACCATATCTTTGGTGACAATTGTTGAAGTACAGCCCGTGTCGACAAGAGCTTTTGCACTTCGTCCATTTAGGGGCACCTCTACTTGTGGTGACATACCCTGAAGCGCCTTCATCAAATAAGTGGGGAAGCCACCGGCGCAGTGGCTTCCCCCCGTTCGTTTCAGTTGGGAACAGAATCTGCTGATGTGGCCGACTTCCCCACAGCGGTAACACGTGACTTCTGGCTTTGGCTCCCTGCACTCCCTCGCCATATGGGGGCCTTGGCATCGGTAGCATCTGCCAGAGAACCTGGGGCTCTGCCACAGTCCTCTTTGCTTTTCGTCCTTCACAATTTCTTGCTGCAGTTTGTTTCGTTGAGCGACAGCTACAGTTCCCTGCTCACTGTCTTTTTTCCTGGTCAGTACCCTAGCCTGCGTAATCAACTCCGTCACCTCCATAGTATTTACACCGGGCAGTTGCTGCAGAGCTATAGAAATATGGTCCGGGAAGCCATTGATAAAGGCCATCTTAACCATCTGTCGACGGCCTCCTCCATTGAATCCTGCTAGTCCCGTCAACATCCTGATATTGTTGACGTAAACATCGACAGGCTCTCCGCACCATACGGCTTAGTTTACCATATGCCACAAACGGTCCTTCGGTAAATGCTTCCTTCATCTTTTCCTCAATGGCGTCAACAGACAGTCGATCTTCCTCCCTCATCTCCAGATATAGGGCCAGAGCATCACCATCAAGATACAGAGGTATCAAGCTGGCTACATCCGCGATGTCCCGCAACTTTAAGTTTAACCTTGGTCAGCCAGGTTATAACATCTCCCTCTCCAGAGAACGTCTTAAGCATTTCACTGCTGATCCTCTTTGCTTCTATAGTTCCCGACGAAATAGCTTGTAGTGAAGTAGAAAAAACAAGAAATTAAAAAATATATATATAAGACACAGCTGTTCCTTCCAAAAGGTCGAGCTCTTCAACGTCCAAAAATAATTCACCGACACAAAAAGAATTCGCCGTCACTTCTTCCAACCGTCGTTTCACTTTCTGCGCTCTTCACGCCTGCTTAAAAAAAGTACCATTTATATGCTGCCTATTTCTCCACTTATGCAAATTGACTATCAACCAGAGCCATCTTGTTTTCTATTTCTCCAAACAGCCAATTTGCAAAGGGGGGCAACTCAAACCACATATATCAATGGGGAATATTCAGTTGTGTTTGACTTATTTCGTTTTGTTTCTTTTTACAATTATAAATAAATTGCATTTCTCTTCAAATCCGTTATCATTATCTTGGTGACATTTTATTACCTTATGTAATTAATGCATGACATAATTATCGTAATAAATTACCAAAATAAAATCAAATTACGAAATGAAATGCATGTAATATTTAGAGTTTGTATTTCTCCACAGAACATTTTTGCATTTACGCATTACTGAAGTGTATAAGCAATTCGAATCCTATTAAATAAATATTCCATTTAAAGCAAGTATATTGGTTACAACTTCAATAAAACAAAACAAAAAAGACACAAGGTGTATAGAGTAGTCGTCCCGAAGGATCATCAGAATATTATGCCGGCCCTAATTATTTAGTTTGCTACTTGAAATGATCAACTCAAACTCCTTCCCCGGACTATTGTTTGCTATAATTAAATATCTTATCCAGCACGCCCAAGGGCATAGCTGAGATCAACGCAGAAGGGCGTTGCTTTGGCTCAAGAAAAAAGTCAATTGTTTTCTCATGTGACAGGTGTCGATTTAAAGACACAATAGAATCGACAGGGTAAATTGTATATAAATAAAAGCTAATAAGATACGCTGTGTTTCTTTGTCTTCTGCTTCGCAAATAATTCTCTGATTTGTGTAACGGAATATAAAGTATAATAATAGTTATAATTGTATAATGCTTCTGACTGTTTAAACTTGATTTATATTGAAGTAGGTTTAATCTGTAAACAAAAATACAGTACTGTTTCGCTATTTCACAGCTCATCAGTCGGGATAGACAGGCAACTTCCTCAAGCCAGGATCAAAACCCAACCGCCCAAATGACAGTCAAGGGTTCTCCCCATTATGCTATACAACTGATGCTGTAATCATCGGTAATGAATTAACGATGTTTTGACATCGTCGAAATGACTCCGCTCGATTTGTTTACACAAAGAGCGTCGCTTTATATGCTAATGGTAATTTGTATATCATTTCCCGATATGCTGAATCCAAGAAAGGGAGCATTATAGTCATCCACATACAGTACTATTTCGAGGTTTCACAGCTCCTGAGTGTGCCTAGACAGGCAACTGTCTCAAGCCAGGATCGGAACCCGACTGCCCAAATGACAGTTACGGATCCTACCCTTTATGCTATATATATATAATTTTTCCTGATCTCGATGCAATAATTGATTCTGTTCTAAATGTCTGCTTCCTGTACGATTCACTATTCCGATTCTTTTTAAACTTCTAAATAATATATTAGAGATTTTTGTAAATTAAAAAAAATATTACATAAGCTCTAATTATTTCCGCCTATATTTTTCTTAACTGTTTTCTTTGTAATTGATTGAAAATTGCAAGACAAAAACAGATTTATGTTGATTTTAAAACAAAGCATAATTGTATCAGTTTGTCGTTCGTGTACATCATGCTACATGTTTTTTGAAAGTGTTCATAAACAGTTGAAAACAATCGACGATTGGAAGGCTAAATGAGAAAACGATGTAAGAGCAAACTATTTAACAAGGACTCCATCCATTGTCCCGAACGAATTTCTAAATAATATTGTTATAATTCAGAAAACCATTTTAACATGGAAGGGGGGGCATTAGTAAACTATTCAATGCATTATCATAGAAATTAAGTGAAAATTTATTATAATTATAAGAAAACGGTGAGTTATTCAACTGATTTTCTTTGCTGGAAAGAAAAATAAAACAACCAAAAAAATCCAAATGCAAAAAAAAAATAAAATAAATAAAAAAATAATAATAATAATAATAATAATTATGATAATGATAATAATAATAATAATAATAATAATAATAATAATAATAATAATAATAATAATAATAATAATAATGGTAATAGTAATAATAACAATAATAAAATAATAATTATGTATAGATTAAGACTTTCATGTAAATCGCGATGCCAAACCAAATATTATTTCTGTAGGCGATTACGTGTGAACCCCTTAAAAGATTAACGGAAAGAAAAGCATTAATTTTAGTATTTAAAGTGGAAGCTGAGTTTGGAATATAAATTAAGCGTGAAATAATATTTTTTTTGTCATTCTAATTCTTGATGGATGTTAACTAAGTTGTTTCCCACTAACTTAAGTTGTATCGGCAACACCATAACACCACGTGTAATCGATTAATAAAGTAGACCCCCTCAAATAAACGCATATAATTTATATCTAATAGAAAATATAGTTTTGGGCTAACCGCCCTAACACACTAGATTGTTTTGAAACAAGATGCATACTTTGCGTAACATATATGTGAAATACTTATCCTGCACTTTAAATTTCTAAATAAATCGTTTTATATATATTTTTCATATTTATAAGTGTTTATATCTAATGCTTTTTTTACTTAATTTTTTACAGTTACGTGTAAAACGATACATGTAAATACTGCATTCTAATAAAATTATCGACGTTTTTCCGTTTTTATTTTTCCCCAATCGCAATTATAACTGTTTGTTGCGAATAGAAATATTCTCTCCTCTTTTTTATAAGTAATTGCATGTAAGCAATCTGAAAAAAAACAGTTTCGCATATAAAGTTAACGTAAACTTATCACCTATTTCCAACCAGACAGTGGTTTAAGAACAGGTAACGCATTTTGCTTGTTTTTAAAGTTCGCCATGTACATCTTCCTGGTCAAACTGTATACAAAATATATCATTGCCAAAAGTCATAAACAACACGGCCCCTTTCTATTACTAATTATTTTTCCAGGTTATAATACGAAATATAAAGCGATTATTTGTGGTTTCATGATATTGCCGAATTGGCTTTAGGGTCAGTGATAAAACAAATTATTTAACCCCTTGAAAACTATGAGAATGGGTCGGAAACAGGAGATCTAATTACGTTAACTTATGAATTTTACAACAATTAGGTAACGGAAAAGCAACGGACGAAAAGGGAAACGGAAAAAGGGCCATTCTGACTAGCTAGGAAATAGAGCAATTCTTGAATAAATTTCGACTGAATATGAGTTTTAGAAGTGTTCTTGTGGGAGATGTTGATTTAGGGAGCCAACCGCCTCCCCCCACACTAAAATTATTAACATACTAATTGGTCTGTTTTGTGTTCTCGAACTTGCGATGTTTTTTGTTGAACTCGAGAATCTGCAAATAATTTCGGTCGCAAGTTACATCGATTGAAACTTTAATAAAATTTATTATCTGTTCTGATGCTACGCTTCAGCTATTCTCTCCTCGTTCAATGAAGAAGAGATCCTTCTAAACGCAAGCAATTTTTCCGACCCAGTGTGCCCGATTTTGGAGCTGCCTATTCCCAACATTAAAAAAACACAGATTTGCGTCAAACACTACTTCATAGGGGAGACAGGTAAATAGAAGTTCTCAGCATGGGAACTGTGATACAAAGCGTGTTCGTAACTTAGAAAAATCGATTGTTATTTTTTTTTGTTTTAAAGAACCCTTAAATTTTAAGATGTTCGCCAAATATAATTTGAGGTGAAGGGTTAGTCGCTTTTTAAAAAGACTCTTAAACAACGGACAATTTTCAATCGATATATATTCAATAATTGCCCTACATTTACATGCGCTACTAACCCTCGATCCTAAATTCTAAAATAATTTTATTTTTAGTGGGTTCACAAATATCGGCGGAAAAATAGATTATCGTTCGAGGAGGATAATTGTAAATGTGAATGCTGTTTCTTTTTTTTTGAAAAACATTGTAAATTGCTTCACTTTATGTATTTCATCCAAGACGTTGATAAATTTATTAAGATATCCATGTATAATTCTTACCTTTTTCGTAACACGAAAAAATAAAATAAGACTTTAACAATATCAGAGAACACGGTGACCAGACTAAGCGGCTTCAAGAAAATGAAGCTTGTTAATTCTTTTGAAATCATGTCGCTGGGAACTCTATGAAAAGCGTCATCTAGACATTTGCCAAGTAAATGCGAAAAAGTACTTAAACATTTGATTTAGCTTCAGACAACATCTGGCGCTGTGAGAATCTCTAAGTAAGAGTAATTAAATGATACAGACAGAATCAAAAACAAATTGATACTAAAGGTTTTTCACACAGAAGCATGAAAAATAACAAATTTATTGCAAACTAAACTAAAAATAAGCATTTTCACAACGTGTTGTCGATTCCCTGTCATATATGTCAATACAATGCCTTTTTTTATTTAATTTTGGGTTTATTTTATTATATATTTATTTTATTTTGTTTAATTGTTTTTATAAAATTGTGGGATAGTGTGCGTTTAGTAAAGAATGAGGAACCTAATTCATTTCGGCGATTAATCGTGGGATGCAATTTGGCAATCAGGATTAATTCTTTGATACGAAGGTTGCCAACGTTGCGTTCGGTGGCTAAAATATCTACTCTGATGGATTTAGTAGTGTTGCCGCATGTGTGCAGGTGTCTGTGAACAGAAGAGGCTTTTGTTTGTATATGTTCTTTTACTCTAATATGCAGGTGTTTCACTGAGCTACCGACGTATGATTGGCCACATTTGGTGCACTGTATACAGATGAGTTTTGCGTTTGGACAAATGCTGTCGTAGTGATGATCCAGTGTGTATAAGTTGTATGTTTAGACCCTCCCGCGGATTACTGTTGTAATCCTATCGTTGAAATGAGGCAGCTTTAGAAAGCAGGTGGTAGAGTAGGAATATTGCGTCCGTCTTCTAGGTGTATTGATATTTTCAATGGTGTGGGGTATCCATTGGTTTTTAGCAGTTGGTTGACCATGGGTGACCTAAAAAACGTACCCCCACTCTAATTAGGCCCCGTTTCTTAGTGTTTTGTTTAAATGAAATGAAACTTTGGTCAAAACTAGTTTATTATATTCAAAAAATCACATCAAAGCACTAGGGTATTTTGCCTTTTTTTCTCCGTTCTACCGCATATGTTCTAGATGGAATCCATTTAACTTTTGGGGGGCACCCTTTATTAGTGTAGGTGTTTTTATCTGATTCGTTTCTCCATTTATTGTGAATGCGCGTTATTTCATTCCTCGTATAGCTTATTTTAGCTTTACGGAGGAGGGCAGATTTATAGTGTACGAAGAGATCCCTACAGCCGGGGTTCTTATAGAATGTTGTGGATTTATTCCCATCTTCGGAGATGTTGAGGCTGAAGTCTAAAAGTGCCAGGGATCCAGAGCTGTCGGGGTGCTCGATGGTGAACTCAGTGTTGGTCACTTTTGTTTAATATGTTAAAAATTGAGTTAGCATCCTTAGTTTATCCATGAATGTGATAGCGAGTGGTCCTGACAGGCTGGACCCCATAGGCAATCCCGTGATTTGTTTATATGTGTTTTGTTTGTGAGTGAGGTAAGTGTTATCTATTATTATTTCTAGAGGTCATGTATGTCAGTTCCAATGAGGCCAAAGCAATAGAGGGCAAAATTCAACGATTTGACCTTTGAGAACTCTACCTTGAAATTTTAGATATAGGTTCCTTGGGAATGGATTTGACTTAATAACTCGATTTGAGCCCAAAACAGCAACTGTAAAGGTGTTATAATTGGGATCAAATTTAAAAAGAATTGACCGCTTTTTTTCTTGCTCATCATACACCTTCAAATACCCCGGCAACGCCGGGCAACAATGCTAGTATATATATAAAAGGGAAGAGTCTGGGTGTGTCTGTCTGTGTGTCGATGTAGGTGTCTGTGTGTGTACATTTTCCTACGCAATAACTCTGTCAATTTGAAGTCTACAGACTCGAAATTTGATATTCAGGGTACTGAGATTTGGTAAAATATTAGTGATCGGTTTTCGGACAGAAATTTGTCTGTTACGGGGTCAAAGTTCAACAATTCACTTCGTATAAAAAGCTCCTATGATTTATTGGGTAGGGCGATATGAGTCTATTTTTCGACACCAAGGTGGCGCTAGGCTTCAAAAGTTTTTGGAAACCCTGATGTCAGAGAATAAGAAATAACTATGCAAAAAACTAACGGCGAAAATATTTAGGTGTAAATTAATCTTTAAATGTATATGTTATGAAAACTATAAAGATGCTTAAAATATAAGGTCATTACTAAAATAAAACTAATCTATTTAAACTTAGGGATTTTTCCAAATTCGAACCAACAAAAATCAAACAACTATGCAAACATTAAAATGGGCTTGCTTTGTAAAATGTTTTTAACATATGACAATATCTTCTTACACAACCAAACTTTAACAATGCTCTAGTAAAATCTCTGAAAATTTCAAACAAAGAAACGTACATCGTCGCCATGAAACAGTTCACTGAGTTTTTTTTTTACTTCTTTCACCGTATGACAACATTGCCTTTAGATATTTGGAAGATTATGTTAGAATTCCATTATTTTTACCAATGTAAAAAAGAAAGAATAACTTAGGAAATGGACTTTTTACGAAAAAAGTATAACATCGAAATATGGAGCGGATGATATACGAATACATTTTGAATTTTGAATTTTATTATTCATGGTAAATGTTTGATGTTGTGTTTCTTTGTATATTTTGTGGCCTCATGCAACTTTAATTATTTCTTGTAAATACTTTTTGTTGAAAGATGTGTAACATAATGCGTGTGAGCATGTGGAAAGAATCAGCAGCAGTGAAGGATGGAAAGCATGCGGAGAGATTAGCAGCAAGAGCAGAAAAACGCGCATATACAAATTATGAAGTATGCGCAAGAAGAGAACGAAAACAAAAAGAGAGAAAATGCAACAGGTGCTCGTGAAAAAAAAAACAAGTTGAACTTTGACATTTTCACAGCCAAATTCATCGCAGAAAAGGTTATAAGGATATTGACAAATCTCAATACCCCTTATGTCAAATCTCGAGTCTGTAGACTGAAAATTAACAGAGTATTGTTTTAGGGAAATGTACACACAAACATACACAAACACAATTTCAATTGTATAGCTATATATATATATATATATATATATATATATATATATATATATATATATATATATAATGCTGAGAAAATCATTTGGATAATATTGACGGTTATATATGCTAATTATTAAATACAGCTTACGCAGAAATTGTGTACCGGTTGTTACAATGTTTTTTAGTATAATAGGGTAGATATTTATCTGCTGTTCACCGCAGCAGAATGTGGCGCAAAGCCGGAAAGTGAAGCATAGGACAGTTCTCCTAAAGTAGGGACACTCTACCTCATCAAAAATTGTATGGGCAACCCATCGCCATTCCTCGGTAGGGGCGCATCAGACGACAAGGAATAAGCTTGCCCCACCCGACAGACGGGTGGCAAGGCCTGATAGGGTGGACTTCCCAAGTGATACCCAAGCGATGCACATCAGTCCGAGAGGTGCTGTGCCGGTTCCCGGCCCCTCACATGTCGAGCTGAGTGTCAAGAACGAATTCTTGACGTGTACTACTACCCTGTCTCTCTGAAGCCGAATCCGCTGGGAGACACATCTAATCATAAGAGTAAAATGGGGTAAATATTTATTTTCAGAATTTTTACAAAAAAAGTAAAAATAGAAAAATCTGGCACGAGGCCGAACATGGCGAGGAGGATGTACGGTCTCTGTTGACAAATACTAACTAATCTAACCTAAATATTTCCTACTTTCACTTTACTTTCACCGCAATAGTACATTAATACTATACATTCAGCAGCGTATAAATCCTTCAACGTTCACCATAAGAATATCATATCGTGATAACCTAATTAAAACACATAAGAAAAAAGGGGGGTTTGTAAATAAAACAAATATATACAGAATAAAAATGAAAATATTTACAATGTTAGTAACACCCCCTCCTAATAAATAAAACTGCGGCAGATGCGCCGATTCGCCAGTCGAAAGGGTGACTCGGCTTGGGCGTTTTATTTTTAATGTTTCTTACGAAAGCTACGCAAGGGAACCCGTATCTCGTGCGAACCAAGTGATCTGTCAGCTAATTGCGGACTTGAATAGGGCTAAAAAAACGTGACGAACTTGGAACAGGGCATAATGATCACAATCACACATTAGCTAGATTATGAACAAAAGGCCCTACAAAAGTGAGCATACTCTAGTCTAAAACGGACGAAAAACCGAATCAGAGCTGACGTTCGTTTCTATTACCCAAAATTCTTTTTCTTAAGACACATCCAAGAACCAATGAAAACTTGCTTCTCTCACCTGACAGACACGCGCAACTGACACCCACCTTTCAAGAAAGTCTAACGAAGAGAGTCTAACTCGCTCGTACATGGTACAAACCTTCAAAAGATAACTGAAGATTCACATAAGGTTGAGGGGATCGAAGTCCTCAGCTCTGTAGATTAGTCTTTTGTTTCCCACCTGACTACAACCTGGATATCTTCATGTCCAACTAAAAAAAAATCTTGATGAACCGCCCTCTTAAGTAAACAATTCATTAAATATGCACACTAACGTACTGTATTTGCAATAACCCTTATTCTTGAGTGACTTCCGGGCTTTGATAAGTCGTGACCACCGTGTAAAAAAACAAAGAAAAATACAAAAAAAATCGCGTGTCCCAAATCTCTCCTCTCATAATGCGACAATAAAGGAAGGCGTGACATAATATCTCGATTTCATCGCCACACCGATTACAAATAGGCAGAACCGCCAAGCCAGCTGAATAATGTATCTTACCGACCAAGAGAGCATATCTAATTACCAGCCAGGCCAAGGAGGTCTCATCGTTGGTGAAGCATCCCGACCCAGGGGTCCAAGGCTAGATTGAGAGGAGCTGTACCTTCGTCAAAGGGATCCCCCTCACCGATAACATCTCTAACAGATGCCCTCACTAAAAACCGATATAATGCCTATCAGGACAACAGAGCGTTAGAGATTCTTTCCTTCACTCTTGAGAGAAACTTCAGAGCAGGTCGGCAATTTCGATAGAAGGGGCATTCACCCCGGGGCAACTTGTGTACCTCCCCCTTGGACTCGTGCACCCCCTCAAAGCTGGAAAGGGTTTCTAGGTGCCCTCTATCAAAAGGTTACCGTTTTTCTAATTTGAGTGCACATTCGATCTAGGTAGTAGAGCCGTAGCGTGTGGGGCCGAATCTCCACATTTGGCATACCTCGACCACCTGCAGAAGGATGGAGATAATTGATATCGCGACAGGTCATGGGGACCTTCCCAAGCCATAAGACGTTGAAAAGAGTCCTCTGCAAATATCGGAATTGGAAGAACTGATAGACGAAAAATAAAGATTGGATATATGTGGGTATTACACAGCTCCGCTCTCCCGTTTAATGAAAGGGTTCTACTGATCAAAAGTGCGCCTGCGGACCGTACCGCTTTAAGAACCTCCGACCAAATTTTCTCCAGCTGGAGGTCAGGAACAAACGAGACGCCAAGTATCTGTCAAGGCTCACCGCTCTAACTAAAGGGTCCCTGAAAGGGCATACCCCTCCAGGCACCGATGGGCAAATTCGAAATTATTATCCTTTCATACAATCTGATTCATAAACCGACGATACTAATCTCAGCATTGCTCGTTACAAGCACTGTTCCATCGTCTGCATAGGCGGAGTAATTTACCTGGGCATCCGCACCTGCCAAAGCAATTCCGCGTACGATCGGATTCACCCTGAGCCTGTGCAAAAAAGGCTCGAATGCAAGCACATATAGCATTGGTGATAGCGGGCACCCCTGATGAATTTTATATTACACTGAAGGGTGTCGATCTCTTCCCCTTCATGGCGGATTTAGCACAGAGAAGATGAACCAAGACCAAAATTACAGGCCAAAACCGGCCGCCGACAAAACAGACCAAAATTACAGATGGGCAACCTTATCAAAGGCTTTGCACTGATCTAAATTAGTCACCTCGGCCTAAGTTTCGACTTTTTCTATCATCAAGCGTATCGTGTGCAAGTTGTCCTGGATTGTCCTGCCCTTTACAGCACACTTATGGTTAATGATAATGACCTAACCCATCCCCACCATCTTTGTTTTTGCGAACATGCTTTATCAAACAAATGGTAAATTACTTGCGGATTGAGCCGTTCATAAACCATGAGTTAAATAAAATCGTTAGCAAGGGAAAAAAGATGTGCGACAACCTCAAACACGCTTCGTAGGACAGGCCCTCGATCCCCGGTTACTTAATAAGAACGAGCCGCTTTAAGGCTTCAATGACTTCATCGTCCGTTATGCCACCTTCGTACCTGGCCCTTCGGTCGTCGAAAGACGGGAAAAGTGTGCGAAATAGGTGTTTAACTGTTCTAATGACAGACCGGGTTCCAGTTGAAAAAGCTCTTTAAAACGTGACCTAAATGCCTACAGTATTCCCTGGTTTGTGGTAACGGTACGCCCGTCCGGCAATGTGTCACGACCGATGTGCCTATCTACAGTTTGCCGAAAATCCTCTGCACGCAGTACAGCGGCCATGTTCGTTGCTTCCTGGGGAATTCTTTTAAACCTATCCCTAATTACTAAATATCTGTGCTCTTTTTCAGCAAGTAAGGCAAGCTGAGCCTTAATTATATTACCGCTAGCAATACCCTCCTCATTCACCGTCCGATATAATCTAGACCCTAATGTCGCTTTAACTGCCATAGAATCTATGTTGTGTTTTTTCTCTAAACTTGGCAGAAAAGGACCTAATGGATTCCTTAATTTTTACCCACAACTTATTCCTAATAATTGCTACCGTCAGGTCCCGCCACGGTAGCCCGCCAGGGTAGCCCTCAACCTCGAACAACGACGTGTAGCTTCCAATAACCGGCTGATCTAGGCTTAGGTCTATCTAAGTTAACCCGTAGACTTACAAGTCCATGATCCGTGTAAACTATATTGTGGAAACTTGGACAATTTAGAATCCCTACGTCGACTCGGCTAACTAAGAACCGGTCGATATAATCAAGAGTTGTACCGAACCGGATCCGCGTCTACCTGGCCAAGTGCACACTAAGTCGCAAGGCTTTTTATTTCGGAATTAGTTGATAAGATCAAACTTATCTACAAAGTCACGAAATCAAATAGCATCCCGATCTTTGTTACTTCCCCTATATGATGACCCAAATCGATCCAACTCGGGATCCAGGACCGCGATACAGTCTCCCGCTAAGATAACCGTTCGAGAAGTATCGATAAACTTCTCATTTTTTAGAAAAAAAATGCAGCTAGCTCACCGTGGCAATTGGGTGCATAAACCCCAATAAAACGAAACGCTCTACCCTTTAAGGTAACATCTAAAACACTATGTCTTCACTCTGGATCCAGGTAACACGGATCACACAACGCATCTAAAGACCTTTTAACCAGCCAGGAAACCCCTCTCGAGCGAACATTAATGTATGCTGAGTAAGCACAAAAGGTCTTAGACAGCGCACGCAAATGTCACCACGAATAAGGTGGGTTTCCTTTACGCACCAGAGATCCACCCCAGGATGCTGCAGGTTATGCTCAATCGACATTTTCGCGAGTCGGCCCAGGCACTCGGATATTCAGACTAGCTAGCTTGAGAGCCGCAGTAGGGCCTTAGGGTTGGGAAACAGAAGGGGTATTAATAGTGGTAGCAGATTTAGACGGAACAGGGCAGGATTTCGTAAAGGTTTTTCTGACTGGACTAAGGGGAATTAGTTTATTATCTGGGATACGGTAGATGTGACTTGAGGAGGTACTTTCGCAGATGAATGGAGGATAGATTCTGCTAGTCGCTTTGGTTTGGGGCTTTGAATAGGAGAAGGGGATAGAGGTGATTTTGGAGCTTATTTTTTTTAGATTTACTATCTCAACGTATTTGTCTTTTCCGGGATCTTTCACAAGCATTCCCTCCTCCCTTTGTTGTCCCAACGAGAGTAGCCCAGAGTGTATTTTGCCGATGACCATTTGCCACGGTACTCTTATTGTTTATTGTCTATTCGGAAGTTGGGCGTGTATCCTTCATAGCGAGTTTAATTCCTCAATGTTGCCCGACTCTAGTGTTGCAGGCTTTTATTTTCGGGCATTCGGAAGTGAAATGGCCAATTTCACAGTAATTCCAGGAGGTAAGACTTCTGCCGGCCACAATAATAGCCAAGGTTACTTCTCCTACCCCCAGAAAAAAGGAATATTCGTTAAATTTTCTTTGTCAAGGACTATGTCAAAGGACCAAATCCCGTTAAAATCCTCACATTAAACGGCGACGATTTCACAATATTTAAGCACGAATTCTCCAATGTGTTCCCGATCAACATGGCGCGGAGCGTTGATCACCTACAGGGGTGTTCTTCTTTTCCGATCGTAGGATGTCATTGCGTGTGATGATTTCTTTTTTTACGATAGTGTGAAGCAGTCCTGCGGTGTATTAAATAGATAGTCCAGGTATTATACTCCTTACATTTAATGAGTCTTAGTGGTCTATATCCTGTTGTTGCAACGAGATTATTGATGATATCTGATGATGCGCGTATCAATTTTAAGATTTTCTGTCGGCCGCAAACAGAGTTAAATACTTCTTTTGGGTGTATTCTAGCTTAGGGAAATCCACTAGGAGCCCTTTCTCAGTGATGAGGTGCAAACAATTTCTGGCTTTCTCTACAAACCCAGTAACGTTAATGTCTATTTTTGGTTGCTTACTCCAACTGTTGGAGAAGCGTCTTCCGACTCCATTTTGTCTGTATGTTTTGGCGTCTGGCTAAGGGGAGCAGCCATAGCCATGCAACGTCAAAACAACGGTGAAATTGCAAAAGTTCGAGAACTGTTAAAAGTAACAATAAAAAGAACGGGAACATAGCTCGGTAAAAAAGAATCCTGAGTCCAAATAATAACAATAACAATAAACACATAGATAACAATAACAGTAATAACAAAAACAATCTGGAATAAAGGCGCAAAATATACCTTACCAAAAGACGACTTGAGCATAATGGGATGGATATTTATTTGCTGCCCGCCACAGCAAAATGTGGTACAAGGCCGGAAGGTGAAGAACAGGGTAGCTACCCTAAAGAAGGGGCATTCTGGCCTGAACAAAAATTGCCTGGGCACCCCCGTCGCTATTCCCCGGTAGGGGGACCTCAGACGACAATCAATAAACTTGCCCCACCGGATTGCCCGGTAGCAAGGCCTGGGAGGGTGGACCTCCTAGGTAGTACCCAAGCAGTGTACCTCAGTCCGACAGACGCTGGGCCGGTTTCCAGCTCCTCACCTATCGGACTGAGTGTCAAAAACGGATCCTTTACGAGTACTTCTACCCTGTCACCCTGCCGCCGAAGCCGCTAGGAGATACATCCCATCCTACCGGAGTAGATTGGGGTATGATCCCGCACAGTTGGGAGAATCTATTTATAAACGATGCTGCTAGGAACTGATGAATAGAATTAATTCACGTTCTGCTGCCAACCGATCAGAAACCAGAATTGCATCATCAATATAAAACCTTTCTGTAGCAATTTCGCATATGTTTTCTTCGTGTCAACGCGGGAAAAATCTTTTGCTCTTTGGATTCCAACTGCGAACCAGTTACCTCACAGAACTTGTGTAGAACAAAGAACCATCGAACACTGTTCTGAAACTAAACATGTTAACACGTTTATTCAGCTGTTATTCATGACTTACACTTTTATTCAGATTTTACTAAATACGACTATCGACTAAAATTAAAAAAAATCATGAACGGCTGCAACTGTCCGAATTAATGTAAATCTTATAATATCAGAAAGAGACCAATTCAAGTTTAATAGCATAAAACTTAAACATAATACACGTACATTAATACTTTTTTTAGTGAGGAATTAAATGAATATGAACATGAACATGATATCGATGCATTATAAATAAATCAATATAAAACAATTGATCATACAAATGTATTGTGAATATATGCTAAAGGTAAAGAATAGATTGACTATATCATTATAATATGAAACAATGTATTCGTTTTTCTTATATTATACGAATTTAATTGAACGCTGACTTTACAGTATTTTACACAATTGTTCTGATGTGTATGACAGATAAATATGCTAAGAATTAACTGATAAATTAACTGTTAAACACTATAATATTCCTAGGAATTATTATACTTATATATATATATACATATATATATGTGTATATATATATGTATATATATATATATATATATATATATATATATATATATATATTAAATATCAAATTGGTTTACGGTCTCTGAGATTTCAACATTTCATATAATTCAACAAGATTCCACGAAGAACAGTATCGTAATATAGCTGACAGAGTGTGAATTTAATTTTAGACTATGTAACTCTAAATTTCGACTCTTTTTTTTTTAGTTCAATTTCATTTAATTAATTTTGATCAATACTTCAATACGCTGTCTAAGATTGAGATTTAGTTCATATAAAGATCATGTTTTTTAAAAGACACATACACGTGTTGAAATCATGTTTGGCAAATTTATCCGTTGAATGGAAGAAAATATGGCTGCTAGCTCTATATAAAACAATGCACACAACAAAATTATGGCGTGGATTATAATATATAGGGAATGCTCCATAGGACAATGAAAGAAAATCAACAGATCTCGTGCTATCATGTAAATCTGGTCAATTTATCAACCGTCAATACTTAATAGATGAATTTTAGTTGAAAAAGAAAAAAACATTGCATAATATTAGATACGTCCACGCTACTAAAATTCCATTTGTTTCATTTTTCATTGCCTAACTTCAACGCATTATTTCTTATTTCTATCACGTTCAATCCTTATTCTGATTTTGAAGAGCAGATCATGTTTACAATTCAAGTAGCTTCCCTGATGCAACGAAGACAATTCTTACATTGTAAAGTGAATTATCTTAAAAAGACGACAGTATGTAAACAAGTGTTACAGTTTTAAAGCTTAGCGATTAAAACTCCAGATTATAGAACATGCGCCACATGAAAAATGACTAAGAATTTAAAAGTCCAGTTTATAGAACATGCGCCACATGAAAAATGACTAAGAATTTTTTTTATATGGGAAATTTGCTTTAGCTATGCTACGTTGTGTTTGATAAATACTAAATTGATTACAATTTGGGTATATTTGGTGTATATGGTGATACCCACCTCTGTGATTGCAAACTATTAACGTCGGAAGTATTTCTAAAGCAAACTAACTATGTTATTACTGCTAATACATTGCTTGACTACGAGTAAACAAATTGATACAAGTCTGTTTTTGATGTGGAAAATATCCACCCCCCTCTAAAATATGAGCACTCTGATTAAGGCAAAAATATTAATTGCATTTTTATAGTAGGGTGTCCTCTACATTATTTAAAGTCAAAAGCAGAGTATCAGAGAACAGCTACTACATTTATATATATATATATATATATATATATATATATATATATATATGTTAACAAGCAAAAGGTTTACCAAAAAAATGAGGCACAATGTATATCAAAAACGTGAGGAGGGGTATATGGGCAAAGAAGTAGCTATTTATTTTAATGCATCTAAAACTAAGCCTCTGTCTTTACATAAAACACCTTCTGATTCCCACCTAGCATTAATAGAAATGAATGGCTGTCGCATTGGAGAGACTCCATGTTTTAACAAGCTTTTGGGCTTGATCTTTACCCAATCCGTACCAAGGTCACTGAAAAATGGTGGGATCCTTATAATCAATCCAGTAGATATCTACCTACTTATGCAATTCTCTACTTAGATAAGATACAGGTACGTCCAATGGTGGAGTATTCTTGCCTCATCTGGGTAGGGGATGCTAGAATATCTTATCCGGCCTTAACAGAGTTTAAAATAGACTTCGTAGGCTAATGGGGGATGCATATTTCCTTTTCCTGCAACCTGTGTCTCACAGAAAATACATTTCGAGCCTGTCTCTTCTTTATCGTAATTTACATTGCAAGTGCCCGTCTGAATTCCAATCTATGGTCCTTCCTCGCCAATTATTCCCGAGAACCACTCCTCTAGCTGAAGACACTATCAATAATTTCCCCAACCATTTATCTGCGCCTGAACCCAGATTCCATGAGAAAGCTTTTTTTCTTAGAACTGCACACCAATGAAACTGTCTGCTGTTTGCCTGCTTTTTAGTTGACTACGATATGATCGTCTTCAAGTTCAACGTAAACAAGTTCTGGATGAACCCTTTCAATTTAGTAATCCAATTTACTAAATTTCAAACTTCTAACGAGTTATATTATATTTTCCCTGTATACTCTTTAAGCCTTACCTTCTAGTGGCGTCTTGGCCTTGATAAAGTGTTTCTCTTTTGTAAAAAAAAACCTGTTAGATTTACCAGTTATGACTTACGATCCTTTAACCTTATTAGAAATATGTATTTTACATTGCATCATAATATATATATATATATATATATATATATATATATATATATATATATATATATATATATCTTGCCCCCTGATGCACGGATGCGACACAAACTCGATTTTCAACACTTTTAGAGAAATCTCTTCAGACTCAGCACAGCATAAAACCACTAGAAGTAAACGCAGAAAAATGATAATATATTAGGAACACAAAACATTAACAACAAATTCTTCCCCATAAACCTGTATCGATAGATTCTGACCTCCCAAAAACAAATATGATAGATATTGACACAGGATAAAGCAACAATAAACATTTACGATAGATTTCGACGCAAAAACGTACACCGAAAGACATCAACCTTGAAAACAGCAGCAGTAGATTTTCACATTGAATAATGCAAATGTAAATTCTTACCCAGCAACCAGCAACATTATATTCTGAATGAATAAATAAATAAGCTATGACGTAGTAAACAGTAATCCCTATCGTTTATCAAGAACCTCATTCGTTGAATGTAATGAATAAATAACGAAATTAAGACAATTCTTAATAGGCTACAAATATTAAATCTAAATCACTCTACTTACGCTCCTGAAATAAATTAAAACAAAAAAGATCTGAGCACTACACTGTGGAAAGAGCTGGAACAAATACCAAACGATCCGAATCGAACATTTTATTAATCATTTTATTCCGATATGTTTTGGTTTACATATGGAATACATAGTTTTCTATACCATGTCCGATGGTATTTAGTGCATAACTTGTCTGACATGTTGATAAAATTCTGTTCCACTCATGTAGCTTTTTTGATCAGAGTGTGTGTATTTTGTTTCATTCGATTCTATGTATGAGAAAGAGCTCTTTAGATTTATGTCGATTTCTGAAAATAAATATCCAGTTTGCAGTTTTCTTATTCATCGATGGAGAATCGTCTAAAACATTACAACGTTTTACACATTAAGATCCGTATCAGTTTTCAATTTGTCCATTCTAGTCGGGGGAAACCAAAAGAAACATATAGCAACCATTGTCAGATTGGTAATCAGTTATCACATCAGATAAAGAATTCAAGTATTCCCAAAACAAGTCTGGGACCTAAGGCGATTGAAGTTGTTCCATTAAAGGACAGAGCCAAAAAATGATCGAAGACTAATACAATTGTTTACATTCAGCAGAAAAACAGTTCGAAGTTTTAATTCTCCGAAATAATATTGTCTATTATGAAACATCTTTATCAAGTAATAAAGTTGCCATTTTCTGCGAGTTATTGTCTTTACAGTGTATCGAATAATTGAGGTACATTATTATTATTATTATTATTATTATTATTATTATTATTATTATTATTATTACTGCTCCTAATTCTACTACTACAAACTAGCAGTTTTATTACAAGCCATCAGACGAAAGTACGCACTGATAACTACCAGTAAAACTCCTGGGAGGTTGGGTGTACCAAGTCTCCCAGATCTCACCTACTCTCCACCTCTATCGATTACTGTTGCTACTGACTTTGCGTTATTTTAACACGCTAAAAATGACCATTTGCCTTTGGCTAGCAACAAGCTTCCCCAAAGTAAGAGTGCTCTTATTATTATTTCATGATTATTATTATTATTATTATTATTATTATTATTATTATTATTATTATTATTATTATTATTATTATTATCATGATTATTATTATTATTATTATTATTATTATTATTATTATTATTATTATTTACTAATAGCTTTCACACTGGCCCTCATCAAAGAGAACTCTTTGAAAACATCCTGATAACAAGTATCCATTGATTTCTAGTATTCTCCAACTTTTTCAAATTAATTCGCGTTATCCCAACAGTCGTCAGCCATTGATTACTCATCGGAGTTACCATAGATCTTAACTAGGATATGGGTGGCAGCAAGTCTCTCCAAAAGGCAAGTTCTCTTTGCATCATAAAGTTAAGGTATATTTAGAGTACTCTATCTTCAAATTCACAGGTTATTTCTTTGTGTTTTACATCTTGGTAAGTACCCGAATGCCCGACTAGCGCGCAGGGGTCGTGTATATTAGTCTCCACACTCAAGTTTTTTTTTTATTATTATTTAAGCCGTTTCTTTATTGTTACGCTTTTTTCCGTTTTCTTTATAGGTAGGCGTTGTATCTATTAAGTCTTCCTTCTGATTTCCACACTACTAATACATTATTAATATTATTTTTGCTCCGAAAATTATTGGTGTTGTTTTAAAATTCAAATTTTTAAAATGGAAAAAACATCAGTTTTCGAAATTACATTATGGTTCAGGTATTTCTTCATTATTCTTAAAGTGGTTAGATTTTTAATTTGAAGAAGTTTAAAAGAGTTTTCAAATTTAAATTATAATACGACGGACATGCACATTAAAGCTAATTTGGAAGTTATATATATATATATATATATATATATATATGTAATAAAAATCTTGTTATTGAAAATTTAAACAAATTTAAAAAAAAAACAAACTTTATAAGTCTGACGGAAAGATATTAAAAAAATAATTAGAAAGTGGTATTATTCTCTTGTCGTATTACAGCTTCCTGAAAAATAAAATATAATATCAGGGAGAAGTTAAGTTCCTATATCTTATGGATTTTTTTTCAGCAACAGATAAGGTAAATGAAAGTGCCAACTTTGAGATTCAAATTGAATTAAAAATATTGTGTGGCACGAAAAAAAGAAAAATAAAGAAAAATGAAAGATGAGAGGGAAGAAGATGATGAAAGAATATTAATAAGTCAAAATCAGAAAAGGAGACAAGGAAATAGACATTGTTGTAAAAAAAAGAGGGTAAGAAAGAAGGAAAGTGGCAGATAGAGATTCACCGTACTAAATATATATTTAAACTGATAAATGTAGGTCGTCGAGATAAATTTGACACAGCCAGAGACGTAATTGAAGGTAGGGATTTATATATTTAAAATGGAAAGAAGTTAAAATGTGTGAGGGGCTTACTTCTCATAAATTATGATTTAATCTATAATATATTATTATAATTAAACGCATGCACATACATACAGATACAAATGTATAAACGCATATAGATACATGCATAAAATTTAAAATAAAATAACGTAAAATAATATATATATATATGTATATGTATATACATATACATACATATATATGTGTATGCATATGTATATATGTATATGCATCTACATATGTAGAATTACTATTTTACCTCAAACTAAAAAAATGTCATTTGAATCTTAGAAATCACAATTTAAGAAATAATTTGCAGAGATATATGGGGACTTGAGTAGCAATATTTGCATTCATATTGCACATGAGTTACTGGAGAATTTTAACCCTGGATGGAAATTCCTAAGTCTAGCAGTTTGATGGTAGACATTATTTGAGTAAAATGCTTTCAGGCGTCTAGGGGGTAAAATGCATAGGGGTTGGATTCTGATGCTTGTTGTTGTTTGTCATTACATTTACGTCGAGAGCATAGTGATTTCTTGTTAAATACTTGTAAAATTAGCATCACAATTTTATCGATTGTACAACGGTTGTAATTTGGTTAGCACAGCCGGCCCTATCAGGTATGCTATTGTTTCTAAATATGCTGTGGAGAAAAAGGTTAGTACCAGATGCACCAGAATAAATTTGAAAACCATACCCTACCCATATGCAAATGATAAGCTTGTAGAACGCTAATATTTATCAAGCGCACTAGAGAGAACCCGCCTCCTTTGGCAGCATCCTTTGTTTTAATTCATGATCCCGTGAGAGTTAAGCCTAAGACATTGAATAAAGAGCATTACGGTATTGTACTATTAACCATATCACTGAATTGCATAAAGTATTATTTTGTAATTATTAATGAAAATGCAATTCGTCTTGGAAGCATTCACTATCTGATATTTTCTAATTTTTCAGACAAGTTTATTTGCAATATTTCATGGTCATCTCGTATATAATTTAGCCATCTTAGACACGATTTCATAGGTGATGTGATTTATTAATAACAGAAACAAGAAATATGAAACTATTGAGCGCCGAGGCATATTTAAATTAATAGCATGTTCTTTTGAAGTACGAGGATCGAGGAAAACATGGATTTCTCTTATTTAAGGAAGGATTTATTATGTAAAGTATCTGTTAACTTGTAACGTATGATTTAATTTTCATAAGAAGAACATCGGGGCGCACTCCGAAAACCACCTGTGATAGTAAAAAGTACATTAATAACGGTGTAAGTAGAGCTGAGTTTGAGCGTTTTATTGTGTGAGCAATCCTGAAAATTACCACTTGCTTTGCTGGATCAGTATGCTTCATTGGTGACTCTAGCAAAATAAGAAAAAACGACTTCAGCTTAGAGGATTAGGGAATTGGTATTGGTATTTGGTATTTTATAATCATATTGCTTTTGAAAGAAAACCAATGCGTGATGTTTAGTAGTATTTGCGATTGTTTTGTTTAACAGAGAGAAGTTGAACCGAGGTCAATTCAAAGTTTGCGAAAAAAAGTTTTGACGGAAAATTACTTAATTAATATGCTCCATGGATTAAATCAAGATGGTCAATCAAGGCGACTTCTATTTTTATGCTACGAATGGTGGATTGGCTGTATAATACCCCAGATCACGTCTGGCTTACCATTTTACCTTTCTATTAAAAGGTGTGCATGGGCGAGTTTTTGAGTTGAATTGAATTAATATCAGTTGTTGTAAAGAGTTGAATACTGGCGTCCCTCAAACCACAAGACACTCTCGCTCCTCGAAGGAAAAGAGGAGAAAATAAAAGGTAGACATAGGGGCAATCATGCATCACAATTTTCTCTAAGTAATCTGTTCACACGACTGTCAATCTCTACATTGTTTAAAAAAATCCATTTTTTATTTAATCTTTAATTTAAGTAAAACTGGCAGTCCGAAGTTTATTTATTAATTAAACAAGTATTTGCGATTGGTGTGTTATTTTATTCGTTGCCCACGACATTCCTGACTCAAATATAAAACGACCACAATCTATATGAGTTTATTTCCTTCAGGAGACAGCAAGCAGACCTAAGATAGCAGACCGAAGGACGGTCAGAGATTGTAGCCCGTGGAACTCCTATATCCCTAGATAGTTTGAGTTGTTATCTTTGTTTTTTCCTCATGTCTTTTTCATTTGGTTTTACGTAAAACTCATTGATGATGCAAGAAATAATCGGGACTGTGTATCAAACTCCGGCATCGTATAAGCGATCGTCATAATGTAGAATTCAATTTGATCATTTTACAACTATATACAGGTGACATACCCTAATGGTTTTACTTCAAGTAAAACAAACGAAAATTCAATTAACTTGCAGTAAAATTTAAATTCTTCACTGTATAGATACAGCATACTTTCTATTCTAATAAATACCGTCTTTCATACAGCCAGTTTTAAAAATTCTCTGTGGGCTCTTAGTTCATCTTACGATACAAACATGTAACCATGTTTTCTTTTATATTTACAAGCTTCCTATTGTCCAAGTTTTCGTTTACAATGCATCTATAAAAATAGTCTCATATGGTATACTCTGCGCAAAATGAAAAACGCTCTTCTAAGCATTGACAAATCATATCTCATTGACGGAGTAATTATTGTGCAAAAATTATTGCCTAGCAGCCGGGATTAACCTTGGAAAACATGAATGATAATAATGGATACTATGATCATGACTATGATCACCATGGTGAAAATAATTATATTTACATTCGAGTGATGTGGGGTTAGGCAATGAAGTGTTTAATGCGATGTAATCATTTACTTTACTTTTGAAACCAGAACGAAAGAAAGTTATCGAGTAAAAAAATCAAAACTTTTTTAGTCTTTGGCAAGAAATCACTATTAGTAACGGCCACATTCTCACCAAGAACGATATCATTGCCAAGATGAGAAAGACTTTAAAATTATACTATATCGAAGATTAACATTTAACAGACATACACTGGAATATAGGCTTAGAAATCCAACACCGTTTTTCTTTTCCGTACGAATATTTTATAACAGAGAATACGGAAAGCACAAAATACAAATAAAACATATTAATAGATCTTCTCCAGAAGTGTTTTCATGTTATAATATATATCCTTTTTATTTTAGTATTTGAGCCAGACGTTATCCGCCTGATAGTCAGGGACCAGAACCTTGGTTTAACCACTAAAAAGGATGTCCTATCAGCAGGTACAAAGTACTTTATAAGATGTATTGCCATTTGGTGAATGGATTCTAGACCATGCAGTAGTTTTTAGTGAGACTTCTCGATGCTATATTAGTGGGTAATTGTTTCGGCTTTACCTTATCATATGCTAAAAATACATATATATTTCGAAGTTTTTTTCTCTAGTACTCTCCCTCGATGCTTATCTCTAATCAAGTCTGTCGACCTATTCCACAGCCCCCCTACAATTCCATGAAAACATTTCAGGAAAAAAAACACGATTAAATAAGATTTTCAATTTTCAACGAAGACGCTCACTATCATCTCTCCTTCTCCTACATAAAGGGTCTACGTTTCAACATTCAAGAGGTTTAAATTAAATTACAGTAGACTACATCAGACCCATTATTTCTAAACGAAACTGATACTGGGTTGACTATTTCCCTAACAAATTTTGTAATTAAAGGATATTTTAATTTAACATCCAGATCTGACCGCCATGATCGCCATGGGCATGGGATATGTGCCTACATTTAAGATATATTTCCACGTAGAAGTGACATCTTCTTAGAAGATTATAAATTTCCCTATATGCGCTTCCGGGTTGCAGTTGTTTATAGGACTGCGTTTATATTTGCCCTCTATCTCACTAACAGCCGAGTTACTAAGTTTAAGAGCATATCTGATAAAATTAATCACATCCTATCTGGCATCCTTCGGCTACCATTTACAGACTTTAATCTTCACAATGTAGAATTGTTAAACAACTCAAACACGGCACATGATGAGGTGGGGTTCTGTCAATATTTCTCTATTGCTCATGATCTCACCTACATTATTCACGAACCCACCGTGCTAGTCTCCTAGATCTTTTTCTCGGAACTTTCCCTGAGCTATATGCACCTCCTATTCTGTCTCTACTGGGATCTTTTGATAACGCTGCTGTATCAGTTAAAATAAAAACGAAACGTAAGACGCACCTCCCAATCTAACAGTATATTGATACTCTATGGCTGACTGGAATAGCTTCCGTTGATTTATATCAGATCTACATTTGCGTTTCATGTTTAAAAGATGCGACCTCTATAGTATGAGACTTGACGGAATGATTAATTGTATGTATAGACCGTTTTATACCCTCGAAAAAATTCCAGCAAAATCCTTACAGCTAGCCATAGTCCTCTTTTTCCATTGCTTCAACCGTAAGAGATGTACTGAGAATAAAGCCGCTTTCAGGACTGCCAAAAACCTCAGTAAAAGATTAATGGAGAAAGCTAGAGAATTGTATGTTCAATCCGGCAACTACAAAGTGGCTGAGCAGCGGCTTGGTTTCCACC
Organism: Euprymna scolopes; assembly: GCF_053919585.1. Lineage (NCBI taxonomy): Eukaryota > Metazoa > Mollusca > Cephalopoda > Sepiida > Sepiolidae > Euprymna > Euprymna scolopes. Next base: position 7,947,567 of record NC_136484.1, on the reverse strand, counting down.
AGTTTTTGCACATAGCAAACAGGATCATGAACAGAAGCGTGTGCTGTATCCCAATTATCATCAATTGATCTGAGGTAATCTCTTCAGCATCAGACAAAGCCACACTCTTTGCCAAGAAGTTTGCAGCTAATTATACCCTATGCGACTAAGGTCGCCGACACCCCATATGTCCTTATGTATCAGAAAATACGCCATGTGACATACAAATACCTAGGCGTGATATTGCCAAACTAATCAAAACCTTGATTCCAGTAAAGCAACTTGCCTTGATCGCATTCTAACTATAGTGCTGAAAATCATAAACCTGAAATAGCTCCAACAGTTATACAGCTATTTCAGCGTTTTATTAATGAGACTTGCTTCCCAACACCCTGGAAAATCTCATCGGTATGCCTTGTATGTAAGAATTCAGGTGATCGTCCTCTTCATCTTAGTACAGTATAATAACTCTCCTGTGCGTAATGAACTAGTAACATGAATCTGTGTTAAATAGAGACGTAGTAAAGCTCCTCAGCAAAATAACCTTCTTAGTGACATGCAATATGGATTCTGTTTTGCTAAATCTACAGCAGATGTGATTACGCTTATTTATCATAGTATTAACGGATCTCTTTTTTACAACATTTGCTCTTGACAGATCAAAGGTATTTGATAGGGTATGGCATAAAGGTCTAAGCTACAAGATCTTCAGCTATGGTATAGCTGAAAATATATTTTAAACTATTTAATCATTTCTCTCTGATAGATTCATAATAGTAGTAGTATTAATCCTGGAGTCCTTCAAGTGCCCATCATGGATCGACCGTTCATCCTGATTCACATTAATTATCTTCCAAATCATATCCTAAGATCATTCGTAGACATTTATCATGAAGACACTACAATATATGGCAGCACGTCAAAGGTCGTAACCGACGAAGTTCTCTCTGATTATCTCTCCTCTGATATCGAGCATGTCGAACTTAATGCATCTAAAACCAAGCATTTATCTTTACATCATCAGCGCTCGGATCCCCATCTGGCACCAAGGGAAATAAATGCATCATGTCTTGGTGAGGCTCCATGTCTTTGCAATCGTCTTGGGTTTTCCTTTACTCGTTATATGAAATGGATCACGTACATCGAATCCGTTGCCACGGTCGCTGGAAATATGGTGGAATCCTTCTATTTATCCAGTAAATATCTATCTGCTGAAGCAATTCTCTACCTACATAAGTGCTAGGTACGATTATGGGTACAGTATTGCCGCCAGATCTGAAAGACTTTATTTTTCCTTGATAGAGTTCAGAATAAATTCGTAGAATTGTGAGGGATGCCATTTTCTCTTCCTTGCAATCTCTTTCTCGGAGAAGATATGTTGCGAGCATGTCTCTGTTTTGTCGTTACGTTCATGGTTAGTGCTTGCCCGAGCTTCAATCTCTGGTCCTCCTCGCCAATAATCGACACTAGTTTGGCTGTAAACACTATTTACAATGACCCGCACTCTTTATCTGTACCTAAACCAAAACGTAGATTTCAGGAACAAGCTTTCTTTCATAGAACTGAACACGGTCAACTCTTTTGCAATTACCTTCTTTCTAACTGAGTACAATATGTTCGTCTACAAGTCCAGCGTAAACAAGTTCTAGGTGAGCCGTTCGCTTAAGTAACCCAATTTACTAAATTTACACTTCTAACGATTACTAATGCTATTTACTTTTTGACCCTCATTCTCTGGTGGCATCTGGGCCTTGATATGCGATTATTCCTTTGTAAAAAATAGCAATAATCAAAATGCACTTGTTTTCCTTTCGATATGTATGATATAGCTTCTGTCTCTAATCATCTTAAATAATCCCAGCATGTTTTGTAGTTCAGCACAATTGCTCTGTTGTTAGCAGTGAGCCCCCAGATTTCCATCTTCGGTATTGTTATGAGATTAGGGAATGATGTATTTCATGCCAATTTAACTGATTTCGCACAGTTTTTTACTAGAGGTTGTATGAATCGGTTTCAAACTCACTTAGTCATTTAGTTTAACATCGCAATTTAGGATACAGCGATGTTCGCAATGTCATTAGTTATTGCAAACATGTTATTGTAATTTGTCACCAAATACTCTATAAGCCTAATAAAAACAATGCAAAATACAAAATCTAAAATATTTTATTACAGAAAATTTTCCGCATCGCCTTATGCCAAGACCGTCTTAAAAGACAAGATGGCCGGTGGGCAAAAATAATTTAATCTGCTGACGTCATCACGGATAGTCCCTTAGTTGCTTGACACCGGTAGTCACCGGTAGTCACTCGTGGATATCGTAACGTCTTGAAGTCAATGTAATATTTCTTTTTAAATTAAAATGCCTTCACGGTGCATTGTTCCAAATTGCCGAGGAAAACATCGTAAAGGACCAAAAGTGACAGTATTTACATTTCCGAAAGATAAAGAATTATAATGCAGTAAAAAAAGAAGATTTTACACCATCTCCATTCAGCAAAGTAAGTTTTAACGTGCTCCCCCCTGTGTTAAACACGATGTAACTATAATTTAATTCAATATTATCATCCTAAGTTGTTTACCATTCAAAAGAAGAAGCTTCAAATAAATTGCTTGTATTAAAAAAAAATTACAGCATACAAAACTAATGAAAATGCGAGACAACATCGACTCTTTAAAAAACGTTCTTTTGAAGAGACGATTTTTTTAAGCTGTTGACACACATGTTTTATAAATCGAGCAAAAATTAATTTTCCTGATTTTTTTCAATATTTAAAAATAAATTATGCCGGCTGATAAAAGTTTTAAACTTTTTTTTTAAAGCTAGAAAGATAAAATTTAAAAATACTTATTTTTTATATATATATATATATATATATATATATATATATATATATATATATATATATATATATATATGAAACTAAACTAAAAAAAACGCGCGTTCACTCGTGGTCTACTGTTCATTTCATTAACGTAATTGGGTTTGTATTACTGTACACATAGATTCGAAAAAGTTGTCAAAAAACAAATATATAACAAATAAATGTTATCAAAGGCAAGATAAGTTACTTTTCTGCCAAATATTTTTCGTGTTTTTATTACATGTAACATGTTTATTCATCTAAAAAAACATACAGTGTTTACAGAGGTATTCGAAAATTCAAGATGGCGTCTGATTCTTTCTTTAACACGGTAATTTTGGGAAAAGGTGTTATAAATAAAAAACTATACAAAATACTATTAAAAACCCGCCGAATATATGTCAACCTATGTCACAGTAACATATATTGAGCGAGTTTTTAACAGTATTTTATCCGGTTTTGTATTTATAACACCTTTCCCCAAACTTACTATGTTAAAGAGAGAATCAGACGCCATCTTGAATTTTCGAATACATCGGTAAACACTGTATGTTTTTCGAGCTGAATAAACATGTTACATTGGATAAAAACACGAAAATATATCCAGTTTGGTAGAAAACTAACTTATCTTGCTTTTGATAACATTTATTTGTTGTATATTTGTTTTTGACAACTTTTTCGAATCTATGTGTACAGTAATACAAACCCACGTATTTTAACAAACTGAAAATATGGATATAAAAAATGATTTTTCATGTTATTTTTGTTATATGGTGAAATAATCTTAAATAAGAAACATGATTTTTTTCTTTGGGTTAATTATTTTTTTACTGTGCAATATTTCATGAATTTATTAAAAATATTGTTTTTGATTTTGAAAAAATATTGTGGTTCATTTGCATTTAAAAATATTGTGGTTAATTTTGATTAAAAAATATTCATTTTGATTTAAAAAAAATATTGTTCATTTTGATTAAAAAATATTCATTTTGATTTTTTAAAAATATTGTTCATTTTGATTAAAAAATATTCATTTTAACTTAAAGAAATTCATGTTAATTACAAAAAAAATCATTTTGATTTTAAAAATATTGATCATTTTGATTAAAAGAATATTCATTTTGATTAAAAAAAATATTCATTTTGATAAAAAATAGTTTAATTTTAATATTTGTTTATTGTCTTAACTCATATTAAATGTTTTGCTTGTGTTCTGCTTCAAATATTCATAATTTTACATGCATAATTTTCATTTAATTATATTAAATAAACTTCAAGTTTACTACAAATCAAATCCTGTTCCTTCACCGTTTTAAAATGTAATTTATAAGTAATTAAAGAACGCATTCTAATCTTTAAAATCTATAATACAACGAAATATTCAATTGCTTATAATACTTAAACAAACAACTTGTGTTTTTATTATTATTTTTTTATTATTAATATTAGATGAGTTTGAGTATAAATCATCGTGCTCTTTTTTATTTCTTTATTTTAATCCGATTTTGAAGTTTTGTAACGCTGTCTGTAAATATTGCTGTTCATTTTTGACAGTCTAAGAGTTCCACATATCTTGCTTGTTGGGACCTCGGCGATGACATCATTTTTTCAGCTGGCCGGCCACATTTATTACGAAGGCCACGCTTATCCCCTCTGCTCACCAAACGTGATCAATTAGTCTTGTTATATCATTGCATCAGCAATTTTCCCCACTGTTCCATCTTTTGAGGATATTTTACATCTTTATCCAGTCCCCTATTGTACTTGGTCGACAGTAACACGGCTGTGTCAAAGTCAAGTTTTAGTTTGTTATGAAATAATGTCTAACTGATGTTCATAGCAAGAATGTACATTTTGTTCAAATGAATGTTACTTGCCACTCTACATGCGGGCTATTTCGCCAATAAAGTTGGCATAGTAAACTGAGATATATTCTTCCACTTCTGCATTCTATATATTTATGACAGTCAGATTTGTTTAATTAAGTCAGCATTTATTCAGGTTTCGCTATATAGCAAGACAGTTAACCAAGATGAAAGAAAAGCATACCTTTCAACTTAAGATTCTTGCTTTGTCAGAACCATACGCCTGACAAGCACCTGCCATTTTTCAACATGACTAGCCTTAATTCTTTCGCTTCTTGGCTGCCGACTGAAACATTATCAACCTGGATTTTTCATTACATCATGGGACTTATTGGTTGGGTCACTTGATTACAGATTTTCCTTCGTAAATTAGGCATAGTCAGCTGTGTCATTTGTACATCCTTAAGATACATTGCAATATTTTAATGAGCAATTACAGTTTCAATATTCACATGTTAGCATTGCATCTTTAGGGGTTTGCCAGTTAATCATGATATTTCCAACAGATGGAATGCACGCTTGATTTTCTCAATGTTTTAATCTTGACGATCAATGTGACCAGTTATATATTTTGTACTTATTTCTTAGTTTGGATCAAAAAGACAAATCTCTGCTAAACTATGCGCTAGCACTAGTTGCCAACTCCAGGTTTAATGTTGATTATTGTTGTATCTTCCCCTGTCTCGGTATCTCTGGTAAATATGGTCCAAGGTGTCTATTAATCAGGTATGCGTCCAAAAGTTTTGTGTTCAGCCTGATGGGACGTCTTGCTAGATCTCTGGACGACTTGTTTTTACGAAGAAAATGTCTAAATAGGTAAATGTGTTGCATAAATGAATCTCTCATATAAGAAACACAATTGATCATCAATCGAATATAATGCAGATGTAAATATACATCTCCCTTGTGAGCACATCGATTCCTTAGATAATGTGTATGTAGGCCATGTAGATTGCAAACATCCCTCTTTTTTATTTTCATAGCGGAACTAGTTCCAAAATATTTTCACAAGCTCGGAACATTATGCTCTTATGGGGACTTTAATGCAGCGAGTAAATCGCGAGTAAAATTGTAAACAACATCTGGGAAGCCATTTTCAGTTTCTAGTATGTAAGGGAGATTATCTTCTAACTATGAAAGAAAATACTAGCATTTAATGCGGGGAAGAGTGTCACCTCTATTCTTGTGAACCCCGAAAATATTCTAGTATGCCCTGCTTTCAAACACATAATACCACATTTCCCCAGCATGTATTCTTGGAAAACATAATGATCTCCAATGCTCCCATCCTAAAAGCCTTCCGCTACAATAACAAGGGTAGCTATGATTATGTAAACACTATAGAGTCTATGTAGTAGATGTATTACATGCCATTTTTACTTGCCTTTGCGAACGATGCTTGGTATATTGTGATGAGTATGTTGTTTTGAACACTGTAGGGCATAGTGGCTTATTATCTTAAAAACACGTTTGATTAACTGCTGAAATAGGGAATCATTAACGAGTTTGAACGAACACCTCGTGTAACCACGACAGAAAATACTCGATTATTTTATAAATTAGGGTTTGCTAGATATTTAAATCAAGAAAGCATTTCGAATCTGACAGTGTCATTCTCACAAATTCTTTTAAACCCTCGGAAAATAAAATTCCAATTTAATCATTTTTTCAGTCGCGTAAAAGCGACACGATAAGTCACTCCGTCGTTCGGTTGGTCGTTTGGTCGGTCGTTCGGTCCATAAAAATTTTGTGCTTGACCTTTTTTTTTTTTTTAAAGGTGGTCACCATTAATCAAAGCCCGGAAGCCACTCAGTACGGTACGTTAGTGTGGAGATGTAATAAAGTATCTATTTAAGAGGGCGGTTCATCAGGACTTTGTTTACGTTGGACTTGAAGACATCCAGGCTGTAGTCAGGTGGGAAGCAGGCAGACGATACAGAGTTCCACAGGCGTGCAGTAATAAGAAAGAAGCTCATGAAACCTACGTTTTGATTTAGGCATAGATAAAGCTTGGGGAAGGTTGTTGACAGTGGATTCAGCTAGATGGGTGTTTTTCGTAAAAGATTGGCAAGGGGGGACCAGTTGGTTAAGATCAATGGCCTGTTGTTAATACATGATGTTCTTAGCTTTTTTTTTTTTAGATTTTCTTGGCCTTTTGGTCAAGAGCAAAGTGTAGTATCTGTTCCGGCAGATACTGCACTTAAGATAATTATTACCAGTCAATGGAGGGGAAACCCTCTATACTGGGACAATTATTATTTTTGGTAACCAGAGTGACCCCTTTTAGGGTAGCTGGTTTTTACCTCACATTAAAAACGGCCTTGTGCCTAATTTGCTCAGTGGGGGAGCAAATAAATACCATCTGTTCCGGCAGATACTACACTTAAGATAATTTGTACCAGTCAATGGAGGGGAAACCCTCTATACTGGGACAATCGCCTGGGTAATACCTAGGAGGTCCACCCTCCCAGGCCTTGCCACCGGGCTTTCCGGTGGGGCAAGTTTATTGCTTGCTGCCTGAGGCGCCCCGACCGGGGAATGCCGACGGGGTTACTCAGGCAATTTTTAAAATTGCAGGAGTGCCCCTCCTTTAGGGGAGCCTGCGGGGTTCCCACTTTCCGGCCTTGTGCCACATAATGCTGATGTGGGCAGCATTTAAATAAAAACCCTCTATACTGGGACAATTATTATTTTTGGTAACCAGAGTGACCCCTTTTAGGGGAGCTGGTTTTTACCTCACATTAAAACGGCCTTGTGCCTAATTTGCTCAGTGGGGGAGCAAATAAATACCATCTGTTCCGGCAGATATTGCAAGCTATGACTAGCTAGGACTAGCTATGACTAGCAAAGACCAGATGCGGGGGCAGCCCCACATGCCTGACCATTAACCAGCTCCCATTTCCCACCTCTCGGGAGCTGGTCCCCTTTTTCCCTTCTCCCTCCCTTCACTCCTCACATTAAAAATCGGCCTTGTGCCTGATTTGCTCGGTGGGGGAGCAAATAAATACCATCTGTTCCGGCAGATACTGCAAGCTATGACTAGCTATGACTAGCAAAGACCAGATGTGGGGGCAACCCCACATGGCTGACCTTTAACCAGCTCCCATTTCCCACCTCTCGGGAGCTGGTCCCCTTTTCCCTTCCCCCTCCCTTCACTCCTCACATTAAAAATTGGCCTTGTGCCTAATTTGCTCGGTGGGGGAGCAAATAAATACCATCTGTTCCGGCAGATGCTGCACTTAAGATAGTTTGTACCAGTCAATGGAGGGGAAACCCTCTATACTGGGACAATTATTATTTTTGGTAAGCAGAGCGCCCCCTTTTTGCCTACTTTTAGGGGAGCTGGTTTTTACCTCACATTAAAAACGGCTTTGTGCCTAATTTGCTCAGTGGGGGAGCAAATAAATACCATCTGTTCCGACAGATACTGCAGCTATGACTAGCTATGACTAGCAAAGACCAGATGTGGGGGCAACCCCACATGCCTGACCTTTAACCAGCTCCCATTTCCCACCTCTCGGGAGCTGGTCCCCTTTTTCCCTTCCCCCTCCCTTCACTCCTCACATTAAAAATCGGCCTTGTGCCTAATTTGCTCAGTGGGGGAGCAAATAAATACCATCTGTTCCGACAGATACTGCAAGCAAAGACCATATGTGGGGGCAACTCCACATATAAGACCTTGGTCAATGTAGAGGCAACCCTTCATACCAATTGTAACTATCCAGTTCCCCTACTCCCCGGGGAGTTGGTCCCCATTTCCCCTTCACTCCTCACTTTAAAAATCGGCCTTGTGCCTAATTTGCTTGGTGGGAGAGCAAATAAATACCATCTGTTCCGACAGATACTGCAAGCTATGACTAGCTATGACTAGCTATGACTAGCAAAGACCAGATGTGGGGGAACCCTACATGCCTGACCTTTAACCAGCTCCCATTTCCCATCTCTCGGGAGCTGGTCCCTTTTTCCCTTCCCCCTCCCTTCACTCCTCACATTAAAAATTGGCCTTGTGCCTAATTTGCTCGGTGGGGGAGCAAATAAATTCCATCTGTTCCGGCAGATACTGCAAGCAAAGACCATATGTGGGGGAAACCCCACATATAAGACCTTGGTCAATGTAGGGGCAACCCTTCATACCAATTGTCACTATCCATCTCCCCTACTCCCCGGGGAGTTGGTCCCCATTTCCCCTTCACTCCTCACATTAAAAATCGGCCTCGTGCCTAATTTGCTCGGTGGGGGAGCAAATAAATACCATCTGTTCCGGCAGATACTGCAAGCAAAGACCATATGTGTGGGCAACCTCACATATAAGACCTTGGTCAATGTAGGGGCAATCCTTCATACCAATTGTCACTATCCAACTCCCCTACTCCCCGGGGAGTTGGTCCTCATTTCCCCTTCACTCCTCACATTTAAAATCGGCCTTGTGCCTAATTTGCTTGGTGGGGGAGCAAATAAATACCATCTGTTCCGGCAGATACTGCAAGCAAAGACCATATGTGGGGGCGACCCCACATATAAGACCTTGGTCAATGTAGGGGCAACCCTTCATACCAATTGTCACTATCCAGCTTCACTACTCCCCGGGGAGTTGGTCCCCATTTCCCCATTCACTCCTCACATTAAAAATCGGCCTTGTGCCTAATTTGCTCGGTGGGGGAGCAAATAAATACTATCTGTTCCGGCAGATACTGCAAGCTATGACTAGCTATGACTAGCAAAGACCAGATGTGGGGGCAACCCCACATGCTTGACCTTTAACCAGCTCCCATTTCCCACCTCTCGGGAGCTGGTCCCCTTTTTCCCTTCCCCCTCCCTTCACTCCTCACATTAAAAATTGGCCTTGTGCCTAATTTGCTCGGTGGGGGGGCAAATAAATACCATCTGTTCCGGCAGATGCTGCAAGCAGGGACCAGATGTAGGGGCAACCCCACATACCTGACCTTTAACCAGCTTCCATTTCCCACCTCTCGAGAGCTGGTCCCCTTTTTCCTTTCCCCCTCCCTTTACGCCTCACATTAAAAATCGGCCTTGCGCTTATTTGCTCGGTGGGGGAGCAAATAAATATCATCTGCTCTGACAGATACTGCAAGCAAAGACCATATGTGGGGGTAACCCCACATATCAGACCTTGGTCAATGTAGGGGAAACCCTTTATACCAATTGTTACAATCCAGCTCCCCTACTCCCTGGGGGGTTGGTTCCCATTTCCCCTTCACTCCTCACATTAAAAATCGGCCTTGTGCCTTATTTGCTCGGTGAGGGAGCAAATAAATACCATCTGTTCCGACAGATCCTGCAGCCAAAGACCAGATGTGGGGGCAACCCGACATACCTGACCTTTAACCAGCTCCCATTTCCCACCTCTCGGGAGCTGGTCCCCTTTTTCCCTTCCCCCTCCCTTCACTCCTCACATTAAAAATTGGCCTTGTGCCTAATTTGCTCGGTGGGGGAGCAAATAAATACCATCTGTTCCGACAGATACTGCAAGCAAACACCATATGTGGGGGTAACTCCACTTATCAGACCTTGGTCAATGTAGAAGCAACCATTCATACCAACAGTTCCTATTCAGCTCCCATTTCCCACCCATCGGGAGCTGGTCACCTTTTTCCCTCCCCCTCCCTCTCTCTTCACATTAAAAAAACGGGCTTGTGCTTAATTCGCTCAGTGGGGAAGCAAATAAATACATACTGCAAGCAAAGGCCATATGTGGGGGCATCCCCACATATAAGACCTTGTTCAATGTAGGAGCAACCCTTCATACCAATTGTCACTATCCAGCTCCCCTACTACCCGGGAGTTGATCCCATTTCCCCTCCACTTCTCACATTCAAAATCAGCCTTGTGCCTAATTTGCTCGGTGGTAGAGCAAATACATACCCCTTTCTAGCACTTTTGGCAAGATCAAAGTATAGTATCTGTTCCGGCAGATACTGCAAGCAAAGACTATATGTGGAGGCAACATCATATATTAGACCTTGGCCAATGTAGACGGACCCCTTAGTACTAATGGTCAATATTCAGCTCCCCAACTCTCCAGGGAGTTGGTCCCTATTTCCCCTTCACTCCTCACATTAAAAATCGGCCTTGTGTCTAATTCGCTCGTTGGGGGAGCAAATAAATACCCTTTTCTTGGCCTCTTGGCCAAGATCAAAGTGTAGTATCTGTCCGACAAATACTGCAAGCCAAGACCATATGTGGGGGCAACCCTTCATACCAATTGTCACTATCCAGCTTCCTTCCTTCCCGAGGAGTTGGTCCCCATTTCCCCTTCACTCCTCACATTAAAAATCGGCCTTGTGCCTAATTTGCTCGGTGGGGGAGTAAATAAATACATCTTTTCTTTCAAAGTGTAGTATCTGTTCTTATTACATGCTGTACTTATTGTGATATAATGTGGGGGATCACTTTTCTGTATTAATTTAATGTAAAATGATCACCCAGTTTACAACCAGTCAGTCTGAAAGCCATTCAAGTCATTCTCCAGATCATTCAAGTTGTTTTTGAAGAATTCCAGTTATTGAAGTAATTCTTAAGGACATTGAATTCATCCTTAAGTTCATAAAAGTCATTCTAAGTCATTTACTTTGTATGTATTTAAGTCATTTCAGCCCATTTTTCGGTCATTTAAGTTTATCTTTAAGAATTTCATGTCAATCCTACATTCACGCATTTATTCGTTACACGAGAGCACGCGACTAATGGCTATCGGCCTTGTTTACTGTTAATCTCATATTTTAAACCGGTGTAGCAATAAAATTTAAATTATACAACACCTTTATATCTTTTTCCAACTATTGTCTTTGCAACAAAATATGGAAATGCATAAGTGATGTTTTCTTAACTTTATTCCCAGTAGAATTTATAGAAAGTTCGATATAAACACAGAAAAATTAAAGCGAGTCGGTTTTTTTATAATTTTTTAAGAATACACTATTTTATATAGTCGATATTAAGCGTCGACAGGGAATATATGAACAGCAGAAGAATAATTTGGATCTACGTAATATCGAACGCAGGTGAACTAGAGATAAACATAAAGTGGAGAGTGTCCAAAGCCGATTCAAGTAAAAATATATCGCATGAACGGATTTGTTTTAGATGATGTCAATATTATATAACGATCCATTTAATAAGAATACAGATCATCTAAATAAACAATGTACTTTGTATTTTAAATAATGTTGTTTAAAGTCCTGATAAAATGCTAAGATAAATCCATAAAACGTTGTATTAGAATAGTTCATAAATTAAACGTAGATTTCGTTTCTGTAAATTTAGATGATATATATTTAGTTTTATTATTTTTATCCGTTCTGTAGTTACAGTTCTCTTAGTTTTCTTCAATGTTTCTTCTTATGTTAATTCTGATTATTTACTTATACACACTCTTATTACACCCCGATTCTTGTAAGATCAACGCAGTAATATTATACGTAGTATATTACTAAAGTGGGTCACCATTCGGTAATACTAAAGTCTGCAAGTATTTTCCGTTTATCTCGTTAATGTTCTAAATTTCACCTTGCACTAATATCAATTAGGTATTCCCCAAGAGATGTCTGGTTAGAAAGGGTGCAATCACTGTTCTACTATTCCGTTCAATTAAATTTTAAAAAAAGTCGCCGTTGTTGAATAGAGAACTTTAAATACAATTAGTTTAGATTTGATAAAAAGAAGTGTTGACATTTTAATAAAAAGTCTAAAATAGTATTCTGTTTGAATTATTGACGAGAGTTTACGATATTAAATAATGAACATATAATACTGTTCCGTAGAATTTGGGGAAAACTGCAACCGTTGTCAAATGTATAACTGAATACACAATTTGCTTGAATTTTATGAAAAACCGACGTTGGAAAATTAAAAAAAATGTAATGTAATTCAGTTGGATTTTATGTCGTCACAATAACATGAACTACATAAAATTTGGTTCGGTTTGATTTAAAAAAAGAACTTAAAATACGAATCGGATGGATTTTATGAAAAGAGTCGCGGCTTTTAACAGTAACTTAACCTGCGATTCAGATAGATTTTAAGAGAAAACATTGCTTATAATGAAAAAAATAAATAAATGCGATTCGAAGCGATTTTATGTAAATAGTCGAGGCTTTACACGAACAACTAAAAATGCGATCTGGTAAGATTATATGAATAGAGTCGTCCTTTTTAAATGAATAACTTAAAAGGTTGGATGTTATGACAAAACTCGTCGCTTTTTAATAACGAGGTTAATATGCGATTCACTTGGAGTTTCATAAGCGAATTTAAATGCGATTCTGTTTAATATCACGAAAAAAGTCACCGACTATGAATAAATATATTAATTTGCGATTCGATACCATTTTATTTAAACAGTCACCACTGTTTAATGAAGAATTTAAAATAAAATTAGATATCGAATTTTTAAATCGGCTACGGTATATAGTGAATAATTAGTGCAAGCTGCATCTATCGCAGTAATGAGTGCTTGTTGAGTGTAGCTAAGTAGGGAATGCTATCTAGAAAAGTTGTGTGATGTACCTGTGTAGTAACGCCTTAGTAGTGTGTGGTAGCTTGGTATACAATCCCGCGTATGTGCGAGAGAGTATTATTTTTTTTAGGTTTTATGTGGTTTGCTTTGCATTAATTGTAATGCTAATATAAATTACTGGTCTTCCCAATACATTAGATACAGACTGAAGGCAAGCATACAGAAAAACGTGGTTGTCACCAAAGATACGTAGAATATGTAATATATGTAAAATTGGTGTTCATTCTGGCGGTTATTCTTATTTAGGCACCGGCAAAACGTAAGGTGGAAACTATTATTTTCTTTACTTAGTCTCTCTTTAAAAACCTACAAAAAATCAAGTAATTATCGAATCAATACGAAATTTTCACCGATTTATAAATGAATAATTAACTTTATATTAGGAAAATAAACAAATATTTTACGTGTTTGAAATTTATTACAAATATATTTCAGTGGTATACTCCATCTTCAGTGTGTTGCTTTGTTTCGTTTTTTTTTCTTTTTCTACTTCCTTGCCATGTTTTAAATTTGGAGAAAAAAGTTTTTTTTCGAGCCGCGCGTTGAAGTCGGCGGTTGTATTTTAAAATGTTTGAGCTGTGCGTAGATAGCGCGAGATTAATGTCAAGAATGAGTGTTCATATTGAAACGTTGTTTTAATTTGAATAAAATAAAATACGCATCAAGTGCGCTTGAAAAACAATCACAACTTAATATTAGGAAAATAAACAAATATTTTACTTGTTTTAAATTTATCACAAATAAATTTCAGAGGTATAGTCCATCTTCAGTGTGTTGTTTGTTTCTTTTTCTCCTTTTTTTCTACCGTGTAATGTTGTAGATTTGGAGAAAGCAGTTTTTATAGGGCCGCGTGTTGTATCTGGCGGTTGTATGTTAAAATGTTTGAATTGTTCGTAGGTAATGTGAGATTAACGTCAAGAATGAGAGTTCAATAGGAACCTTATTTTAATTGTCTGTTTTTTTTTAGCGATTATTATGCTTGTATTTGTATTATTTTTGCCTCATGTATACAGTGATTCCATATGTAAATTTTCTGAAAGATTCGTTTATAATAATTTTATTCCGAAATAACAATAACTAGTCGGCAACCAATCTGAGACAGAAAGACTACAAATATGACAGATAATTGTATATGTCTGTATGTATGTTCCAAGCGTACAATCTGTAGAACGTGAAGATTTCCTCACATTGTCGACTGGTTGCGGTGGTCGGACTAAATATTCAAAGAGAAAAATAGGTACGACTTCCTCTGAAGAGAGGGTTGTTCGTATGATATAATGTCGTATTTTATCATCAGACTGAATGTGCCTAAAAGGGTGTCCGAAGGTTACATACGATAGTGACTATTATCCGAGATGTATTGGATATTTATGTGGCATTTGCTGTTGCAAAATATGGTACTTTGGTCCAACGGGAAATTTATGTACTCATTTTGTTTTTATAGGAGATAAAATAACTTCGATGAGGTGGCAAACACTTTAGTCGAACAGCAAAGCTAGTATAAATCACCGAAATTTCCCGCCATATTCAGAAAAACAGACAGGTTCAGTCAACGAGTTTTTAGCGTAGTCGAAATTTCGCTCTATGTTCTATATGTCACGTGCGAACATGTCACGTTGTATGCAAGGCCGCTATTTAACACCTGACATGTTTATAACAATTCCACCTGAATCTTGAATTCGGCTAGTCGGTATTGTAATCATAAGCAGAAAACCCTATGGTGATAGGGCATCCACTCTGAACATGTGATTCAGTTTTTTTCCTAGTTTAGATTGCTGAGAAACTATAGATATATTTAAGAAGTAAAAAATATCGAATATGCGTCAGCCGGGAGTCGAACCCGAGTCGTCTTCTTGGGAAGTAAACATGCTCGCCGTTACACTACCGATGCTTCTCATTGAACGTGATCATTTTCATTTCATATAATTTTACAATTCTGTCAGTCTCTTGCCAATCGATATTTCGCTTCACTTTTTCTTTTTCTAAAAGTCATTCAATCAATACCCAGACGTCTTACCCATTTGGAAATTAGGTGGGCGAAGATAATACAGCATATAGACAGAAAGTAAAATATAAATAAATAAAATGAACAAAATTTTACTTAAATAGAAATTCAGCATTTTTTGTCGAAAAATACAACGAAGAATACGCAGATTCAAATTGACTAGTCACAATCTTATAGTTGCATCGTGAAAAATTATCGATTCAGTTCAAACATGTTTGCCAATCGCCGATTTTTGGTCGTTTTAATTTTGCTGGAGCAACCTCCGGCTGTTTACCAGTCCATCTGGTGTAAACAGTGCCTATATTCTCGACATCAACTGTGTTGTATATGAAAGCCTTCATTGTAAATTAGTATAGCTTTTATTAAGAGAAATATGTTGTGAATGGAAATAGAAATAGTTGTGGAAACACGGGAACGAGTAAATTGCGTTACTTTCTTGCAATATCCTGTTTATTTTTGCAAGATTAACAAGTTATCTACAGGGTGGTCAAAGAGTCAGGTAACATGTTAAAGGTAGAAAAAACAATATGATCCATTATAATCTCTATTCGTTTAATATTACTAGTTTAAATATTTGAGTGTAATATATAAACTAACCCTCCTGATTTCTGGCTTTGGGGCTATGTAAAGGATAGCGTTTATGGCAAGAAGCCTGATACAATAGCGTCTTTAAAGTTATTTATTGAAGAGGAGATTGCGCGGATATCAGCTGACATGATTACACGTGTTACACAATCAGTGGTTAATCGCTTCCAGCGATTGATAGAGAGAAATGGACGACAATTAACAAAATAAACATATTTCATGTTTGTTTCATTTTATATTTCAATGTATGGTACTTAAATATACGTGTATTGCTAATATCGTTTTTCTTTAAAAATGTTACCTGACTTTTTGACCACCCTGTAGTTATCTTAAATCGTAGTGTACTGAACTACTCGGCTTTTGTTTTCTACATTTCGAGAAATTATTAATTCATAATTTTCTTATTGGTTTTGTACTGTAGTCGTTTTTTTTTATAAATGTCTACACGTAAGAAAATCACATAACATCTTAAAGTTTTTTTCTAATGCAACTTCGTTACAATATCGAAACAATTACTGACAGACAAACTCTCAACTGTGTTAATCATTCACGCATAGGCATTCTGTAGCATTTTTAAGTAGGTTCCTGTATAGGCATGCAGAGTTTTTCAACTATAAATCTCTACAATTATCGCCCCGGCTTTTGTGTTTCTATTAAAAAGTCTGCCGACACGGGGAACAACTTATATGCTTTTAAAATAACAAGGGTTCATCTACTGTTATAAATTTACAAATGTATTACTATTCAAGACACTGTAATAGTAACACGAATCTTACTCACAATTTAGTTTGCTCTTAAATAAAACTAAGATATAAAAATATTAATACTAAATATTCGTCCAAACTACTAGCCAATTCCTGACCTTAACTGCAATCTTCAGCGACCGTTTTCCATATCTCTCTCAGCTGTCCAAAAATAGAAGACCACTTTGTGCTTTGCTTTTAATTCTTTTCCAAAGGGTATTTGTACTTATGTGACAATTAATAACCTATGTATATGAATAAACCGTCTATAGTTGAAAGTTTTTTTTATTTTCGTTTTCCTTTCTAAATTCCGGATGGGCAGAGAGGCCGTCGCTTGTGTAAGTCATTACTTTCGCCAAATCAGGTCTCTTTTGCAATAGTGCTGTATTCTTAGCACCTTACATCTAGTAGCTCCATTGCCTTGAGTAATTTTCATAAAATCGTAATAGTTTATAATCATGCAAGCTATGTATCACTCGAGACTTCCTGTCTGATGCGTAACGCCCTGGTGAGAAAATATAATTTGAATCTTAAACTTCTAACCTGATTTCCAAATTTTCTAATAGTCTATATTTATCTGAAAAATTGCCTTATAAGCACTAGTTAAAACTTTAATATATAATCTTTTACAGTATTATTGCATAATACAGCTAATTATATATTACAGTGTTAAATAGTGTTTATAAGGCATTTTTCCAGATAACTTGAGACTACTGGGCAATTTAGAAATACCATTATTATGACTATTACGATTTTATGAAAAAATACTCTATCAATGGAGCTACTAGATCCTACTTTACGATTAAAAACTAGTAAATGAAGTGGTATACAGATGCCGATATAGAAACGCCACACTTTACTCTTTTGATAGAAACATATTACATGGGATATGTATAATTTCTTAATTGGAATTCATTTCTGAGATGAGCATTATATATATATTAATTTTATTTTTATTTCGGACTATGATTCTCATCTTTATTAGTTTTTTTTACACAGTGATCATAACTTATCAAGGCCCTGAAGCCACTCAGGGATAAGGGTTATTGCAAGTACATTACGTTAGTGTGGAGATTTGATGAAGTGTTTACTTAAGGGGGTGGTTGATTAGGAATTTGTAAACATTGGACTTGAAGACATCATAGTTGTAGTTCTGTGGGAAGCACACATACGGAACAGACTTCCACAGGCGTGCAGTTCTAAGAAAGAAGCTTTGTTCATGGGATTCGCGTTTTGATTTAGGCACAGGTATAGAGTGGTGGAAATTTTTCACAGTGGATTCAGCTAGACGGGTGTTTTTCGTGAAAGATTGGCGAGGGGGGACCAGAGATTGGAGTTCAGACGAGCACCTGCCATGGAAATAACGATAAAACAGGGATAGGCTCGCAACGTCTCTTCTGTGGGAGAGAGGTTGCAGGGTAGAGAAAAGGGCATCCCCCACTAAGCCACGAAGTCAATTTTGTACTCTGTCAAGGCAGCATAGGCTGTTTTTAGCAGCTCCTGCCCAGATATTGCAACAATATTCTATCCTTGGACGTACTTTGCTTTTATATTAATAGGGAATTGCATCAGTAGTGAGATATCTTCTGGAGCGGTAGAAGGATCCCTCCATCTTTCCAGCGACCTTGCCAACAGACTTGATGTAATTGTTCCATTTCAGATCAGGAGTAAAGGTCAAACCCAGAAGCTTGTCAAAACACGGGGCCTCACCAAGACGAGAGCCACCCATAACAATTGATGCCAGATGGGGATCAGAGCGTTGATGATGTAAGGATAGGAGTTTGGTTTTAGATGCATTAAAGATAACCAGCCACATCTTCCCCCACTGAACCACGCGCTCGAAATCAGAGGAGAGAGAGTCAGAGAGAACTTTGTCATTTACAGCCTTTGATCTGTTGCCGTAGATGGTCGTGTCATCAGCATAGATGTCAACGAATGATTTATGTATGTGTTTAGGGAGGTCATTGATGTAGATCAGGAAGAGAGTTGGGCCCAGGATTGACCCCTGAGGGACTCCATCATTTATATTGCAAGCCTCCGATTTTTGTCCATCTACCACTACTCTTATGAGCCTATCAGAGAGAAATGATTTAATGATTGAGAAAACATTTCCAGCTATACCGAAGCTGGAAATCTTGTGAACTAGACCCTTATGCAATACCTTGTCGAAGGCCTTTGATATGTCAAGAGCAATTGCCCTAGAAAGGAAGCCTTTGTCAAGAGATTAACTAATCCTGTGGTATATAACCGTCTGCACATCTGCGGTAGATCTTGCAGAGCGGAAATCATATTGTGTGTCACTAAGCAGGTTATTCCTGCTGAGGTGGTTGACTATTTCTCTATTTAATATGGATTCCAGCAACTTACTAATAACACACAGGAGACTTATTGGTCTGTACTGAGAGGGAGATGACTTATCACCTGAATTCTTAAATACAGGGCAAACTGATGAGATCTTCCAGGGAGTCGGAAAGCACTTCTCCTTAAGGCAGCGCTTAAATAGTTTCGTAAGTATGGGAGCAAGTCCTGGTTGAAGCGTTTTTAACACTATAATTGGGATGCCACCAGGGCCAGTTGCTTTACTGGAATCAAGGTTTTTGATTAGCTTGGCGACCTCATGCACGGATATTTGTATGTTACCTAGCTTGTTCTGTGTTATAGGAGGAAATATGGGGAGTTGATGGCCTTCGTCGCATAGGGTAGAATTAGCTGCAAAGTTCTTTGCAAATAGTTTGGCCTTGTCTGACGCTGACGAGATGACCTCTGGTCCATTGATAATGGTTGGTATAGAACGCAGACTTATGCTCAGGATCCTATTTGTTATTTGCCAAAACTGGTGGGAACCAAGCCGCTGATCAGCTACCTTGTATTCAACGGACTGGGCGTATAGCTCTCTTGCATTTTTATTACTCTTTTACAGTGGTTGCTGGCGTTCCTGAAAGCAGCTTTAGTCTTAGTGCATCTATTACGTTGGTAGCTATGAAAAAAGTGATTTCTGTGCGCGATAGCAGCAGCACATTCTGGGGAGAACCATGGCTGGCTGTTAGGTTTTTGTTGGAATTTTTTAGATGGTATGAATTGGTCTATGCCTACAATTTACCATTCGGTCAGATCTGATACTATGGAGGACTTCCTTTTTAAACATGGAGTGCAGAGGTAAATCAGATATGGATGTACGGAAGCTATCCCAGTCAGACATAGAGTATCGATATATAGTACGGTGGAGAGGTACGTCTGGGGGATTCTTACATTTCGTTTTTATGTTAATGGATACGAGGGAGTGGTCGGAGGATCCTAGAGGAGAATGAACGGATATGAACATAGCTCAAGGGAAGTTGAGAGAAAAAGGTCTATGAGGCTTGCATATTGACAGGGTGTATCGGCCACACGGGTGGGTTCGCGAACAATCTGAGTGAGGTCATAAACAATGGCAAAATCAGGACAAAACCTCCCCTCATCATCTGGCATATTCGAATGGGTCAGTCATTCCACGTTATGGACATTGATGTCACCACAGATGGTGATGTTAGCCGAGGGATGTGAAGACAGTATGTGGTCTATGTTCTCAGATATGCTCTTAAAGATAGAAACTCCGCTTTTGTGGTGCCGATAGAGAGGAAAATATATATGCAGTGGTGTTAACAAGTGCAAACCTGAAGCACATATAGGGTAACTTAGTATCTTCTCTAGAGATATCCCTGCCACACGTGAAGCCATCCTTAATGTAGGCACATATTCCATGCCCATGGCGGTCTTGGGTGTCAGATTTAGCTGTTAAATTAGAGTGTCCGTTAATTATGAACTCATCTAGGGAAGTGGTCGGCCCTATTCCAGTTTCACTTTAAAATAATATGTCCGGTTTCGTCTCCTGTAATCGGGTTTCAACCTCTGGAAGGTTGGAACGTAGACCCATGATGTTGGAGAAGGAGACCTGGTAGTAGTGGTCTACGTTGGAAGATGGGGTTCTAGGTTTAATCGAATATTTATTTTGGAGATATTTCTTGTTTAGGTTTTGGGATTTGTGGAATAGTTTGGCATACTTGGTTAGATCAGTACAGAGAGGGATAGTAAGAGAGAAAAAGACAGGGATTTTTTTATAGCACACGAAAAGGTAAAGCCGTAACAATTACCCACTAGTATGTCCTCGAGAGGCCTCACCAGAGACTATTGCATGGTCCAGATCCACTCACCAAATGGCAATACAGCAGTCCCAGTACTTTGCGCCTGCTGATAGGACAGCCTCTTTAGTGGTTAATCCAAGGTTCGGGTCCCTGACTATCAGGCGGGTAACGTCAGCCCAGACAAAACGTTTACCTCCAGCACCCTTACTAGTGACATGGCCACAAGGACAGACAGAGACAGAAAATTTTCCGACATCTCAGACTACTGGTCACCAAGTACTACCGACCTTTAAGCAGCTTTTTCTTCGCCCTTTGTCAGAAAAATCACTCATTGAATGAGGACTGAATGACAAAATAGGAGAAGCGAGAGTTACTGGAGCTGCCGATAACACATCCACTGTATTATCTACTCTCTATTAAAAAAAAGAAGGGGGAGGAGGGGAATGGGTACAAGTTAATTTTTTATATCTAAGTAGTAAGTCCGGTGCTAAGTTAACAATTCAGGACACGTTTGATGATTATCTCCCCTCCAATATTAATGGGTGGCGCAGTTGATAGAGACGTTGAATCTCTAAGGTTCCAAATGGGCATTGTCTGAAGATAGCGGTTAGTATGCCAAACACGTGGTGATACGACAATAACTATGGATTGCAGTGATTGCGGAGAATGCTGTTAGGAGATTCGAATGTCCTATCCGTCGCGGTTACCACCTGAAGAAGGTCAGAGGAATAGTTGGCCGAAACGTCGTGTTGTTTTCATCTTTATTGGTTGTTGTTTTTCACGACGTTTCGGCCAACTATTCGTCTGGCCTTCGTCAGGTGGTAAGCGCGACGGATAGGAAATTCGAATCTCCTAACAGCATTCTCAGCAATCACTGCAATCCATAGTTATTGTCGTCTCACCACGTGTTTGGCCAACTAACCGCTATCTTCAGACAATGTCCATTTGGAACCTTAGAGAGTCAACGTCTCTATCAACTGCGCCACGGACCCCGAAGGGTGATCAACTTGGATATTTGATCTTATAAATCCACGTTTATTTACTATCTGATCTTCCATAGTCGGTCCGTACTATATAATATATATATATACCAATCGGTACGGACCCGACTATGATGAACTACAGAGGTAGATATTTGGAGCTATATTTTTACTCTCGGGTCCAGTCTCGTTCAATGTAGTTATAATTAATGATGAGATCATGGTATATCTATAGGTGGGTGCGTGCTTTATCCTTATATGGATGCATTGTATATCTATATGTGGGTACGTGGTATGACTAATAACCAACGTGCAAATATCGAAGGCAATAGAATTAATACATGGATTATATTCGCCTCCTATGAATTTTATAACTATTCAATAAGTGATTCATAAATAATTGTTAAAATAATATATGCATATATATATATATATATATATATATATATATATATATATGTGTGTGTGTGTGTGTGTGTGTGTTTGTGTGGGTGTGTGTGCGTGTGTATATGGGTGTGCATTTATATATATATATATGTATATATATGTGCATTTATATATATATGTATATATATATATATATATATATATATATATATATATATATAAAGACAGCACTGTAGTTTACTTATATATAGAGTGTGACAGCAGTGTTGAGAATTGAAACAGAGTAGGGGATTTAATTTGAGAGGCGTCATGTGCATTCATGCACAGGTCACCTTTTTAGTACAGACACTATTTAAATTTATCGAATACATATGTAGTGCTCTTAAACTTACATGAATTTTTCAAATTATATTTCATTAAAGTGTTTTATTTTAATGCAATTGTTCTTAATATGTCTATAATTACATAAATGTTAAACCTATTTCCAATATTTTCTGGGTAAAAATACATTTATATGTTTATCGTAACATGACAAGAATATTAACAATATTATTATACATACTAATACACACACGTGAACAGTTTATAAGATACATTGCGCATAAAATACATTTCATGCATTCTTATTAAGAAAACAATGAATGGTTTTCAAATGTTTTAGATTTACGACAGCACTTATAATGCACGTAGGTGGTTATGATACACCAAATATGAAATTACTTTATTTTAAACTTGATAGATGTATTTCTAATTAACAGAATCTAGCCTAGACGTGCTGTATATCTGCGTATGTTATGTATGTGTCAGGAATTATTAACAACATTATACAGTAATGTAATCTAAAAGACAATGTTAACAGTTTTTATAAGTTGACAACGTATATTTTGGTAAGCATTAGGTATAGTATTTCCGAACAATTAAGTAACCATAAAATTCAAATATATAAATATAGCTGTCTTTGTTGTTGATCACCACTTATCTAAGCTCAAATTTTTGTCCAGGATGAGTTTTAATAAATTCATCTCATTCGTTGTGGACGATGGGTTAAAGTTGACAGGCTTTTATTATATAACAATATGTTTACATTGAACTTGTAAATCATACTATTGTCTCATGGTGCTGTCATTTACCGATGTGTAGTTCTTGAAAGTTAACTTTCCATGCGAGAATAGCGCTTCGTGCACAAGGAAGACATAAATATTGTTCAAATTTATTGTTGCCACACGAGTTATTAAAGCATGAGATTGTATAATGTAAAAAGGTCACCCTCGTGAGTTTTAAAATCGATTTTATACTTTGTGAATACAGGGAAAACTGCTATAAGAGATACCGTGAAACGTCAAAAGAAAGTATTTAAATTACGGTGTGAATGTGACTGAACCTCCAAAATGAAGAGCTCACGCCCGCTATGTGTATCCTAGAACACTAGCGTGAACACAGTCGTCAACTTGCAGCCGTTAAAATGAAGTGGAGTAAAGAGATAAACAAAGTAAGAGTGGAGTGCTTCCTCAGAAGGAATCCTCATAAATAAAATGAAAAGCTTATTAGATGGTAGGGAATACGAAGGTTAAAAGCAAGAAGAGAAGGGAGAAAGTTTTAATTAACAGAACAGCGCATAAGTTATCAACACGAAAGAACGGATGTTTATCAGAGCTGGAATTGAAGCCATGAAAAGACTAGTGAAGGCAAATGTAATGCGGGATCACAGAACAAAAGAAACGACATTTGTAGATTGGTTGGGAAAAGCAAGAATATAAAGTAAATGTGTTGATTGAGACGAAAGAAAATCCAGAGGAAACATCAAGTAATTGGTAAGCATAAACTGTGTGATGAAGTTCTGCGAGAAACTGAGGAAGTGAGAATTATCGTTGTAAAACTAAAAGATAATAACGGGGAAATAATAAATGTGATTGAATAAAATGAAAAATAAGAAATCATTTGGACGTGTTTGTAAGAGGGTGTAGATGACAACTGGAATGGGGAAACAGAGAAATTCCATCAACTGAGTAAAATATACTGCATGAAAAAAATAACTGACATAGAGAAAATCGAACACAGAATGCTAGTAAAGCGTATAACAGTTAAGAGATATGACGAGAATAATTGTCAGTTGAGTGAGAATACACAATTATTTAATCGGAACAAAATAAAAGTCAGCGAACGACTTACTATGCAATCAATTTACATTGCTAAAATACAAAAGTGACAAGAGGGCACTACATTCTGGAGTAATATTTGTAGTGTAAAAAGAAAAAAAATGTGGATGGGCGATGTTGAGAACGAAAAAGTAACGTCAAACAATACAAAGATGTAATTAAAGTGATCAAACAATGTAAAGAAAATTCCTCGGAGCACTTGGTATAAAATCTGGCATAGGATGATTGCATCACAAATTAACCGAATATCAAAAAAATGCAATTGCTTAATAAAGCACTCATATAAGGACCCTGCTTATCCAGAATGATACAATTATTAGCACTGCGATGGATAACTATCGGCTAATCGCCTGCATTCCACTTGTTTAAATAAGGTATGGAAATATATGAAAGAGGGGGAGATTTCTTGAAAGGAAAAGGCGGTGGATATTTCTTTTATAAAGTATAAAACAATGCAAAACAATACATCTACCATGAACTATCTCATGGAATGATATATTAATAGAGAGTTTTTTTTGGGTGGGGGCAGCGTGTCGCTATTTATGTTTTTCTAAGTATGGGCCGCCCCCCGCTCATATGACGATAGGTAAATGCAGATAAGTTGAAAAAGAAGTACCACTTAAACCAATTAGTATTTATGGATCACTAAAATAGTTTGCATAGTATGAAGATTAGCTCAATATATCAGTGAAGACGAGTTAAAAGTTCATTAATTACAATCATGAAATTTAACATAAAACGTGTAATACTTTGAAATTGAAAATGCCTGAAATTTTCGAAAGTTAAAGAATGATATTCTAAATAGGGCAACTGATAAAATTGGTTGGCGGAGAAAGAATTGTGGAATTAGATAAAATAAAAAGGCTGACATGTAAAAATACACTAGAAGACGACAGTTTGTTCTAAGATCATAGTTAAATGAGTAAAAAAATACCCGCATTAAATACATGATCATGTATTTCGACATGGAAGTAGTATTTATTTATGCAAACAAAATGAGCTTAAATATATTAACAGGAAGACAAGGGGAACGATTACAATTAATAGCGCTCTTCGCCTATGACGTCGATAGGTTATATGCGAATAAACAATGAGAGAGGTGGATGACCAATAAGTGCTGAATCATGCGTAACATGAGAAAAAATAGCCGAATGGTTTCATTTCCAATTGTAAAAAATAGCCTAGAAAGGATTAGTCAAGATTTAAAAACTTGAAAAAGAGCGAACTACTCAAGAGCAAAGAATTTGAGGCATAAGATAAACATAAAAGCCAGAAACAGATGGGTTGAAGCAAAAACTGCATGTATGGATTACATTTAAGATCAACCAGAGCCAGTAGATAAAACAAACCCTGGTGATGGGTGTAAAAATGTGGTTTAAATGTAGGTCAGGATTTTAAATATGTGCCACCTAAAAGCAAGCAATTAAGACGAATTTTGTAATTTTTTTAAAATTTTTAATGAGGATTTGTAATTCGTACTATTCGATTTATCGGATTACTGTTCTTATCTGGTGTGTGATTTTTAGATCGTTTCGGTCAATATAAACTTCTTCATGTGTATCTTGTGGAACAGGGGAATGTTTCTGTCGAAGTCGGGATTATGGACAGAATTTCAAACGGAAGTCTTTTTGTATTCGATGAAGGGAGTGTGCTCATTTCCCGGAAGGAATGACTGGCTAGATGTCCTAAATAATTCACAACTGTATTTACTGGTTGCTCACAGTTAGAATTGAACCATCAACTTCAGGAGAATATCACTTTCACATTTGGATTTTCAAGTACTGTAACAACTCCCCCAGTGATCCTTGCGAAAGAACAGAGGTAACATCGACAGAAACGTCTTAGAAATCAAACTAAAATCAAGAACAGTAGTTCAATGAATCTAAATAATAAAAATGTTGTGAAATATCACATTGATAAAATGATTTAATCTCTCCTATGTTGACTGCGTGGGAAAAGGATGAGACTGTACAACACCTTTTTACTAATTGTGTCAAGTCTAGTCAAAAACTGGTACGGAAGATGATAAACGATATTTCGAAATAGATGTAGTATGTTATATGCAAGAAATGAGTGCTAGAATGCAGTGTAACATAGCACGGTTATGTTCCAGAAGGTAGAATGCAAAGTGAAAATATGGAATTATAGCGGAATATGAATATCGACTGTGATAATATGATAGAAGTAAAGAGACCAGATTTAGTCCTGTTGTTGTTGTTGTTAATAATAATAATAATAATAATAATAATAATAATAATAATAATAATAATAATAATAATAATAATAATAATAAAAAAGCAGTATTTGTTGATATAAACCGCAGTGGATGTAGAGGAAAAGGAGAAAGGCAACTTCTGAACGTACCAAAATTGAAACGAAATATAAAATATTGTAGCAGTTATAGACAGTACAATTGGGTGATAAGAACCGGCGAGTGTTGAACGATAGGATTTAACATATGGAAATTCACAACACAGTGTATACGTGAAGAATATTACAAAAGTTTAGTGATAAAAGTTTAATGATAAAAGTTTAGTGACAAAAGTTTAGTGGTAAAGGTTTAGTGATAAACGTTTAGTGATAAAAGTTTAGTGATAAAGGTTTAGTGACAATTACAGTTAGTATTAGTTGTTTTACGTGAGCTTAAAATATCTACTGAGAGCTCTTTTTAGCATGGCAAGCGCAACTCACTTTTTTTTTTTACAAAGGCATCACCACATTATCAAGGCCCAGAGGCCACTCAAGGATAAGGGTTAAAGAGTGTACAGTAGAAGTTGGTCAATATAGTAATCATTAGTAATGAAAATTTGGTAAATTTAATAACTTATATGGAACGGCTCATCAAGAACTTATTTACCTTAGACTTGAACACAACCATATTGTAGTCAGCCGGAAAGCAGGAAAACGGAAGACAATTCCACAGGCGTGCAGTTCTAAGAAAGAAGCTTTGTTCATGGAATCTATGTTTAGGTTTAGGCACAGATAAAGAGTGGGGGAAATTATTGATAGTGTTTACAGCTAGACGAGTGTTTCTTGTGAAAGTTTGGCGAGGGGGGACCATAGATTGAAGCTCAGTTGAACACTTTCCATGAAAATAACGATACATCAGAGACAAACTCGCAACATCTCTTCTGTGAGATAGAGGTTGTAAGGAGGAGAAAAGGGCATCTCCTACGAGGCTACGAAGTCTATTTTGAACTCTATCAAGGCAGGACAAGTCCTTTCTAGCAGCTCCTGCCCAGATGTGGCAACAGTATTCCATCCTTGGACGTACCTGGCTCTTATATAGATAAAGAATTGCATCAGCAGTGAGATATCTACTGGATCGATAGAAAGATCACACCATTTTTCCAGCGGCCTTGGCAACAGATTTGATATACGTGTTCCATTTAAGATCAGGAGTAATGGTCAAGCCCAGAAGCTTGTCAAAACTTGAGGCCTCCTGAAGACGAGAGCCATTCATTTCAATTGATGACAAATGTGGATTAGAATGTTGATGATGTAAAGAGAGAAGCTTGGTTTTAGATGCATTAAAAGTAACCAGCCACTCCTTTCCCCATTGTACTACATGCTCAAGATCAGAGGAGAGAGAATTGGAGAGTACTTGCTCGTTTACTGTCTTAGATGTGGTACCATAAATGGTAGTGTCGTCAGCATAAATGTCTACAAGCAACTCACTCGCTTCAAATCTTTCATAAAATACAGCGACGAAACTGGAGAATACGGTCCTACGCTAAGAAATAGTTAAAGATCTCCCCTATTCGTTTACTCCTTTGCGACTGACGCTACAACATGTTGGGTAATGTCTCAGAAGGACATGAACTTGCCAACGATTAGCAATAAAGGGAATAAATATTGCCTTAAAAATCGCAATTGTTCGATCGTACCAAAAACGTTGCTACCAAAACGCGAGGACTAATGGAAAATGAGGAGCAATAGTTATTCGGCTGTCGAACGATTGCGGTTGGGAATGCAGATTTCGTAATGCAGTGTGTGTTCGTAAACCAGCTAACTTTAATTGCAAAATTATTATGTTATAGTACATGCGTGTTAAGCATTTTTTATAATGATTTATATTTATAAATATAATACCACAAGGTTTACTTTTATAAATCAGAAAATGTCTCGACTTCATTACTTTTACAGGACGGAGGTTGTCCTATCCCAATATGTTGTGAACCGGATGCTTCATATCGGGGACATATATAACAAGGACTCAGAACAGAGAGTAATAATGTCATTTATATACTGTTTACATCACGACGACGATTGTGACAATTCCTGGGGACTTCATATTATTATTACGGAGCTGAGATATATTACGCAACATGATGATGATGATGATGATGATGATGATGATGATGATGATGGTGATGATGATGACGATGACGATGATGATGATGATGATGATGATGATGATGATGATGATGATGATGATGACGACGACGACGACGACGGTTGCGGTTATGATGATGATGATGATGATGATGATGATGATGATGATGATGACGACGATGATTGCGGTTATTGTGATGATGATGATAATGATGATGATGATGATTACGATGATGATGATGATGATGATGATGATTACGATGATGATGATAGTTCTTTTTTCATCAGAGGGTACTTATGACAATGGGTACGAGACTGCTCTTTTAAGATGATAGACAAAACCTGATTGATTTTGTGCCGTGCATTATCTCCCTACATGGGGGTCATTACGAATCTGGGTAACCACAAACACTACGTTGAGAAAAAAAAAGAAAAAAATACAAGCAAAAAAAAGAAAACATTGTCCTTGTAAGGTTTCCGAGTCGACTATCGTCGTAGTCGTCGTTCTTCCCCCGGTGCGTGCGTACGTGCTCTATATATACTACTAATCAGACGACGGTGTCACTCTTTTGTGTGTCCCGTCTTAATGGTCGTTCCTATTCTCTACATGCCCTCCCCCCACCATGTGACCACACTACCGTCGTTTTGTGGTCACGTGACTGGAGAAGTCCGTGTAGTAGTGAGTTGGTCCTTGCATTTGAGGGGAAAGTGGCCTTGGTGCTCGTGTTACCCTCATGCTGCGTCGTGGGACCGGACTCGTCTGCATTGGCTTGTGGTTGATCGGATCTTGGTCCACCTCCATATCTGTTCCTGATGTGTCACAATCAGCTTCTTCCACCTCCATCATCTCATGCATGTTGCACGGTGGTTTGCTGCCCTCCCTTCTTGGTGTTTGGGGAGGTGGTTGATGGGGTTGTTGAGTGGGTGTATACTCCGGCGTATCCATGACCGGTTTGATTTTCCTGAGGAAACGGCGATTGCGTAATGTGATCCTGCCGCTACCATCCAACCGTATCCTGTACTGCCTGTTACCCATCGTCTCGGCGACTCTCCCAGTTTTCGCCCATCGTCGTGGATTTGGTCCCTCCTGATTCTGCACCTGCACAGACTCGCCGACTCGTACTGTTCTTTGTTAAGTACGTGCCTTTTCGCCATCGCCCTCTCTCTCAAATCTTTGGTCTCCGTCCAACGCTTGTGGATGCAGTATTTTTTGCGAAGTGCGGGGAGATGGCCCCTTACTGTTCGACCATATAGCATTTCCGCCGGCGACAATCCAAGGTCCTGACTGGGCGTATTCCTATGAGTCATCATCGCCCGTGCTGCCCGATCATGATGTAGGTGTCCGTAGCCATCAACGCAGTCCATCAGCATTCTTTTGGCCGTTTTTACGGCCAGTTCAGCTCGGCCATTACTCTGGGGGTAATGTGCAGATGATATGCGCCTTTTTACGCCCCAGTCTTCTAGGAACGATTTGTATTCTAGTGAATCGAATGGTGGCCCTCCATCGGATATTTCCTCCGGCGCACCATACGTGCAAAACCAAACCCTCAGGGCGTTACACACCGCTGCTGCCCTTCCTGATGGTAGTGGTGCGACCTCAATCCAACCGGTATATCGGTACGCGTATACCATGTAACTTTTCCCGTGCATATCTAGCAAGTCAGTGACTGTCTTTTGAAATGGGAATTCCGGGTTTATGGGTGGCATTAGTGGTTCCCTAGGCTGGGATGGGGCGATCGAATTGCAACCCTGACATTGCGCCCTTGTTTGTCGAATGCTGGCGTCTAAACCAGGCCAAAATAACCGTTGTCTGGCGTTAGCCAACATACCATTCGCCCCTTGATGGGCGGAGTGTAATGCCTCTAGCACCTCGGCTCTAAGCCGTTTTGGTATCAAAATTTTGTCCCCTTTTATGGGTACCCCTTCCAGACAATATAGTTGGTCTGCCATCGGCCAGAATTGCCGGATTTCTGGTGGTAGTTCGTGGCGTGACCTTGGGAACCCGTCTTGAATGTATGACGCCAACGTTCGGCACTCCTCATCGGTGGCTGCAGCTGCGACTATCCTATCCCAGGTGATCGCTCGGAACTTGGGGTCATGTGCGTATGCAGCTATGATGGATGTTTGTATACTCCCCTCGATTTGCTGGGAAGTGTCAGTGCCCTTTAGTCTGCTGTGTCTTGACGGCGCCCGGTATCGGGATGTGCAGTCCGGTGCTGCGTTGAGTTTCCCAGGAACATGCCTAATCTGGAACCTGTACATTAGGCACCGCCAAAAATGGCCGCAAAATCAAGTTGTTGTTGTTTTTTAAAACTAAATTACATTTATTAAAATCCATTATTTCTGAGTAACTTTTTTTTTTCCAGAAAGATAAAACCCTGAATTTTATCATATAGAAAACAGAATAATGTAAAACTTTTTCTACTATTTTTAATTCAATTTTAAATGTTAAATTTTCCCAAAAAGTTAACAATTGTTATTTTTTGTCTTGCACAAAAAACGTACTTAAATATTTAAAAAAAAGGGTTTTTGAAATAATTTATTTATTCATTTATTGTCTAACTAAGATTTAGGATGATTTTCTAAGAGAATATGCAAAAATATTATAATATAAGTACCTGAATTTCAAATAATTCCACTTATTCATATATGTAACCAGATATTTCGCATCGCCGAAGAGTTCAGATCGACTCTGTTTACGTTTTCTTTCGATGAGACGAAAACTATGGAAGACTAAACAGGCCAAAAAAACTTATTTTTCAGTGACGAAAATTTCAATGTATTATTAAGCTGAGGCTGGCCAGTACCAGATGGGTGACCATTTGTATGAGTTTGGTTTTTAATGTGTATGTGTGTGGGGGCCAGGCTCCCCAAAATGGGGGGAGGGGGCAATTTAAAGCAGAATAAAAAAAATTATTTCAGCGCTTTTGGTCCACCGTAGTCGAAAGGCGGCAAACGTTTTCAAACTAGATCGAAAAAAATGATGCTATTTTTAACACAAAGGGCACAATATTTATCGAATTTTTTTTTTTTGTATCGATTATTCAAAGCATGCTCTGTTTAATAATGGTCATGCATTATTCGGCTCGCTAAAAAAAAATTGTTAATTTATTTATCAAAAATTTTAAAATGGCTTTTTTCGTATAAATATAAAAATTTTTGTTTTTTTGTTTTGCTTAACTTAAATTAATTATTTTACTTAACATATTCACCGAATTTCACACTTCAAAACTCAAAAGCGGGATAATTAGACACAATCGAAGTTCTGATATTCAGACGTCAAAATAAGGTATGCAAACAATTTTTTTTTTTTTAATCTATAATTCTGTCCCTTACAACAACACAATATGTTTTGTTCAGTTTCAAATGATTATTTTAAGCATATTTGTTCCCACTTCAAAACAAGGGGGGTTTTGTAAGCAAAAAAAAATATATATATAAATATCGTTTATGAAAAATAAGTACACTGTTATAAAGTTCATTCTTCTCCTAATAATCGCTGAAAATTTCGTATTGATCGGATAATTACCTGATTTTTGGTAGATTTTTAAAAAGACGGTCCGTCAAAAAGTACTGACCTGCCCCCCCCAGTTTTGGCGGTGCCTACTGTACATCAACGACCGCTCCTTGTATGAGAACAGGCGGGGATTTTTTATATTCTCCAGGATCTGATCCGAGAAAATTTTCACTAGGGGTTGGTGGTCCACGGTGACCAATAGGTCTGGGGATCCCAGGATGAACATCCTACAAGACTCCAAGCCATAAATCAGCGCTAGAGCCTCCCTCTCTAT
This sequence comes from Euprymna scolopes, assembly GCF_053919585.1. Lineage (NCBI taxonomy): Eukaryota > Metazoa > Mollusca > Cephalopoda > Sepiida > Sepiolidae > Euprymna > Euprymna scolopes. The sequence goes on along the minus strand of NC_136484.1, from coordinate 7,915,220 downwards.
AGGGGAATAACGAGATTCTGCATCTTTCGTGAAGCGAGACCCGGCCAAAATCATCTTCCAGTGGTCCTTACCACAGTTGGGACCTAATTCCGTTGGGCATTGGCAATGCTTCTGGAACAGAAAATACCCAATGCCAACCTTACTGAAGTCGGTTGAAAGGCAGGTCGCTCTGTTCATATCGAAGGTTTTCACCCCTTCTTCGATTTTCTGAACGATATTCCTCTTCGACTCTTCGAAAAGTCTATTCACTGTGATCCTGCCCGCAGCGCCATGTAAGGTTTCCGAGTCGACTATCGTCGTAGTCGTCGTTCTTCCCCCGGTGCGTGCGTACGTGCTCTATATATACTACTAATCAGACGACGGTGTCACTCTTTTGTGTGTCCCGTCTTAATGGTCGTTCCTATTCCCACAGTCCTATCAAACTAGATGAAAAATAATACAAGGAAAAATAGTTCTAAGTACGAAAACATGCTAGACGATGAATACACACATGCATACAATATCAAGAAAAAGGAGGAAAGAGAATCATTCACTCACACATGAAAAAATGTATTTTAAAAAAGAGATAATCAGGTAAAACACTTATTTGAATTCACATAATTCTGAGAGCACAAGGAATATGCGAATCCGAATTGCTTATAAGCAGAATTAAAATCATACAATAAGCATTTAGATTAATCGTCATTATTTTCTGAATGTAAGCATAAATGGCGCCATAAAGAAATTTACGTTAATTATAGATTTACCTCCATATTGAAAACTCTGTAAGGTTTTAATCTAACATTTTTATCTAAGAACGCACAGATTAAATGGATGCGTATTCAAAATCTATGCGTTATTGCATTTAGATTTTATTTTAGTTTTTGCAACAAATTAATCTTGCAATGCTATACGCCTCTTGCAGCATTTTGAACTTTAAACAGGACCTTCGCCTTCCAATCTGACAAAGAATTGAACGTGATTGAATAAAAGAAATACGCATTACAACAGAATAATGAAATTGCATACATCACGCGTGTTTCACAAAGGGAATTTATTAATATAGTTCAATCATTTCAGATTTCCTTCGAATAGGGATTTTAAAATTGCTTGATTCAATTTGTGATAGTTGTATTTGAATATGAAAAAAACGACACGAATGTACCGTGACACATGAGTTACGTAAATTAATCACATTTAATGTAAGAATTTCTTTTCTTATTTCAATTGCAATTTCAAGCTAACATTTCCAGTTTTAGGAAGCATTTACCGGGGCTGCATGAAGGCATCTAATATGAACAATACAGTTGTCCGTTTGAAATAAACATAAGATGTGTATTGATGTTACATTAAACGAAAAGACAGTTTCCCTGGCCAGTTTGGCAAACCATGTTTCGTTTACTCATTTTCACAAAGACATTTTCTTTTGTTCCGAACATTGTGTAGAATTGTTTCCACCGATTTTGTTGGCATAGATGAATATAGTTTTCATCAAATTATAATTTGCTCCATATTGAGCATATCACCGTGTGGAAAAATAAAAATATACAAAATCTCACAACTCATAATTAGGATCTTTAAAATTAATACGCTAAAAAGTTTCGAGCGGGAGTCATTTGCATTTTTTTTTAAATTAACAACTTTATGCAGTATGCAGCAATCACATGTGTTGTGTAGTAGTTGGTAGCAGTTCGTTTCTATCTTAGTGTTATAATTCCTACTTATTTTACATGAAGGTTACCACTCATCATAGCCCGGAAGCCACTCGGGGATAATAGTTATTGCGTGTACAGTAATAAATGGGATAGTAGTAATCGTTAGTATTGGAGATTTAATAAAGTGTTTTACTTAAGGGGGCGGTTCATCAGGAATTTGTTTATATTAGAATTGAAGACATCTAAGTTGTAGACGGGTGGGAAACAAACAAACGGAAGAAAGTTCCGCAAGCGTGCACTTCTAAGAAAGAAGCTTTGTTCATGGAATATACGTTTTGATTTAGGCACAGATAAAGAGTGGGGCAAAATAATGACAGTTGTTTAAGCAAACGGTTGTGTGTCGTTAAAGATTGGCGAGGAGCGACCAGAGATTGGAGCTCAGACGAGCACTTGCCATGGAAATAACGATAAAACAAATACAGGCCCGCAACGTCCCTTCAGTGCAAGATAGGTTGCAGGGAAGTGAAAAGGGCATCCCCCACTAGGCGACGAAGTCTATTTAGTATTCTGTCAAGGCAAGATAGACTGTTTTTAGCAGCTCCTTCCCAGATGTACCCGATCCTTGGACGTACTTGGCTTTCATACAGATAGAGAACTGTATCAGTAGTGAGATATCTCCCTGACACAATCATATTTTCTTTTAAAGTTTATTTTCTCTTGTTGTTAGGTGGGCGTTTATGATTTTATTTTTCTGACTTATTTTATTATTAAATACCACAGTAGTGGATGCTTCGTCTGTTGACAGACTAATTAATCATAACAATGATTTCTTATTAGGTAAAACACATTCTTACACTGAAAGCATGAATTAAATCCAGAAACTTTCTCATTCCGTTTGTATCTTACTACATTCAAACCAGTTTCTTTTGTTCAATAATTTACGCCGGTAAAGTTCACACTTCCCATCATTATATTGCTTATGAATAGACACATTTGTTATACAAGTTATAAAAGCAGCTCATCCAAGGCATGAAAATTGTTGAACAAAATGTTTTTACTATAGGCTTTAAAATAAAGGTACAAGATTCAATTTGAAATTTATTTATCTTCAAAGTGCACTTTTATAAATTTTACAAAGTAAGGTATAAAAATTTAATTTAAATTGAATCAAAAGATTACCTCGGATTTATTTCATGTAATGTACATTTTGTTGCACATCTAACAAAAAATCATTGACAATTGTATATCACTATCATTAATTGCTAGATGAAAGATAATGGTTTTAAATTGCAACAAAATGTAATTTACTGTTCTACAACGGGCGATTAACAAGTATGCTCCAGTCCGCAAGACACTGCCATCACCCAATATATTTTCTGGTCTATAGTCTTTGCGGGTAGGTATGATAATAACATATATCAAGGGTAAACCATGAAAAGATTGCACGCGTCTATTAATTACGCGGTTATTAACATGAGGTTGGAGGTATCGATTCAAACAGCAATTCTTTAAATTAGCACCTTCAGAATTGGCCATAACAAAAGCAGTAGTTAGATTTTTACGAATAGGGGGGTGCTTCCACCGGCATCTCTGGTAAACAGATCCTGCTAGTTCCATATAAATTTGATTCTTTTTAGTGTATTGACTTTTTTATTTAGAGAGAAAATACCACTTTCTCATATATGAGTCGTGGAATTGAAAACTACTGAGAGATCTAGATAATTCATTTTAATCCAATCCCTATTTGTTTTTTCGGTTTTCTAATGGTGGGATCATTTTTAGTTTACTACATGATTATACTTTATACGTAATAGCTTACTACATAATTATACTTTATACGTAATAGTTGCGTAAAAATAAATAACAACCCTATTTCTTTATATATATATATATATATATATATATATATATATATAAATATATATATATATTTATATATGAACACATTCCATAGAAAACACCTGCCTTGTTTTTTTGTTGTTTAAAGACATGACACATACTATATAGAATATTCTGAACCGTGCGATACATTTTATCTGGGTTTTAGCCGGTCAAAACTGGTGCAAAATTGGGCAAATTTACAATGTTGAATTTGCCAAGTGAAGACCGAACGACGGCATTACGAATATGCATGCGTCACTTAATAGCTATTGGTTTATGTTTTAATTTTTCGCTTTGAACAAAGCATATATTGTTGGCCACGCATTAACGTCAAAGGAAAAATAAATCGTAATTTCAACTTTTTGGTTGTGATCCTTCGTGGTGGCGCACTAGTCATTTTTTTTTCATTTTTATAAAAATCATTATTATGTATAGGGACCAATATAATATAACAATAAACACGGGGTCTGACTTATTGTTAGCTAATGAACTAAAAAGAATTAGGTTTATCTATTTACCTTTTGTGAAAAAAACCCTAAAAAATGATACTTCGGGACTGCAAAACAGTCATCATTATAAGTGTACTCTGAATGGTAATTGTTGTAATCTATAAATAGTAGTACTTTAACCCGTATGTTCGCAATCAAAAACTTGTCCTCTGTTTTCAACTGACTACAGCTATCTAAGTAATTTATTTCACGAGCTATATAGCAATTTATTCTAAAGTAATTGTAGACACTAAATATCATGTTTCGTTGTCGCTCGAATTTTTTGAAATACCATGAATCATTCAAACCATAGTATTTTAAAACCTTTAAGCCCCCCCCCCGAAAAAACTGCTTTTAGAGGCCTGGTCTTTTAGTTTACCTGCACCGTGACACGTTGAAGCAAATTGATAGTGTTTAAATAGTCTACTAAAATAACTACAACCCAGCATATGGAAATTTCGAATTCAGTTCATTCCTCATATATGTTTATGTAGCTGACTTCATCTTATGTGTTAATTCATGGGGGGTGTATTTAAAATAATTCATGATATGATTATTAAGCAAGCTCAAACGTTTGGAAAAAACCTATGTTAAATTATAGTTTGCGCATTAGAAGTGTATGTTCTTGCAAATATTCAACGATACCGTATTAAAACGTTTATACCTACACGTAGTAAGTATGTCGTAAGAAAGCAGAAAAGGGAAATCAATTCGACTCAGTTTTTAGTTGAGATGAAAGGTCTTTATTCGTGTTTATTCATAAATTGTGTTTAAAATCTCTAATTTCATCTCGTCTGGAACATACTTTACGAAACGCTACCATCTTGACACGAGTTAAAATAATATCTGCATCCGCTTTCCCAGTTCTTTGCCGTCGGCGTGTGTTTCTTTCTTCTATCCCTAACGCGCCTTCGCTGTAGCCTTCCATCAATGTCTTTTTTTCTCTCCCTCCTTTTTTCTCTTTTTTTCCTCAGCTCTCACATAACTTCACGACGCGGGTAAGTCATTTTCATAACTTACATGCGCATATTATAACGCAAGCGGCTTTATATCATTCTTTCACACTCTAAAAATATTTAAAAGAATTTATTAAAATCTGTTCTGAAGTAATAACTGAAAATAAGAATAGAGAAAAAAATGTTCATACAAAACATGAATAAGTACATCAAAATACAATACATTTGTATATAATTTGTTTAGTCTTTTAATTATAGCTTGTTCTTGTTTTTCCCGCCAGGAAGTCGTTCTTTTATTTATTCCTTTAATTTTGATTTGTAAAACAACAAAAATACAACACATTTTACTAACTATTTACAAAAAAAATGTTCTTTACACAAATTTTACAGTTTACAAGAATTCTGGTCTATTAAATTATGGCCATATTTACCTCACCCTGCTTTTCGAAAAAAATATCTGAGTCCATAATTAATCAAGCTCTAGTTCCTTACCTTACAACTGGTAAATATATGACCGACCAACACTATGGATTTAGGCAAACCTGTTCTACAACAGATATCCTAACTGTAATCTCTGAGCATATATACTATACTGTAGACAAAGCAGGAGAGGGTAGACATGTAGCTCTAGCTAGAGCCAACCCTTTTGACATACTTTACATGATTAAATATTTCTTAGATAAGAGAAGAATCCAGGTTGTTCTCAACGCTTGTGCATCTAAACAATATGCTATTAATGCAGTTATGCCTCAGGGGTCTATCATTGAACCTTTATTATTCCTTTTATTGGTAATTGACCCCCTGATAAAATTATCTCTGAGATAGGGATATTTTCTGATGACACAACGATCTATAAAAAGAACCGGGGAAAAACTAATGAATACATATATAAGGAAGTAACAAAACACTTAAGGACGTTTTCTATCCTGTTGTGGAATGGCGAGAAAAATGCATGGTCGCATTGAATGCTGCCGAGGCGAAGCTTGTCTCCTTCAATAATTACAAGAAACTTTCTCCACAACAAACACTTATTACTAAAGATACATTATTTTAAAGTACTTCTTCCAAACCCCTTCGCTTAATCTTCACAGGGAACATGAGTGGGGCGGATACATTGAGAGAATTGCCAGGTCACTGCCAAAAAAGGTGGGCTCCCTCTCCTGTGCAGGAAAAATTACTTACGCCTTTCAGTATCCTTTACCTCTACAAATCCAGAATTCGCTCATGTATGGAGTATTGTTGTCACATTTTGGCTGAGGAATCTGATACTGGCTATAACTCCTTGACAGGGTTCAAAAGACAGTAGCCAACCTGATAGGCTCGAACTGTCATCGCAGCTTCAACCTCTGTCCCATCGAGGAAAGGTCGAATCCCTCTGTCTGTTCTGCATGTATTGTTGTATTGGGAGTCCCAACTTAAATTCTATCTAGGTAGTTTTTAGGAATAAAGACTATCTAGGTAGTTTTTAGAAATAAAGAACATAAGAATGTGTATTTTCTCATTAAATAGTTTAGCAGGGTTAGTTTTGACAGCTGTCAAACTCAGTCACCTTGAATGGCCCAGATAGAGTGCACCGGAAATTGGAAGGTGACACTGAATTCTGGGTAACTTCCGGTGATGACGAGACGGGAGAGAGGGTCTAGGCCGCAGATTAAGCGGACGGGAATTTGGGTGCCTCCCGACAACCAGGATCCGAGATGTAGAATTTGCCTTAAATAAAAATTGAAATTTCAAGTCCATCTTGTTTTTTCATCAATGAATCTGTCTGCAGTGACCCGACTCCCAGCAAGATGGAGAACCAGCGAAGGAGAGAATATCATCGCTGGCCAAGGCAAATTCAGGTATGTTTGCATTGCATTTGTTTGCGCGTACACGTCATCGGAAAAAATCCCTAGGCAAGACAAAAAAGACATTAGAAGAATACCACCCACACCCACATAAGAAGAACATTGATAAGAACACACCCACACACGTGTATATATATATATATATATATATATATATATATATATATATATATATATATATATATATATAAGGACCTTTAGGCATAATACACAAATACACACACTAATGAATGCACAGTAATGAATGTACTTCTAACAGATCCCTTCTAATGTAACCTAATATATAACATATTCATATTTGGTGCCCGTTGACCAATTTGCATCAACGATGCAAAACCGAACCTGGGTTATAGAAAATACAACGTGGAAGCAGGTCCTAAAAAAATGGAAGGAGATTTCGTGTTAAAAAAAAAAAAGCTAGACGATGAATTATAAGAAAGAAAAAAAAGCAAACGAACAAGTTATAAGAAATATAGAGTATTTTGTGAACGGATGCGTAATGCATCATCTAAAAAAAGCACAAACAAACAAAAATCGAAAAAGTTTAGATCGGTTGATATGCCGTATAGAAAAAAAAGTCAAACACACAAGCAGACATTAGTCAGGATAGAGAGAAAAGACAGAAACTTTGATACAGATTGTGTATTCTTTTTTCATTGTGGTTATGTGATACGCATCGCGTGTTTGAAAATGAAAGAAAAAAAACGTAATCGAAAAAAAGAAGAGAATGAAAGAAAAAATCCACGTGTGTACAACGAATTTTCGTTGGAAAAAAGTGAATATTGTGGTTTTTACACGTGTTTTAAACTTATTGACTAAATGTGTAAGTGACTGTTGGCTTTAAATATATTTGAATGTTGTCGCAGACGCGTGGTGAGGACATTGTTTTTTCTTTGTTTTGAAAATATTAATTGTTTTTTTTTTAACAGATTTTTTCGTAACTATGTTTTTGAAATGAGAGGAAGACGGGGAGAATTGTTTCCCCTCTCTTTTCATTTTTTTCGGGTGATTTATTTTTGTGTTTTTTAAATCTTATTTTTGTGTGTTTCGCCGCATGCTTTGGCGTGGAGGAGATACGTTATATTGAAACATAATGATTGTTACTAGTTGTACTTTTTTAAAGCCAAAGATGAAAGAAAAAAATAAGACAAGTGTATGGTTAGTTCCAAATAATTTTTTTGAAAAATTGTAGGTTTGAATGTCGATATTTCAGATTGCCTCAGTCTAAAACGATTTCTCCTTGATTTGACCTTCAGATGGAGGTCCAGGTGAACGTTACACGGGAAGAAAAGAAGTGTATCATTGCAGAGAATTGTGTTGTGTAAATTGGGAGTGTGTACGAACCTTGTTATTGTACGAGATGGATAGAATTTGGGGGGGGGGAGATGATCAATTGTTTAAGCACGCGGTATGTTGTCGGATGGGCGTGGCCGCAAGAAATTGTTTTAGTTTTATATGTTTAAGAGAAAAGGAGTCTCTTATGGTTCAAATGGTTAAAAATTGGTTTTAAAATCATGTTTTTTTTTAAACAAACGTATCAAGATAATTTGTTGGTTTATATATATAAAATATAACGTCAAATTTAGGTACTCCGAAATCCGAGTTTCGTTGAACACTTATTTTGTTTGTTTGTCTCCCATATAAAGAAAACCTAAATGGAAGCGGAATGTTGTCATTATTTTATAAAATAATTAATTGATTATGGAAATTCTTCATAAAATATAAGTTATCTTAATAACTGTATAGCAAGATTTCTGTGTTACTTTTATGGCGTCTGAATTTATTGTCCATTGTTTCTCATTCTCTTTCATAACTTCCGGTGCTTCAAACATATATCAGTCATAGTATTTGTCATTCTCTGTTTGTGCTCGAAAGATTTCACGCCGACTGCCAAAATAGTTTCCCGTTAGTAAAATCTTCATCTACGAAATTCTTAACCAACCAAGTTAACCTCTTTGCATAGTCCGTTGGCATATTTGTCATTTTACCACACATCTCTATATGGCAAGATTTCCCGAGACAACACTAGTTACTCTGGGAGTTGGTTTAGGTTACACACTCCGTTTGCCTCGGAACTGCCCAATCACCTTTGGCGAAATTATTCGATAAACGTACGGCCTATTTTGTTTCTTAACTGCCCAAATCCTTTTGGCGAGATTATTTGAGACAATTACAATTGAAGCCTAACCTAATGATTCAAATGTATTTTCTGTACCTCCGACTTTACCAAATACAAACATATTATGCAAACATCATAGCATTTATCCTTGTTTGTCACCACACGGCTTGATCTTATAGTTTATCTTACGGATCCCCAATATCCAACGCGTGCACTCTGTTTATTTGGTATATTACTTCTACAATTTCAGCTTTTTTATTCAGCCTTACTAATTTCCATCCCTCTTCATTTCTTATGGATAGGTGACATTCCAATACCAAGACATTTAATGTTTTTTCTGCAAAATGCATGTCTCTTACCACCAGATTTATCATTATCTACTTCTTCGAATTCTGTATGTAAGAGTTGTAAGTACCTTTAAGGTTTAGTGTGCACTGTTATTGTGTAATTTTCTCGTGGAAAATTTTCAGTTACAGCATTAGGAGAAAATGTGCGGTTAACCTCAGGTATCTTGCTTGACCGCAGAGCAAACCTTGTTACAATTACTATTAAAATTAAAGATGATTTAAATATGAATATTTACCTTCTGTATTATATTTATATAAATCGAAGTAATAATTTGTTATGAAATTAAAATACCCGTGGTAATGATTGGACGTCTATGAAATTTGTTTCGTTAATGATCATGAAAATAGTTTCCCTAAAATATAATATAACCGATTCGTATATTAGTACTTTTGTCTTTAAGAGTCCATATAATATTGACGGAATAAATAATTTCCTCAGAAATCACCTTTACTTCACTCACATACACACGACAAAACTTCAAAGTGAAGCTGAACAGAAAAAAAAATAGAAATCTAAGATTGCTGCAATTATGTTTTTCATTCTCCAAGTTTTTCGATCCTGATGTTGTTCGGTTCTCCTTTATTTTTTTGCGAATGCAGTTGTCCCTGTGGTTTCTGTTTCCTTTCATTTTGAATTTTTTACGACTAACGGCGCCAAATAATGTTCTGTAATGCTATCGTTATTCTTCTTGTCACGTAAATCCACACGTTCTGACTAAGACAATAAGAAGGAAACTGACAAAAGAAAGAAATTCGAAATTTGTTTATGGTTGTTCGAAAATAAATAACGCATTGATTCTGGCTTAAAAGTATATTGGTTAGTCTCGGTTGAAATGCCTTTTACAAAATCCTACCATCTTGAATCAGGGTTAGTAATCTCTCGCCGCAATACTACTACTACTACTACGTAAGTACCGATTTGTATCAAACCTTCTCTAACATAATAAAAGAAACGTCATGCTCTGATATCGAACTCTTTATATAATCGGGCAAATGGCATAGGTTTTATCTAAATTATTATTATTATTGGCTCACATGGAGCTTTTGCACAAGTCAACAAACGATCTGATTGGAAACCTGCGGTGTTATCTGGCAGCTGAGTGACAACAAGTCTCCCCAGACGTCCAGCTCTCTCCATATCCTTCGATAGCATTTGCAAATGAATTTGCATCATCGCAACAGCCGCTCACCATTGATTTCTCGCTGGTAGGGCCCATTGGTTTATAATGGAATTTGAGTGGCACTCAGCCTCCCCAAGGTCCCAATTCTCTTTGCGCTTGTCCAGCCGAGGTCTGGTTGGAGCTCGCTCCTCGGTCTTTCAGTCCTTATTGACCCTTCTCGGCCCTATGGTATCATTTTTGGTGGTGAACGGTGATGAAACAATTGGGGGGATGCATGATAGGGGGATTTAGAACTTGTAAATATGCAGTTTTTGTGTTCTTCCTTCCCTGTAACGCTTATTCGTTATATTGTCTTGCATCATTCTTTTCATTCAAGGGGTTTCCTTCATATTTCAGTCGTTTTCATTATCGTTAGTCGTTGTACTTTTGCAGTTATTCCTCTGATTCCAATTTCTGACATTCTTTTTCGAAGTTTTTCCGAAGTTTTTCTGGTGCTCTCCAGTTTGGCATTTTTCCCATGGTTTTCTTTAGGGTTTCCTTGCTGATTTCATTCACTGTTCCTTCTTCTATTTGTTGTAACTCTTATTTCATGCCTTTCAGCCACTCAGCATTTCTATTGTGATCTCGTCGCTCTTCCCATATTTTACTCCAGTAGAGTGTTGTTTCTGTCGGATTTGTTTTTTTTTCTGTGTTTGTTTTTCCTCCGTTCACATTTTGGTAGAATTGGCTTTCATTGGTTCCAAATGTTTTGTTTTGTTCGCATTGTTCAGATTTATATCTATATCGTCTCAATCTCGCGTCTTTTGCTTTAATTTATTGGTCCAGTTCTTCATGTTTCTTGTTTAGCCTCTCCCTGTCAGTTTCATTTCCAATATTCCGTTTTACTCCACATTGCTTTCTTCCTGCTGATCATTTTTGTTTATATTTTATGTTTGTGCATTTGGGTTTCTAGTCTTATTTCCCATCCAGATTTTTCGGTCCACTTGTCCCCGGTTGTTTTTCTGATTTGAGTTTCATACTTACCATTTTGGCGCCTGCGTAAATCAGGTTGTTTAAGTCTGTGATTGTATTTGTTGGGATATGTGGGAGGAGTTTGTTAACATTCTCTGTTTCTGGTTTTAATTTCTTCTGCTCTTGGTCTTTAACGATGGGAGCTTTGTTTTTTCTTCGTTCATCAGCTGTATTAGTTTGTTTCTTCATTTGCTTCATTCTCTGTTAGTTCTGTTTCATTGTTCTCGGTTTCCATGTTTGTAGACTTCGTTTTTTATGTGTCCTCGGCCTTTAGTGTTTTTACTTGTGAGGCTTCCACTTGTGGGGTTGTTCTACGTGCGGTTCCGTTGGGGGGTGCTTCTTGTTCAGTTTCCTCAATTATTTTCCGCTGGATTTCTGTTAGTTCCTGTTTAGAGAGCCAGCCATTCTTGAGTATCAGTCTTGCTTGGTCCGCAATTCTTTGTTCTGTCGTATGGTTGTCACTGGATAGGTCCCATAGTTATTTCATTCGTTCCCGATAACCTTCATATCTATATTTAGGATGGCTTCTATAGGAGCATTGCATTACGAGTCTATTCTCTTTTGTTGTCCATTTCTTTCTTGGGCTTTTTTCCTTTTGATGGTTATCATGGTTGTGCTGTGTTTGTTCTGTATCATTTTGTTCCCTGAAATTAGAGGTTATACTTACCTGTTCAGCGTCCATATCATTTGAGTTTCTGAAACTAGAAAGTTGGCCAACATTCGCAGGATGACGACCGGGTCTCCCAACATGGCCACCGAATGAGGCACCTGCCGATCATGACATCCAGATATTTCTTCTGGGTCCCAAGTTTTGGATTATTTGTAATTGACATTTTTCATGATTTGGTGTTTGTAGCAACACCGAGCACAGAATTGTTTTACCTGTGGTTCTGATGCAGGGATAGTGTAAACTCCTGTGTATCCAAGAGGTATCGTGCACTATCACACATACATATGGGACAAAAAAAGTAAATAAATAAGAAATAAAAAATCATAAAATAAATTAAATAAAATAGATAGATAAAATAAATGAATAAGTATTCTACTTAGTAAAAGTCGAAAGACATGCTCTGAAAGAGGACGTTTGAAGATAGGTCTACCTTACACCATACGGTTTAGGTGCTGGACATGTATGGGAAAAGAGGACGAGGGCAATTTTCCCCGCCGCTTTGGTAGTATTTAATTCCCTCTTTCAAACGCGGGGCAAATTTCTACGCCAATATCGGTAAGAAGTCTGGTTTCTGTTATAAATTAGGACACACATTTAAGTATATATTTCGCCTGTCGCCCGTCTGGGTATTTCTCCATCAATTTTTAGAGGATTTGCATTAAATTTGAATTGAAAAACAGAATTATACTTTTATATCGAAACAAAGACTGTTTTTTTAAATGAATTCGAAGTAACATTTACCCCCCACTTTAAAAAAAGGGGACATAACACACATCTCGTTGGGTTCTTTAAAAGAATTTTCTGTGACGAGTCTACTAATGCCTATCCTCTGTGGGCTCCCGTCTTGTTAAACACCAGGTCGTTGATCAGTAAAGGGCAAGGGATAGGAAGGGTGGAAACAGTCCTTTCTATTACAAACATACGCATATGTATATATGTAAACACACATCCACATACGCAAACGCAATCATTCTGCCTGTTGTTGCCACAAAGAATATAGAATTCCTTTTTTTGCCCCGTAACAAATTTCGTTAGACGTTCATCTAGCTATTTTTCCATTCATTTCTAGAGGATTTGGATTAAATTGGAATTGACAAAATGTATTATACGTTTATATCGAAACAAAGACTGTTTTCTGAAATGAATTCGAAGTAACATTTATTATTATTATTATTATTATTATTATTATTATTATTATTATTATTATTACTTTTATTATTATTATTTCATACATACTGATAAATCAACGGGAAATACCTTACCTATTTTAGACGTTACTGAAACGTTTTTATTATTAAATGCAATACTTGTTTTCTCTCTGAATTTAAGTTATATTTTCCTTCAAGTTAATGAATTTGAATATAAAGTAAATGCGCATTTTAAATTGTTCATATACTGGAGCTGACATCCATAACATCAAGAAGAAATTAGACAGTAAAACCTTAGGAGCTCCGACCCACATTAGTGATCAATAGGGGTTCGCCTCATGTATTTTAACATTTCATTTTTCCCCATTGAGAGATAATTATCACCCCGTACTTGTCTGTTAGAATTAATAAGAAATACAATTATTTGTACTGTTAAAACAAACTTACCCATGTAAAGTTTTATATAAATCAGTTTGAAAATTCTACTTTTCATTTTTATTTGCGTAGTTTAAACGCTTTCTAATCTCATACATCGTTGATGATCCTGCAACTTGCACTCAATTTTGTTTAATTTTTACGTGTCACACGTATCTTGAAACTAGCACATGTCTCCTCTAAATACTCGGCAGCCAACTTATTCCATTCATATGTAATAGTATCGACATTGCTCTGCGATGTGCTACTGATAGCCTGTTCCAAAACGCTCCAAATAGAATAATCCAGAGGGTTTAGGCCTGTGTTAAAAGGTGGCCATAAACATGACTCCCAAAATTATTGAAATTTGATTTGCCGAAATCTTGTATTTTTAAAGCTGTGTGAGCCAGAGCACCATTCTGTGTCCATACATCATTTTCATTTGAATAGTTTGTTTTGTAGCGCTGTCAATACCTGATATCTCAAAGTGTAATAGTAAGTTGCAATATTGAATTTTCTCATCAAATTTATAAGCTACAACAGAAAAAGCCATATCCCGAGAAGAATGTTTTGTCCTGAATACCCTTTATACCTCAGCTATTAATGCGGTGATGGATCTGTCATATCTACGGTTCAGAACAGTATCGACAGTGAAGATATTTTATCGGTAAAGATCATTACAATAGCCGGATTTTTTATAAGCCATGTAGTAATTTTCTTGCATCTTTCAAGTTTTTTTTTTCGTTTAGAGAATTTGTCAACAATTGTTTCGATGTCCTTTACATGATCTTAAGTTCAAATCATGTTTTACTGCATTTCTAACGGTTTTGCTGTCCACCCTAAGTTCACTTGCAATTTTTCACATGGATTTCGTTGAATCTTTTTGAATCTTAGATTCTGATAAACGTTTTTGTACGTTTTTTATTGCTTCCTCCCACTTCCAGTCTTTCTAATAATAGTTTTGTTCATAGTCATTTTCGTCTTTACATTGTAAACAGTTTTTGGACATTCCCACTGCTCAAGATATTTCCTTCGGTGAGGCGTGTGCATTCAGCAAATCACATATTTTTGACGTTTCGCCTCCTGATTGCTCACATGGTAAACATTTCTGAAAACATACGGATAATAATGGTAAATATAGTTATGATATCAAGATAAGCTTTTAAAACTTCAGTACAAATTTTTCTTCCCCACTATGTATACACACACACACATACAAACACACACACACACATATATATATATATATATATATATATGGGTGTGTGTGTATATATAAGGTACGAAGGACTACGTAACTATAATAATGATAAATTATATCTATTGAGCATTACTTAAGGAAATATATATATATATTTTTACAATATATATATATATATATATATATATATATATAATATAAAGCTGAACGTCTGTGTGTGTGTCTGGTCACGAATAGGCTCCTATATAATTGACTATTATAGAAGGCTGATAACATATAATGATAAAAGATGTATGGAGACACAGGAATGGGTATGTTTGATCTAGCAGAACGGTTTTTCATTAAAATTGTGAGGTCCGCGTTCGTGTCTGGTCCTCAAAATTTTAAAAAATTACAAAAATGTTTACAAGGGTTTTTGATTTAGATGTACATAATAATACTTTGATGAGTATGTTTTAACGATAATAGGGATGGTATAATAAAATTGTGGGGTCTGCGTTCGCGCCTGGCCTCCATAGAATTGAAATAGGCACAAACAGTTTATAAAGACTTTTAATATCTATCGGCGTAAGTATACTTTGACTATTATGTTTGAGTTTGAAGAGATAATGTATAATAAAATTATGAGGTGCATCAGACCTGACCGAATGGTTAATTATAGGCATAGACCGATTCATACAATCTAAAAAATTCCAACAAAAACCTAACAGCCAGCCATGGTTCTCCCCAGAATGTGCTTCTTACATCGCGCACAGAAATCACTTGTTCCATATCTTCCAATGTAATAGATGCACTGAGTATAAAGCTGCTTTAAAGAACGCCAGCAACCACCGTAAAAGAGTAATAAAAAATGCAATGGAGCTATATGCCCAGTCTGTTAAATCCAAAGTAACTGACCAGCGGCTTGGTTCCAACCAGTTTTGGAAAATAACAAATTGGATCCTGAACAGAAGTGTGCGTTCTATCCCAACCATTATCAACGGAGCAGAGCTCATCTCCTCAGCTTCAGACAAGGCCAAACCATTTGCCAAGAACTTTGCAGCTAATTCTACCCCATTTGATGAAGGCCATCAACTCCCCATATTTCCTCCTATAACACAGAACACGCTATGTAACATACAAATATATGTGCATGAGGTCGCTAAGCTAATCAAGAATCTTGATTCCAGTAAAGCTACTGAGCCTGACGACATCCCAATTATAGTGTTTAAAAAGCTTCAACCAGAACTTGCTCCCATAGTTCCGAAACTGTTTAAACGTTGTCTTAAGGAGAATTGCTGTCCATCACCTTCGAAAACCTCCTCAGTCTGCCCTGTATTTAAGAATTCAGGTGAAAAGTCATCTCCCTTTCAGTACAGACCAATAAGTCTCCTAAGTGTCATGAGTAAGTTGCTGGAATCCATATTAAATATAGAAATAGTCAACCACTTCAGTAGAAATAACCTTCTTAGTGGCACGATTTATGGTTTCCGCTCTGCAAGATCTACCGCAGAAGTGCTAAAGGTTATATCTCATAGGATTAGTGAATCTCTTGACAAATGCTTCTCTTCCAGGGAAATTGCTCTTGACATATCAAAGGTCTTCGATAAGGTATGGCATAAAGGCCTATTTCACAAGATATCCAGCTACGGTATAACTGGAAATGTTTTCTCGATCATTAAATCATTTCTCTCTGATAGGCTCATAAGAGTAGTGGTTGATGGACAAAAATCAGAGGCGTGCAGTATTAATGCTGGAGTTCCTCAAGGGTCCATCCTGGCCCCAACTCTCTTCTTTATCTGCATCAATGATCTCCTTACACACATACTTAAATCATTCGTTGACATATATGCCGATGACACGACCATCTACAGCAACGCATCAAAGGCTGTTCATGAAAAAGCTCTCTCTGATTCTCTCTCCTCTGATCTCGAACGAGTGGTTCAGTGTGGGAAGACGTGGCTGGATACCTTTAATGCATCTAAAACAAAACTTCTATCTTTACATCATCAACGCTCTGATCCCCATCTGGCATCAATTGAAATGGATGGTTCTCGTCTAGGAGAAGCCCCATGTTTTGGCAAGCTTCTAGGCTTGACCTTCACTCCTGATCTGAAATGGAACACGTACATCAAGTCTGTTGCCAAGGTCGCTGGAAAGAAGGTGGGATCCCTCTACCGCTCCAGAAGATATCTCACTACTGATGCAATTTTCTATCTATATAAAAACCAAGTACGCCCGAGGATGGAATACTGCTTCCATATCTGGGCAGGAGCTTCTAAAAACAGTATATCCTGCATTAACAGAGTATAAAATAGACTTCGTGGCTTAGTGGGCGGTGCCCTTTTCTCTTCCCTGCAACCTCTCTCCCACAGAAGAGACGTTGCGAGCCTATCTTTGTTTTATCATTATTTCCATGGCAGGTGCTCGTCTGAACTCCAATCGCTGGTCCCCCCCCTCGCCAATCTTTTACAAAAAACACCCGTCTAGCTGAATCCACTGTCAAAAACTCTCCCCATTCTTTATCCATGCCTAAATCTAAACGTAGATTTCATGAACAAAGCTTCTTTCTTAGAACTGCACGCCTGTGGAGCTCTGTTCCGTTTGCCTGCTTCCCTCCTGACTACAACTTGGATGTCTTCAAGTCCAACTTAAACAAATGTCTGATTAACCGCCCTCTTTAGTAGACACTTTAAATATCCACACTATCGTACTGTACTTACACTAACCTTCATCCCTGAGTGGCTTCCGGGCCTTGATAAGTGGTGACCACCTTGTAATAAAAAAAGTGTAGAATATAAATTTATAAGGTCGCGACCTAGGTAAATAAGTTAACTGCAAGCCTTTAGTTAACATTTTGTTTATACATTTTTAAAAAGAATCTTGTGCTGATAATTCGAACTATTAGTGTATGAGGGCACCATGCTTTGGTATTTTATCATCATCGTACAATATATCATTCTTACCTTAACAATATACCTTAAAATAAAAATATTTACAAACAGACATATTAACGTACATAATGTGGCTCTAAACTTCACAGGCTCATCGCAAATCGGAAAATATTTTCTGGGCGGTTTGTTGAAAAGCAAACTATATTAACTCTTATGATACTACACATTATACAATCTTAGCCTGCCATGAAGGAAAATCATAAATTGTTATAAATTAGTATTATTCACCTTTTTTTCTGTAGTGAAACAATGGTTGTATTGCTACTTTTTTCAGAGTTGCATTATCTCGAAAAATACACAGAGTAAAATACATTAACGAAATATGTAATGTATACTCGCATATGATACTTCTCGAATCTCAAAGTTTGTACAAAGCTATGTTTACAAGACAACCTGATCGACTGTCTATTGCCGCAACGGTGATATGGTAGCCGAAATTAAATCATATAAAGTAATTTAGTTGATTCATGTGTATTATTTTTAATACATCATGTTCTATGATGTCTCATTCTTTCAGTGTTTCACAGGCCAGCAACGCAGCTATAAGTTCACCATAACAACTACATCCCGGAGATGAGCTACGCGAACACGTAACTCTTCTGTCAGGCCATGAATAACAATGATATCTCTACATCGTTTAGTGTCCCGTGAAATTCTATGCACGTGTCTTTTATTTTATTATAACTTCTAATTAAAACTCATTTTTTTGTAATTTTTTACCTATGTTTAAAATATCTATTCTTTGGCTTAACTTTAGACACGCATCTAAATATTGCTAAACTCATATATTTAAATATAAACTTTCCGTACATTGATAAGTATGTTTCTTTTATGCAATAAAAAACCCTCTTTCAATATTAAAGAAAACAGCGTCGTTTTTCATTAATTCTTCTATATAGCAGCAATCCTCGTTTTAGGTCGGGCAAATCTCCGCTGTAAATAGCATAATTCGTTTTCTATTAATAAAACGTAATCATGTTACTTAAAACATTTTGGATTTGAAATCTGGTTATTAAGATATTTTCCGCATATTCCCGAAACAAATCGTTTTCAATAATTCCTGACGGGACAATCAATCATATGAACACAATCAATTATATGAATTCAATTAACTAAATAAACAAAATGAAAAGATAAATATCTATTGTTTGGATGGAACAAAATTCGCTGATTTACATAGAGCAGAACAGTCTTATGGACATAGAGAGATTTACGAACGGAAGCAAGTTTAGCATATCACATGTTCCGCGCTGACGTAATCGTAAACGCAATCATGTTATTCAAAAAATATTTTGTTTTGAAAGCTTGGTAATCAGATATGTCTGCATTTTCCCGACACAATCGCATTCAATAATTGCTGACACACCAATTATTCATATAAACAAAATCAATATTACGAACAAAAGCAGACAAGGCTAGTATATAATATGTCTAAAGATTTTGATTGGGTTTACATTGCGTATATGTTATTTTGTTATGATGTCTACAACGCTTGAGACCGTGTAACATCTTACTTTACTCTCGGGCGTCCTCATAAGATGACTTTCAATAATAATTCCAGGCGACAACGACAAAAGATAACAGGAAAATGAACACCGTTCCTTATCATGGCTTACGTAATACAAAAAACATCGTCCTTTTCGTGAAATGAAGGATTAAGATCGATTTTTATTAAAGTACTCTAGTGCGATATGGAATTGTATTTACTGCGATTTATAAATTGTAGATATGCATTTATAAAATATTATAATTAGTGGTTTATGCAAATTGTTACATATTCATTTTCAAAGAAGTGTTTGATGTAGATAAAAATTCACCCTTGTTATTGTTTTAATACCAATTTCTGATGAGAGAAGTATTTGGCAAGATATATTTAACCATAATAAACAAATGATCAAGTCTAGCTATTTTAAGTATATATTTAAACCATGTTATCTATAATATAAAGCTGAACGTCTATGTGTGTCTGGTCACGAATAGGCTCCTATATGGTTGACTATTATGGAAAACTGATTAAATATCATTATAGAAGATGTATCGAGACACAGAAATGGGTATGTTTGATCTGGCATAATGATGATTCGCGCCCGGACCACAAACTATTGAAATTTAAAAAAAATGATAAATTAAAAAAAAAACGTTTACAAGTGTTTTGGATATAGAATAGAAATAGGCACAAACTTTAATAAAGACTTTTCATATCTATCTGCGTAAGTATAATTTGATAATTATGTTTCAGCTTGAATAAATATGGTATAATAAAATAATGGGGTGGTCGTTCGCACCTAACCTCCATAGAATGGAAATATGTCACAAAGTTTAACATTTTTTTTAATATAGATCCACAGAATATTGTGATAAGTGTTTCACTGTGAACATGTATGGTATGATAAATTATTGGGTTTATCTATTTTATTTTTACTTTCATAATATTTTGCTTTGGTTTCTATACTCCCAAATTCGAAGCTATTTCTTTACATAAATTAAGAGCACTCATCTTTATAATACTATGACAGTATGTGTTTTTAATTTTGTGGGTGACGTTTACATCAGTGTGATTGTCGTTTAATTGTTATGGACTTTTGTTCCTTGTAATAAATAATTGTACCTAGACTTCTTCGTCAATGCTGGTTTCGGTTTCGATTATAGCTGATGGTACTCAGGTAATTTTTTTTTCATAAATAATTTTACCAAAAATTTTTCATAAGTTTTGGTTTTGATTTGGCTTCCGATTAAAGCTGATTTCACATAAGTCATATATTGTTGTATAAATAATTATAACAAAGAAGCCTCCAGAAATTTTGTGTTTCGGTTTCGATTATAGGTGATGGCACATACATCATCTTTAATTATCATCAAGAATTATTAATACGCTGATTATAGCTGAATGAGTCAATTTATATACATATATATATATATATATATATATATATATATATATATATATATATATATATATATATATATATATATATATACTTCCAATAGATTTATCCCACAATCAGCTGGTATGGAAACCTGTGATTATAAGATTTACAAAATATTACTGGTCGTAATATTCTACGTATTATCACATCTAAATAGGAATTTCACAATATATATATATATATATAAACATATATATATATGTATATATATATAAATATATATGTATTATCGTGCAATTTGAAAATAAACGTTTATATCCTTTTCTTCAATTTCCCCTGCTATGTGACTTTTATTTAATCAATTTTTGATTATGATTTTCAATGCGTAACTGACTTTTGCAAATAAGGTGAATACCATTATATCTATTTGCTAATATTTTCTTCTCAAGAAAAACGCTATTGGATAAGGTGATAACATTTCTAAAGTATTCTTTGTCTGGCTTGCAATAATAAAAAAAAATCCTTGATTTAAATAAAGGTTTTTAATTTAATTGAATCACTATAATTATATAGATATGTATATATATATATATATGTGTGTGTGTGTGTGTGTGTGTGTGTGTGTGTTCATAAGTTTCGGTTTCAATTCATATTGATACTGATACATCCAAGTTATATGGGGTATATACAAATATATTATTTTTGACATCACAACTTTTTATATATAACAATTGATAGAACATTAATTATAATAATATATGCGAAATATGTAAGAATAAAAAAAAAACATATTTAAGCGTACGTTACGACCGGGCTACGTCTGGTATCTGCGCAAGCCTAGATAAGTAATTTTGCAATTTTAACAAAAAGCTACAACAATATCAGAGAATCTCCATTTATGCTGAATATCTTCTGGTTTCCAACAAAATATTAACAATAAAATAAGCAAAAATGTCCAATCAGTAAGAATGGCTTTCTATATCGCCATGCAATGGCATGCCTGAAAAACAAACTGTGCAGGTTCATATGTATAGTAATATGTACCAATTGTTGTTATTTTCTAAGTCGTAATTGTAAGATTACCCATCTAAACCCAGATTAATTTTAATGCACGTAAAATTCGTACAAATTCTGCATAAAATGCTACATGAAATGGAAGACCCATACAAAACCCTTGCACAATCAGTGAAAAAATGTTGGGATTGTTCTGTTGCCCAGAATGTATCTTACTGTCGACGCACCTGTTTAAATACAACATTTGATAAAGTATCGTTGTCATAACTGTGATGGGACCCCTAGAAGCAGCGTTAATCAATAAAATAGAAGTTAATTAATGCGTTACCGAAAAAGAAGAAAACACTAAAACCCTTAGATAGGGTAGAAACAGCGATTAGGGTATAATATTTTTGTAGATTGAAACGAAAACTTCAGACACGTAAAAAAAAAAACGACAAGTTAAATTGATACCAATCCATCCCCCCTGCAACAACTTGAAAACAAATGATTGTATTTCCCCCACTTCGTTTACCCCAACATTTACTCCCTTTCTTCAGCCCACCCCTCCAAACCTCTACTTCTCACATTAACAAAGTATACACCAGACTTTCCATCAGAATGAAAACACAGCCGAATAAATTTAATAAAAAACGAATGTAATCTTGACTATCGTATAAATATTTTCTTTTTTTATCGATGGTCTCTTTGGATTAGAATTCAAATGAAACATGTATGCACATATGTTGCATAAAGTATTCGTATAAAACACTATATACTAGTTCTGATCACCATTGGTCCTACTTAAATAATCACGCTGGCTTCGTAGGATTTTGCATGTAGGAAAGCAATCTATAAAGCCATTATGCACAGACATGCAGATGCAGGCGCGCACCCCCACACACACTCACACACACACACACACCCACACACACACACACACACACACACACACACATATATATATATATATATATATATTTACTGACCTTTGCCATGCTTTCCACGGCAACACCAGCATACTCGTCCTGCTAGTAGGAAGTCAACTCTAAGTGCTAAAGGTTTTTGCGGCATGTAAAGGCGGGTTTAGTGAATGAGTCGGGAGTATTACGTTGTGGAGACAACAGTAAGTTTCATTAAAGAATTCTAAAACAGATACAGCAACATTGCGACGATGGGACCAAAGTTAAAACTTGGCTGTAACTGCAGGAGGGAAAAACCTAGTTGTCGATGACTCAGGCCAATATATTGTTTTTTAAATATAAAGAATACATTGTATTTCTATTATTGATGCTATTGTGGTTCACAACATGCAAGCTCAGTGTACTGTTTTTGCATCCACAAGAAAAATAATTCTTTTTAGAAAGAGATCGACCT
>NC_136484.1:7869713-7889713 GCF_053919585.1 Euprymna scolopes | reverse complement strand
ATATATATATATATATGCGCGTATGTGTATGTATGTGCATATACATGCAGATCTTATCACCTCTGGACTAACTTGTCCTTAATCCTACTCTTATAAACCCTGACGTAAGAGCAACAGATTCAACCTGGATATATGTTTTAGTTTGCTATCAACTCTAGTCCAACTAATAATAGAAACCAATTATTTATTCATCGTCTTCAAACAATAATGTTTACTATTTGAAATAAATTAAATTGAATGTGACTATAGTGCTCTGGCAAATATAATGATCAGCTTTTATGTTAGCACAATTGATTACGTTAGCAGGTTCACGCATATATAATAACTATAAGGAAAACTTAATAACCCCTTCTCATTATTATGAAAATTAAACACTACTTAATTAATAATGCGCCCCAAATCAAATAAAATGATTTTTTTTTTCATTCCTTTCGTGTGTACTAATTCATTTATATCTATACCTATTTGCTTAAATCATACTTAAATAGTATGCTCTCCGAGTACTTGAATATTCAAGATTTTTGCATGATTTTATTATACTCATTTATCTACTCACCTCATATAGACTGGTTTTGAATGTGAGTTGTCCACCGACGACATACACTTTTATTAAAAAGATTACAGAGTACCTTATAACACAGTAAGCACGATATCGCTGTGAATAAACTTTCACCGCAACCTAACACTTAACTCCTCATAGGAGACTCAATGTCTTTAAGATCTACAATTTGCTTGCGATGCAACCCTCTCGATAACTTTGCCTTCCTACCTTCCTTACTCTTACATTTTCCTCTTTCTTCTTGGTGTTCCTCTTTCTTCTTCTGGTTAAACTTTCCTTATTTTCTCTCCTTTTTATCATGTAAAACTATCATCTACAAATCAGAACAATTGGTCGTATTAGAAGACCATATTTGTGGATATAAGACTGGAAAAGTGCTTTTCTGAATGTTTACCAATTCACGACCTGCTGAATTCGGGGACTCTCATATTCTAGATTTGCATATATGATTTGATAAAGCTCTGGTTATTTATACATCCGTATACGTATTGTAATTATCGGTGGTGATATATGCAATGGAATTGAATATTGATCTACAATTTGATGCAATTGTCTCCGCACCGCCAATGACTCTGTATTTGTTCTAAGCTTCAACACAAACCGATCTTTACATCGCCGAAGAGAATAAGCATCTCGTATGGCCTTCGAAATCACGGTATGGGACAATCACATACTCTCGATATTACCAAAATTCGGAACATGATTCAAATATATCGCATTACCCGATTACCTCTGATTATTCCCCTTGGATTTCTACTCATATCACCTAGCAGAAAGATCCCCGAGACTATTGGACTCATCCTGATATTCGACTGCCCAGATTGTATTATATCCTTTTCCTATTATATTTATGAACCATGTAGATATCCTTTAAATAACATTTTCAATATATGTACTGATAAACACTTGTTTATTCATAGCTGAACATTGTCCTAATTGATTTTCATTTCAACTGGTGATATGAGTCATTATCGCGAATCCGTAGATTACGGAAATAAATATAGCATCATTTATTCTTTTTCGACAAACAAAAAAATTAAACTTAATATATATTTTATGTGTATTTTTATCAATAGAATTAAACTTTAATCGTCACACTTTTATATATATATATATATATATATATATAAATACAGAAGGAAAGAGAGGCATGAATATCATTATATATAGTAAGACCGATGAATATATATATATGTGTATATATATATATATATATATATATATATATATATATGTGAATAAATGGATAACTTTGGCTGAATGAATTAATACATAAAATTAGATTAATGGATAGATGGATTAATATAGATAGATAGATAGATAGATAGATAGATAGATAGATAGATAGATGGAGAGACAGTGAGAAAAACGCATAGAAATGAGAAAAATAATTGGGGTTATTTTAATTAATAAATTAAAATCAATTAAAAAGTTAATAATAAATAAAATACTCATTCGGTAGCGAAACTCTACTCTATGTGCAGGACACGTACCGACATTAACCGAAAATGAATATTAATGTGGAGATCATTAGATAGTTATTAAATTTTATGTCAGGGTGAGAGACAAGCAAAAATTAAGTACAAATATTGTATGCATTCGTCGTACGCATGCAAAGCGAAAGTCATATAGTTTTGCGATGCACAACTGATGTTGAAAAATCTAAAAATCTTTTAAAAAAAATTAAAGAACAACAACAATTTCGAACGAAAGAAATTATGATGCCAACTTCACTTGAAGACATTTAATACATCGGGTTTTGCAAAAAAATACATTTATATAATTCTGAAAATTTTATCCCGGCAAAAGAGACCCGCTTAGATTGAACTTGCTAGGTGTTGGCAGTTATTAAAAAACGTGCTGGAGAGATATGGGACTGAATTTTTAATCGAAATATATTTCATCGTATTTTCAAGATTTTTTTAAGTGCATAACGTACAAATCTAATTAGAAAACTTTGTTGTTAAATGATAGGCAGAACAAACCGATAAAATTTTAAAAAATGAAAACAACAGTGTTTTCAATTTTATAAGAAACATCTAGAAAAAAGAATAAATTTGACAGTTTGCGAACCGATGAATCATTTCATATACTGGATGCAGCTTTCTTATGAGCAAATGTATACAGAAAAAACGGCATATTGATGAACAGGTGGGAGCTTGCATAAACAAAACAAATTATAACAGAAAAAAAAACTTTTAATCCAGTATGTTGCAGAATGGAACGATAAAAGAGTCGCCCGAAATAAAACAACACTCCAGCATAATTTCATGAATTTTATTGAAGAAGCCAATTCAGATAACTTTATTATTTAGTAGCGATTACATATTCAGGATGTAGCCGCCTTTTACCCCAATCACCGAACAATACGGCTACGGAACTAGAAGCATTTTTTTTCTATTACCGCCAGCGGGTACTCAGCGAAGAGTCAGCGGATTGCGGAGATTAGGCTTGCTTTAGTGTTGTGGGAGATCATGTTCGTGAATCCCCCAACGTATAACCAAACGAAGTAGTCAATCAGGTCCGAGTTGGTGAGGAGAGGGCCAGTCAGAAAAGGGTACAAAGTCGTAGCACTCTTTTTGCGTCAAAGTTTGGGTCTTTTTTGGACTTATAGCCACTTGTAGGCAACGCTACACCCGGCTTCCAGTGGCCACTTGATTGCATCACGGGATCACCACATTCTTCAGCACATCCAGGCACCGTTGGGTGTTGCCATCAAATGATGTATAATGGGGAAATCATATGGAGAGACATATGAACTGGACATGTATAACGGGGTATGATGATGGTTATGTTAATCCTGATGCGAAGACATTTATATATATTACATCATGACGACTGTGATGATAAATATGGAGGGAGACATGGGATAATTCTTGGAGGTTTCATATTATTACGAACTGGGAGATATGATGCAACATTTCTCATACACATATAGAGAGGAGAAGATATTTCACTTAGGATGGAGGGAAGGACACATAACAAGGTTTTACACAATGTTTCTTATACTATGCTGATAAAACACATTTAACTTTTGGTGTAAGAAATGACGATACAAACAGTTACAATCATAGTTGGTTCTTTATTCAATCAACCGATCAATTACGTCAGGAATTCCAGCCTTTTCGACTACATGTTTTACTCCCACTCTCCAACGCTATCACCGTGTTTGATCTGCTTTGATTATCTAATACTCATAAACTATTGACTTTCAACTGACTAACTTTGACGTCTAACCCTTAGATTCATATATTGAGAAATATCTATTGTTCATGACGTCAGAAGTGTGGTTTTCAAACGTGAATAATTTTCACGTGGTTTTACATATGATTGTCCAAACACACATTTCGCAAACAAAGACTCATCCATTCTAATATCTAACATATTTTTCAACAATATATTTTTAATTTGCACTGCCCATTGTTTTAACTGACATATTTTATATTCAGATTCCTAAAAAAATGGACAACGGACGTTTTTTTCCGACATAAACAATATTTAACTATTTCTAATAGAATTAACAATTAACTTTTTACATTCCATTCTGCACTATCTTAAACACTTGCCTACAGGGTTCGATTCAAACATTATTCTAATATCATTTTCGCTTACTTACATGATTAGGGGGCAGCTCTGCCATGTAACACTCTTTCCCTTCCTGTTTTTTAAAAAAATGTACGCATTTTTAAATTCTAGTACATTTTTTCTACATCCGTACATCACTTGGCTGAGAAAGATCAGACACTATTAAAACAAATAAATAAACTTCCTTATTCAGCCATTTTCGAACTGACTCCATAATTATTTTTATAGACCAGAAACTTGATCTGATCTCCCTGGCATATTCCTTTTCGGTGTAGGGTAGTAGGTCCTATGTTCCACATCAGCTGCTCCATCCAATCCAATCACCCTTATGCCGTAACTGAGGTCTCATTTTACCTTTTCAACAATTCGTCCAAATGTGTTGTGATCCTTTCTTTCGCGTGATTGGTTCTACTAATTCTCGCATCCTTTCATCCGCCTGTCCATTTAATTTATTGTGCCGAGACTTATAATTCTGATCTAAGCCGGTACGTGCACACAATATCGCAGGTTCCGATCTGTATTTTCCTTTAGGGACACATCTCTAGTGCTTTCCTACGAGTTACTTTTCTTGCGAAAAATGTTATGGGCATCAAAATCAAAAAGAAAAGAAAACATATCTCTTTTGGCTTATTCCACTCGAAAAACTCTAAAAAATAAATACCCGTCTACGTTATTTTCACTTGCCGCCTTTCCAAAATTCATACTTATTCCTAGCCCACCTATTTGTCTTCATTATCGGTATGACTTGTATTTATCTTATTTTAATTCTTCTATCTAATTATGTATTGAATTCCTGACGACAAATACAATACATTATGCATACATTAAAAATCAATTCGAACAATATTTGTACAAACATCATATAATATCATATATTTTTTAATACAAAATACATCAGTAAATTACATTGCCTATGATCAAAACAAAACCGTTCCAGTTACAACGTTTTTTCTCTCTTATGTAATCAATAACCACACAGTCTGTAAAAAATGTACCATTAAAAATAATATAGCACCTGGAAAGGTCATCTATAAACTCCAAAATGTCTTTTTCAACAAAAGTTATTTCATCTTGTTCTAACATAACACAGGTTGTTTTAAGAGTACATGCGACTGAGACTTAGATTGACAGATGAAATTAAAACGATTTCAATATTGAATCAAATTTCATAACAATAATAAATGACCGCAGCATCTCATGTGTATATACAAATGCATTTTTTCTTTTTTTTTTCACATTATGTCTGTGTGCGTGTCTGTATATTTAAAAACAAAGCGATTTCATTCATCAATGAATTCACTTAAGTACTTTTAGAACTTGCTTTTCTTACGTTCTCTTGTTTGAGGTCTAGCAGTTTTTTTCTTAACGTTTATTTTTTTCTTTACTTCAAAGGACCCTTAGTTGTGTTCCGTAGCATTTCCGAGGTTCGAGTTTTTATTCTTGCAGAATAAAAAGTCACAGCACTTAAATCAGCGAATCTATTTGAATTTAGCTTGAAGGTCAACACGAAAGTGTACCTGTATGTGCTGTAAAAAATGTATTCCCCTGGTGCAATCAGGTGGTCGTAGCCCACACGTCTTATAAGACACAGACTAGGTTTCCAAAGGAGTGCTACGCAGAAATCTTCCTCGTGGCGTGAATCGGCTTGATGACTTTTTTGGTTATACGTTGAGAACATCACAAATATAACCACCTACAATATTACATTTAACCTGTTCGCCGCCATACCCGGGATCCTCCTAGCGCTTGTGTAAAATGCATGCTCCCGGGGAGGATTGATGCTGTAGGCGACTACATTGAAAGCTGTCAGCTCTATTACATAATAAATTTAGATTTAAATAAAAGTGTTTAAATAAAGTCTTAGTGTTCTTCTAAGCAGAACGATAATTTTATCGTTCCACTCTGTAATACTCAACAGACAAGATAGGACAGATAACTTTGGAAATGAGATGTTGTGCTATTGTAATGATCATAATAAATAGGAAAATAAAGTAAAATACATTTACCTTCAAAGAATATTGTCCTTGACAGCTGTTCATGAAAAATGGTGGAAACATTGTATTCGGAAATTCTCTTTTAATTCATGTAACTACAATTACCTATCAGAAAAATATATTTACGCATGGTTTTTGGTTTCCGGGCCAACTGTAGATTTAGCTGGACAAACGATGAGCATTGTCTTTATAAACTCGCTAATAATTCATTATTCAATATGCCCTGGTTCTTCCGACGACATAGAATTTGCATCACAATTATCAATTGCAGTTTTCTCTAAACGTTGTTTACCTATCAGTAAACACGATTCATTTTTTAAATACATTCATAGTTGGATCAATTAGTTACATTCAGATAACTGTGATTTGAAAACTCAAATTTGTATGTGCGTTTTGAAAGTTAATACTTTATGCATAAGGCTATGCATCATATTTCATCATATATCATAAAATGCTTAATAAGACATTAAGACATTATTTAATCCAATGAAATGCTAAAAATCAATTTATGAAGATTTACATAATTCATTCAGGTTAACAGGTTTACAAAAGTATATATATATATATATATATATATATATACGATTTAAAAATATATATATGTACGTATACGATTACCAATATATATGTATATATATACGCACAAACACACGCATATACTAGCAAGTGTTCCAACATTTAAAACTGCATGAATATATTTGTATCATAACTATTTTTCCAGAAAGATTCTGATGAATATATTGCAATCGTAGCATTCACTTGCTTCTAAAAATTGGCTATAGTGTTTTTTTTTTACTTTTATATTCCATAATACACGAAATATATTCAATAATGAAAATAATTTTTTAAAAATACTCAGAATGTGTAGGTTTACTATTGCTATGGATAATTTCATTTGTTAGTTTCGATAGCCAGCTTTAGATCAAATTTTCATTTTTCACTCCTCAATTAAAATACACAAGCAACATCATGGGGAGCTGCACAGAGTAATATAAAATTATTCAAGTTCGATGTATTCAAACCGCTCTGTGCCAGAAGTGATTATTTTGGACTACATTAATATTACTAGAAAATAAAAAAAGATACAATATTCCATTATTTACTGTCAATATATTCGTTCAAAAGTGATCAACTTTATTTTAGTGATATCGCTAGAAAAAGTATTTCCTGTGTTTTAAACTAGTTTTGTATAAAAAGAAATAAAATCGCTGTTGACTAAGAGTATAAATTGTTAAAATACGGCATTGCATTCTGCAACATAACTGCCAACTTGCAATTGTGCAATCCGTTTACATCAGGTTTGGTCAGGTAGCGATTATTTAAAAGGAACATTCTTGGTCATGATTCGCATTTGAAACACGCGAATCAATACGCATTAATTTAAAGTGATTAATTCTAAAACCGTATAGCATAAACATGGTACATAAAAGAAACTACACTCTACGAATACGGTCAAGCAAGTTTCGAAAGAAATTCATGACTAACATATGCGCCTTGAGATTACAGGTAAATGTGGAAAACCAAATAAGATGTAAGCATGTCATCCATTAGAATTAATGTGAAGAGAACATCGAATAGCCATAATATGTAATGATAATAAGAAGTCGGATGCTGCTTAGCACAAAGGGAGAAGATAGAAATGGGAATAAATAAAAATTGACCAAAAAACTTAAGGAAGAAGTACAAATGCGAGGCGACGGTCACCGTCTACGCTTCCATTGTACGAAATTTAATAAAATTATTACAAATTATTTAAAATTATAATCACAATTACAAAATATAAATACACACATATATATATATACATGTGTGTGTGTTTATATATATATATATATATATATATATATATATCGATTAACGTAAAAAGTCACGATATGTCGACGATATTCTAATCTTTAAACACACTTAATTATGACATTTACACATAAAAGTTATATTTTCTAAAAATCATGTTCCGATACGTTCTTATATGGATTTGGACTTCTACCATAAACGCCCATTAATAAAAATTCTACTTGGTAAAGTATACCAGTGAAAGCTGATAAAAAGTCATAACACTTAATGCCTTCTATCTCTAATACACTATACGAGCAGAACATGAAAGAGTAAAAAAATACTTTCTGAAATAAAATTACGGGAACACTTAACACGTTATATCAATCTGTGCATAACAACATGAAAGCACATACTAACAGAAATGATTACAAAATAAAACTTTTACAAACTAAAAAGTAAACTGAAAATAATGCCGCAAGCAATAAAACGATACACAAAACACATTGGAGAAAATAAAATGAATCAACTAATAATGTATTAATCGAAATATAAAATTGATAAAAGAAATATGAAAGACTATACTATTAACACTGAATCGAGTCATGAAAATGCGTTACATGAATTCTTTTGACTATAAAAAACATTTCTTTACACCAATTATATAGTACATATATTGGACACCCAGCGGCAAGCTTCCCAAAACTACTCACATATCTTTTATTCAGAATAACGCTAAACTAATGTAATAAAAAGTTAGAAATACTTTACATAAATACTGGCATCATTGATAAAATTACCACAAGCAGCATTAATCAAAATAATACAGCACAATGTTTAAAAAAAACTTTTAATACATGGCCTAATATATCACTTCCTCCCTCCCTATATATATAAACTTAACACATTTTTCCCCTCTGATCTGACCTTAATAGGATTAAAAATCAGGATATTTCATGCAAATGTTATATGCACCAACTGCAGCAGAATATCTGAGGTGGATTATAGACATATTACCTCTCTACTTCCTCGAAATCGTAAATTCCTTTATTTGTTTCTGGTGGGAGTTCACTGCCAAAATCGGTTACAATCAATGGAAGTGGTAAAATCTTTTCTCTCCAAAAATTTCTCCATTCCCACACCACTTAACACCGTTGCGGCTTCGTTTACAAGGGACAGTTACGAAGTAAACCCGGTTTGGGTTTTTGTTTTACTTCGTAGTTGCTTAAAAAACCTGGAATGGAATTTTAACGAATCGCAGGGTTATTTATGCCATTTTTTTTCGCTTTTCTTGGTGCTTTTTTGTTTTCGTTTTTCCGAACACATTCATCATTTTCCCCTTATTTATGCTATTTGTTTTTCTGGTTTCTTTTAAAAGAAGTTTTATGTTTGCTAGCTGGGTTTTTTTTTTGGATTTTTTTTGGTTTTGCCGATTTTTAAAAGAAGTTTAACATCGTGATTTTAATATGTAAACAGGGTTATTACTTCGCTTATTCTTTACTTTACCTCACCCCCTACTGACGCACCTCCAAAAAAACGGCAACGCTTGTACCCAGCTAGTAAAGCATGTTTGATAATTAAATTTTGCGTCTCTATTGCTCTCTCCCTATTTATATATATATATATATATATATATATATATATATATATATATATGCACATATGTATATATACACACACATATATATATATATATATATATATATATATATATATATATATATATATATATATATATATGTATATATTTAAAGTGATGGTTGTGTAGTTCCAGCGAGAGAAAAATATATACAAAGTTAAAGTTAAATAGTTTCCTCGGTGGTATAAGCGGTTTTTCTTTAAATTGTGATAAGAAATAGACAATTTACAACGCAACAACTTTTATATTAAAAAAGCATTACCATTGTAACTCTAACTGAATTATGCCTGTGTGCCCGCGCAAATGACTGCTGCTTTCTCTTGACACTTTTAAGACGTGTTTATTTTATATGCTATCAATTTTGCGTCTTTTAAGAAAAACTCTGCGCTCTTCATTTTAATCATTTTTATTTATTTCTCTCTATTCTTTATTTTTAAATTAAATTCTAATTATAAATATAATCTATATTTTTTACCCCATTTCTATTA
Source organism: Euprymna scolopes (assembly GCF_053919585.1). Taxonomy (NCBI): domain Eukaryota; kingdom Metazoa; phylum Mollusca; class Cephalopoda; order Sepiida; family Sepiolidae; genus Euprymna; species Euprymna scolopes. Next base: position 7,879,675 of record NC_136484.1, on the reverse strand, counting down.
TTTTTCTTTTCTCTCACCCCTCCCTCTCTCCTCTTAACCCTGCACTTCAACTCTTTTTTTTATACCCATATGTACTTTAAAATCATCTATATCCTTCTATTTTATTTGGGCTTAGATCATCTGATGAGATCAGTAGGAGAATTTTATTGTCCGATCTATGGAAACAATTGTAATAATTTAAGTGAAAATCGTCGAGGTTGAATTAAATAACACACCGACCCACACACACACACACACACACACACACACACACACACACATACATATATATATATATATATATATATATATATATATATATATATATATATATATATATACATCACAATTTCAAATTTATGTCCCGAGATGGATAAGATAAATGAAAGAATGCCGAAGATTACACCGTTCCAAGTCTAGTGAACACAATACGTAATATAATCAAATGTCTAAGTATGTTTTTCGCATACACTTGCCAAATGTCTAGATGACACGTCTCAGAGAGTTCATAGTACACATGGATAGAAAAGTTTTATTTTCTGGTAGCCGTTTTGTCTGACCACAGTGTCCTCTGATATTGTTATTTTTTTATTGTATCTTTTTCTAATAGATGGTTGTCCAAGAGTCTTTTTTTAAAAGCTGCTACTTCTCCTCCAAAATTATATTCTAAAAAATATCTGAAAATGTTAAAAGTGTTTTAAAACCAAATAAAATCCATGATATAAGTAATGAACATACTTCATACTACTGTTGACTTTTCCTATTCATTTGCCTCCCCTAGAAAGTAAAGTTTGTTAAAAGGTCGCGTTTTTAATGTGGGAAATATCCATCTCTTAAAAGGGAACACTCTGTGTCGGGACAAAATAAAAATACCCTCCGTCTAGTAGGATTTCCCCCTCATAAAACCGGGAGAGAATAATTGAAGTGTAGAACCAGAACAGATACTACATTTTGTTAACTTTTCGAGCGATGTAAGCTTCGACTGAAATTCTGATCAGATTCTCGAGTTCTAGAGAAAATCCCCGCGTTCGAAAACACAAAGCAGAACAATAAGTATATTACTATTGTTCTTAATTAGGGTGTAGGATAGGGGCCCTCTTATCAAAACAATATCTCCCGCAAGAACTGTTCTAAACTTATTTTTATATTTATAGTTATATTTATAGTATATATTTATAGTTATTATATATAGTATATATTTATAGTTATTACATAATTGCCATATTTCTCTTTGCAAGTTGTCAAAGCGACTCCTTTTCCGTTGCCCTTTTTTCGTTGCCTTTTTTCCGTTGCCCAATATTCCTAAATTGTTAAATTTTACTTCAAATGTTCACACATTTCCGGGCCATTCTAATGGTTTTCAAGCAGTTAACTAAATGTTTTACCATTGACCCCGGAGCCCAAATGTGCAAACTCATAACACCACGATTAATCGTTTTATTTTTCGTATTATCACCCGGACTTGAGTTAGCAGTAGAAGGGGTCGTGTCTTTTATGACTTTTGTCAATGAACTATTTTATACTACAGGGTTACTAAGCACATGAGCATTGCCAAAATGAAAAACAATCAAAATCCGTTACCTGTTCTTAAAATAATGTCTGGCTCCATAGATGTGATACGGTAAATTTATATGCGAAAGTGTTTTTCAGATTGCCTACATGCAATAGCCTAAACAATGGTTATCGAATAATCGAATTTTTCTTTTCTACACAAAAATGTCATAGTTTCGATTAGCCAAACAATGAAAACAAAAGAAAAACAACGATACTTTCATTAGAATACCGTATTTACATGTATCGTTTTACATGTAACTGTTTAAAATTAAATAAAAACATTACATATAGACATTCATAATTATTAAAAAAAAACATAAATATAAACGATTTGTTTAGGAATTTAAGGTGCAGGATCAGTTTCACACATAAATCAAAGGTAAAGTAAGCGTCTTTTTCTGAAGCATTCTAGTGTGTTGCGGCAGTTAACCAAAACAAAAAATATTTCTATTAGAGATAAATTATGTGTGCTTATTTGGGAGATATCTATTTTTTAACCGATTTATCGATCATGCATGGTTTTACCATGTTGTCAATTGAACTTAAGTTAATGTGAAAACATTTAGGTAACATCTATAAAGAATTAGAATGGCTCAGAAATTATGAGTATTTTACAATAAACTTATAATCTTAACTGAGCCCCTATTCTAAATGCTAAAATATTGCTTCTCTTACGCAAGTTTTTTTAGGGTTTCACACGTAATAACCTATAGAAGTAACTTATTATCATTAAAATAACATTTTCACTTCATTCATGGGGAGAAATCACTAAATAGTTTACGAAACCCACGCCCTCCTCGTGTTAAAAATAGTTTGTTTGTTTTTTAAATAATAAGATTTTTATTTAGAAATGTGTTCGTAAAAACGGGATGAAGCGTTGTTCTTACATTTTGTTCTTACATCTTTCCCTCCCAATCGTCGACGATTTTCAACTGCCTATGAACATTTTCCAGTATCATGTAGCATTTTGAACACTAACGGCGAAGGGATTCAGTCTGATCTGGCTTTGTTTATAATCAAAATAAATATTTGTTTTCTTACCATTTTCAATTAATTAAAGAGAAAACCTTTCAGAAAAATACGCAAAATAAACGAGGATTTGGTATTAATTTCAAAAATTTACAAAAAACAATAAATCTCTTAATAAATATTTATAATTTGAACACAATCGGAGTCGGAGTCGGGCATCGCATCCCAATCGGAATTTTAGAATGGAATCGGTAATTGTATCGGAATCAGGAAAAAATGTTTACATCGTCCCATCACTAATATATATATATATATATATATATATATATATATATATATATATATATATATATAAATTTATATACAATTTAAATAGACATTTCGACAAGTTATGTGCGGGCATCCCTTCTGTGGTCGAGTGAGAGAACTGCCGATTGCCAACACGACGGTTCTGGGTTCAATCCTTGGCTTGGGAGAGTTGCTAGTGTAGCGGCACTGATGAGTTGTGATACAACGAAACCGGACTGCATGTAGATGACTATATATATATATATATATATATATATATATATATATATATATATATATATATACGCATTGACAGATTGTACATTTAAAAACAAACTATTGTTTTTGGCGCGAATTACTCATGGAAAAATTGTTCCCTACGATAAAGTACTTGATAAAATTCACTTGTAATTTAAGATTTTAGGAAATTGACTCGTCAATCATAAGTGCGGCGAGAGGGAAAAATATAGATACATCACAATTTCAAATTTATGTTCCGTATTTCGATAAGATAAATGAAAGAATGCCGAAGATTACATCGACCCAAGCCTAGTGAACACAATACGTAATATAAGCACAGTTTTCAAATGAATCCAAATAATGAATTATTAATCTTCATTTAAAATTGCAGAAGGTTAACATGTTTTTTTTATAATTATGATGCACTCCAAACCCTTCAGCATTATGCTAAGGAAGTTGTGTATATAAAATCAAATATCCTGATATGAACTAGGAAAAGCAAGTTAACATGATTAAATGATACTATACTTGACATAGGATATATATTAATAGGAAAGTGTTCAATCAACTAGACTAATGCCGAATTAAAATATATAAATGTTATTAATAAAACTAGTGGGTATAAAATACAGCTTTACACTTGATTAGCGATGTATGCTGAATCACTAGGTGCGCAATACCTCCTACATATTTCTTATGATCTATGCTTGGGGGAAGGAAATACGAGTAACTCAGTGTTGTCTTGAAATATATTATAATGGATTTAGGTCTTATATTATTAAGAGGGAAATGGGAGGATACGAAACTATGCGTTTACTGAAAATATATTAAAAGACATATAGTTTTCATCATAATATTACGTATAGGTGTAATAGGGTTTTTTATGGGACAAAAAAGCACCCGAATTGTAAATGATATTTTTACAATTTATTTAATAAGAGAAAGGAATGAGCTGGGATGAATTGTGAGAGGAATGTCACAAAAATGTGGACAAACAATGAAGGAGAAAATATTAAGATAAAGATGGCAGATATATACAGGTTTAATATAAACATGCTCCTCACAAATTTAAGCAATACTAATTTGGTAATCTTAGGAACGTCGTGCAGACTTGCCATGAACAACACAATGATGTAAATGTTTTAAAGGTTTTCGACCTTCTGAAAATCGCTCTTAAAGATAATATACGAGAAACAGTGTTTTCATTAAAATTAAGCGAATCGATCTTTAAAGCCATTTGTAAGTTATGTTTTCTCTCAACAAAAACTGATAATATTATCCGGGATATACCATCAATGTTTATTAACTAAAAATTACCGTAGATCTAGGCAAATTAAAACAGAAATAAAGTTAATTAGAAAATATCATTGATCAAATCGAGTGTAATTATATTTTACTTAAAAATACACGAAATAAAATACCATTAATTTCCTGGATTAGTGTCATATCATTTTCTCACATGTTTTGATTTTATATTTCAATTCTGAATTAATTCATTGATACATATAGCTATAGTATATATCATTTTATAGCGCCTCCTAAGCTCTATCGAGTCTAGTAATTTGTTACTGTTCTCAATCTCTTCATTAATTTTTTAAGGCTTTTCGACAACGACACAATTTTCTTGTTCCAGTAAAATCTAGGCCGAACAGTTCCCAAGACAGTTCGTGATATCAATCGTGCGTTTAGCTCAGAAACAACTAACGAACGTGTGGATCAATGGTGGATCAAGAAATTTCGCAATGGTGACTATAACCTCAAAGAACCGGACGGTCGTGGCCAGCCGACTGCGGTTGATAACGAACATTTGAAAGCCCTCATTGAAGCCGATCCTCCAAAAATCAAAGTTAAGTAGATGTTTAACTCTACGTTGATCACTTAACAGTCATTCGCCATTTAAAGTAAATAGGGAAGTAAAATATAACGGATAAATGGGTACTGCATGAATTGAACGATAATTTAAAAATCATCGTTTTGAAATGTCTTCAACGCTCCTTCTGTGCAAAAAAAAAACGACCCATTTCTTGAGCGTATTGTTACGTGCGATGAGACAGGAATCCTCTACGACAGCCAGATACATTCGGCAGAATTGTTCAATGCCGCAGAAGCTCCGTAGTACTTCCCGAAGCCAAAATTGCACCACAAAAGCTTATGGTGACTGTTTGGTTATTTGCGGCCGGTCTCATCCATCACAGCTTCTTAAACTCGGGAAAAACGATTACGGTGAAGAAGTACTGCCGATAAATTGATGAAATTCACCAGCTCCCACGTATGGGCCCGGGATTGGTAAATATTAAGGACCAATTCTCCTCCATGACAACTGTCGCTTAATTCGCTATATTCATCGGACCTTTTCACACCGATTATGACTTTTTCAATCATCTCGACAACCTCCTGCGCGAAAAATGCTTCAAAGGCCAAGGTGATACCGAATCGGCTTTCAATGATTCCATGACTTTTAGAACTTCGGTTTCTATGCTAATGGAATAAATAAACTTGTTTCTCGTTGGCCGGACTGTTTCTATTGTGATGGTTCGTATTTCGATAATTAAAGTGTATTATCGAAGGAGTTATGATCTTTAGAAATTTAACGTCAAAAAGCTGCATTATTTTTGCCCCATGCTAATAACATTTCTTTTATCAAAATCGATATTATTTTGGTTTAACATAGATATTAGATAAATAACAGTTTTATTTTTATTATCAACTTTGTCCTTAAACAAGATAGTATAAACAACAATGAGGAACATGTAAAAAAAAACATTTCCCTCGAATGAGTACTAGTTATATCAGCATAACTTTGCTATACATTTATTTTATGAAACTTAATTCAGCCCTTCCCTTCTACAACATCACTTGTGATTTATTTTAGTCAGAAAGTTTTTAATTAAAATAACAGAAATGCTGCCTCCCAGCTTAGACAGGGTAATTCTGTTTGAAACGTCTAGTCTAATCTACAAATGAAATTAGAAGCAGTAAAACTCCCCAGAGGAACGTTGAAAATCAGTAATAGAAGATGCCAGAATTAACGATACTGCAAGTCAACACCCCAGCGTGTTGAAAGAGACGATGGTAATTTAAATTAAGTTGATCAATAGTAATTAAAAGAAAACAAACTTGTGTTTATCCATAAAAGTGTCACGTGTGAAGTCATTTTCCTGGATGTATAGTCATTATATATACGTCTATGATAATAAAGACGAAAAATATAAATAAATACTTTTGGTATATTGTTAATCATAAAAAGAAAATATCTCACCAAAGCCATAACAAAACACAGTATTTGCTCTTTTCCGTAATGGTTTTACATGGTCCGATTTGTATATTGAATTATAACTTTGAAAGAAAACTTAAAGCTATTCTTGAGAATTGCTATTTTTAGATGAACAGTTAAAACTACGAAAAGAGAAAGATGTGAATAAAAACTCATCAGCATACAGTATATGGCCATCTGACATCAGGCAACAATTATATGGTGTATATAGATCTATATATATATATATATATATATATATATATATATATATATATATATATATATATATTTATATATATACAAATTCATCTTAAATTGAAGTAGATTAAGCGAGAAATAAATTCTGCGTTACGGAAGAGTAATTATTTATGTTTTCTCCCAACGTCTTAATGTATTAATTTATAATATTTGAAAAATCTTATTTTAGGTTTTACTCTTTTGTTCATGTAATTTGACGAGGTTTTACCTAGGAAAAGCTATGTTTCTTAGCCAGCATTTCTTTAAACTTTTATCTGCCTATTTTAAAGGGGTTCGCTTTGGTTTTTGCCAAGTATATTTCGAAATTAAAACTTGAGTTCAAACCCGAACGATTTTGAACTAATTAATTTTTCCTGGTTATGTTTGCATTGGAACATACTGCATTAACATAATTGAAGGGAATTTTATAATGCAATATACTTTTAAAACGACATTCCCTCCTGTCCTATTTCCATATCGTACAATTGAATTCAGCAGACCTAAAAATTAAGCCGTTCATTAAGACAAAAAGTAAGAACATAACCTAATTGTAATATTAAACAAATTTTATTGAAAAATAACAAAAAGCAGTTCAGTTAGTTAACATTTAATATGTTCCTGTAATATATAACCAAAAGGTTAAACAAAAATTACGGTCGAATATTGTGGAAAATTAAAAAAAAAATGGCATCGTTTTGTTCTGCTTAAATATACTTGTTCGTTTGATACATCATGCAGAAATCCGTGAGCATTTTTGCCGCATCAAGATCATCCGTTTAGGGGGCACTGTATATCCTAGGCACGACCAAAATGTAAGGGGGGACTAAATATCTTTTGACCGAATCTTCTGTAAAAATCTAGCAAATATCAACTAATTATTTTATCAATAAAAATGTTTCACTGATTATTGAGTGAAGAATGAACGTTATAACGGTGTACACTTTTTTCATAATCAATTTTTATGTATATATATATATATATATATATATATATATATGTATATTGCCTACAAACGATCAATTCTTTTCGTTAAAATAAAATAATCAACCAAAACTAAACAAAATATATTGTATTATGTTGATGATGAATATGTTAGGTACAATAAACAAACAAAAAACTGTGCACGTACATCTTTTAAAGGTTGAAAATCCGAATTTTCAATGTGTTTAATTTATCATATTTTGTGTATTGACGCATAAAATTTATAGAGAAGGTTACTTTATTTAATTATAAAACTCAAATTTATATTTGTTATTGTTGCTTTTTTTTCAAGCGATACATACGACCTCGAAACACGCGTGTACGTAGGTTACTGTTTTAAAAATAATAAATAAATAAAAATGTTATATATGTCCAAACAAATTAAAAAGGGTGACTTTCTAAGTAAATAAAAAAATGAGCTTCGAGGCGGAGCCGATATTAACCTTATGTATCGCTTGAAAAAAAAAACAACCATAACAAATCTCTCTCTTTCTCTATCTCTCTCACTCTCTCTCTCTCTCTCTCTCTATATATATATATATATATATATATAATAAAAATTACAATCAGTTTACCAAGGTAATCAAAATGGTAAACTTAAAATATATTATAAATATTAAAGAGTTAATATTTACAAGTAAAATAAACTCAGCCAGATGTAAAAGTTCAATAAAACCGAAAAGGAAATAGAGCTTATAATATGAACAAATGGTTAATAAAACATGTTAAAAGACACCTTGAAAAAGAGTTAAAAACATAGTTAATTTTAAAAAAGGAAACACAAGATAAGTGGATAGTCCTTAATCCGCGGAGTTTCTAAGAAATACTCTCCTTCTATTCAGAGGGCAGGAATTAGCAAAATGCAGGATCGGATTTTGCATATAAAAGTATTTAATTAAACCACAAGTAAGTCACAGATCTTATTTAATTAAACAAAAAAAAATCAATAAATGTTTTTTTGATTCATCCAGCCTTGACAGACGTGTTTTTAAATATTCTCTCCAGTATTTTCTTTTAATGATTTGGAATTCATTCCATTTGCGCTTTTTTCCAAGGAACCCTGCCTTTTGGATTATTTTGAACGATTTGGAATTTATCCATTGGATTGAAATTTTAAATTTGACCGTTTTGGATTTTACAATTTTTGGATTTTTACCCTTCACCGGACTGTCCATTCATGTGAAATCTTTTTTTATTATTTTTCTTTTGCCTCCTGTTCCCCTTACCTCACTCTTTTTTTTAACCAAGTAAGATCTGTGACTTACTTGTAGTTTAATTAAATACTTTTATATGCAAAATCCGATCCTGCATTTTGCTAATTCCTGCCCTCTGATGAGAAGGAGAGTATTTCTTCGAAACTCCGCGGATTAAGGACTATCCACTTATCTTGTGTTTCCTTTTTTAAAATGAAATATGTTTTTAACTCTTTTTCAAGATGTCTTTTAACATGTTTTATTAATCATTAGTTCATATATATATATATATATATATATATATATATATATATATATATATATTGTATATATTGTCAATTTGTCTTTACATGAGCAAAATTATAACAAAAAAAGATGTCTATTCCGCTTTCGTAATTAAGCATTGTTGCCTGAAGAGGTCTCTAGTTGCTAAACACTAGAAGACCGAAACATGCTCATAATATATATATATATATATATATATATATATATATATATAAAATAGTTATCTCAAATATATGTATATATATGCATATATATATGTAGAGTGTGATGACAATATATGTATATATGTATATATATGTATATATATATGTATATGTATATCGTTATGACAATATATGGATATACATATGTGTATATATATATATATATATATATATATATCGTTATGATATATATATGTATATATATATATCCTTATGACAAAAAGAATTATACATTTATACAGTTGATTCTTCACTTCACCGTCAAAACGAAAGTTAAAAATACATAGAAATTCACTTAAATTAAATTAACTTGATTTAGTCAAGCTCCCGATGTTTCTTCCAAACTATCATTGATTTTTGGATTTTTTTTTATTTCGTCACCCGAAATATATAGCGTGTGATAAAAGATAGAATTATTTGCAATCCGGATATTTATGTTATAATGTAGCGTGACCGCCTCCCGGGGGTGGTAGATCTCCTCTGGGGAGGGATTAAGACTCCTGAAACACTGAAGAAGATCGGGCAACTATGCTTTTATTAACTGTTAAGCATTATTGCATGCCCGTGCAGCGGCGGACACTCTGGCTGGCAATAAGTGTTTTGTTATGAATTTATTCTGTTTTTGAAAAACAGACATATACTTTTTATTGTTGGAGAAAAAGTGACAATTCGATGGCGTTTTGAAACCATCACGAATATGATTTCGGTTCTAAGGCAAAGAAGGGATTATGGGTTGACCCCTCTGTTCGGGGGAACCGAAACCTACGAGTGTTCGCA